>NC_143437.1:105667500-105968437 GCF_987193195.1 Phasianus colchicus | reverse complement strand
AGAGGGAGAGTTGGGATAAGTGCAGCAGACAGCTGGGGAAGGAACAGGAAGGAAAGAAGGACCAAAAGGGTCACGGCTTCTCCTAATGATTCCTTGAAATCCCAAATCCCCCCCAGTCAAACCTTCCGGGGCCCCAGCATCAGCAGAAGGAACAAGTACACGGCCACTACCTGCTTCAACAAAGGGCAAAAAGACATTCACAACCCAGGTTCAGAGACTTCCAAGAGGTCCTCTCCAACCAAACCTACTGCATGACAACCTGTCCAAGGCCACTACAGAGCCTGTGCCAGCTCAGGATTCAATAGATATCTAACTGTCCTGTCTGCAAAACAGTCCACCTTCCAGCCTGCTTTCTTCCAGTGCTTTCCTTCTCCAGTATCTTCCTGCTTTTTGCATAATGCATTGTGCAATCTACTTAACATATAGAGCTTTTAGTTCTTAAATTTATTATTTAGTGTTGTTTTCCGGTAATAAAGCAGGAGTATTGTTTTATTTATTCTTGCAGGCTGCACACGAGCACTTCTCTCTACAAAGAAGTACACAGCTTACAAGTGAATCCTTTTATGTTCTGCAGCACTGAACGGCAGAACAACCTGAACACAAAACTCTTCAACTTCCCAGTCTCTGAGCAAGAAATCACAGGGCAGAGCTTTACAAGGAACCTGGTAAATACAGACAGAGTGGCTGCTGTTGTACTGCTCTCTGTGTTCCCATTTATAAAGTTCTAAAAGATTTTTGGGCACTTGGGAAGCAAACTGAGGAAGCAGCTACCTTGCTCCATTACGTGCACAACCTGCATGAGGAGTAGGTGCATGACTGCTATCTTGTTTGTTGCTGAAAGGGATAAATTAGGTGTGGGAGGAGGAGAAGGCTATTTCTGCTTTTACCTTGAAACAATGAATGAACAGGAACTCTCTGGAGGTAAAACCACAGCAAAGAGCCGGGCACTTCACAGAGAAGTACACAGAGGTGAGCTGCAGGCAGGAGGAATGGGCAGCTGTTCCCAATGCTGACTGTGAGACAGCTCCAGCACTCAGGATTCACTGTGGCTTTGGGCCCCAGGTAGCTGCAGTACTTTATTTTCCCCAGGGCTAAAATACAAACCTCTCTCACCTCTGTGACCACCACCAGCACTGCCTCCACGGCAGCAAACAAGCACACAGAGGAATTCAGGCTCCTGATCAAAGACAGATGCTTCAAGTTGTAATTAAGCACAATTTTCAACTTCTTCATCCTGGTTAAATTACAAGAAAAAGGCGATACTGCCTGAAAAAGCACAGAAACACAGTGCTTAACATCACCTCTCTCAGCAGGGAGGGCCACATCCCATCCCAAAGGGAATTTTGTAAAGTTGTCCCATTTTTTGCATGCGGGGTGAAGGCAGCATCTCCACGGAGGGGCTCTGAAGGAGGTCTTCCCACTTCTATCCGTGCTGCCATACACATCTCTCAGCATCCTTTTCCCTCCTCCCACAGAGGCCCCTGATGCACAGGGCGGGCAGCCCAGCAGCGAGCTGATGGCCTACTGCACTTTCTGGAGAATGTTTCATTGCCACGGAAGTGGAGGCCGCTCTGTTTCAGACAGCCTGATCAATCATGCCAAATAACTAAATTACCCGACGCGCTGTAATCACCCATATTTATACAGCAGGCGGATTCTTATCCGACACAGTTCATTACGAGGCAAACGAGAAATTCAGATGCACAAACACAACTATTGCCAGCACTCTATTAATTTGAGCTCGATTCAAATAGGGTCCCTGTGGGTAACAAACCCGTTTCTCAATATCAGACACTCCAGTCACACATTCCCAATTAGGCAAGGGACATTAAATGCCTTTCTGCTGCATTCACAGGTGGATAACGCAGCAGGAACGGTGGTCGAAGGAGTGAAGCATCTTTGCTGCCTGCAGAGGTTTCAGGAGAAAGATGTCACCAAATAACTGTGCCACCACCTCCACTGGGCTTGTTTGAACTCTGCCAGCATCCCAGCCACGCTGCCTTAGAATCACAGAATGGCCAGGGTTGGAAGGGACCTCAAGGATCATGAAGCTCCAACCCTCCTCCCACATGCAGGGCCACCAACCTCCACATTTAATACCAGCCCAGGCTGCCCAGGGCCTCATCCAACCTGGCCTTGAACACCTCCAGGGATGGGGTAACCACAGCCTCTCTGGACAGCTGTTCCAGCACCTCACCACTCTCATAGCAAAGAACTTCCCCCAGACATCCAATTTAAGCCTTTCCTCCTTGAACTGCCTTTGTCACACTGGTGGCACTTCTACACTGGTAGACCTGGAACCACATATAACCACATACATTTGTTCAGATATGAGAATGGAAATGAACTGTTCAGAGAAACTGAACTGGAGAAGTCACACTGCCAACAAAACCTGCCATCAGAGCAGGACGGGCTGGGGAGCAGCCATCCTGTTCTCATCCCAGGGCAGAAGGATTACTGAGTTTAAGTGCAGCTACGGGACAAAAATAAATCTATTCATGGAATATCCTGAGTTGGAAGGGACCAACAAAGATATTTCGCCCTTTCCTTTGCTCAACCTGAGAGCTCCACAGAGCTTAGGTCTGCCCAGCCATGCCACTGGTGCACAGTGTCCAAGTGCTGGCTGAAAGCAATGCATCCCACAGCTTCCTGCTGTAAAGACACTGCCATGCCAGATGAACCCCCCACCTGAAATAAAGGGATGCCGCCAGGACTGACCTCACAGTAAGATCTCTGCCAGCGAGAGCAATGGTATGATGGCTTAAAAAATAAATAAATAAATAAAAGCTAATTAGTGGAGTTGTACTTAGCAAAAGAGGAAGTCAGGAGGTTGAATGGAGCTGGGAGAGGCCATCACAGAATCGTAGAATGGCCCGGGTAGAAAAGGACCACAATGCTCATCCAGTTCCAAACCCTGCTATGTGCAGGTTGCCAACCAGCAGACCAGGCTGCCCAGAGCCACATCCAGCCTGGCCTTGAATGCCTGCAGGGATGGGGCATCCACAGCCTCCTTGGGCAACCTGTTCCAGTGCCTCACCACCCTCTGGATGAAAAACTTCCTCCTAAGATCTAACCTAAACCTCCCCTGACTCAATTTAAAACCATTCCCCCTTGTCCTACCACTATCCACCCTCACAAACAGCCATTCCCCCTCCTGTTTATACGCTCCTTCAAGTACTCCCACAATGAGGTCTCCCTGCAGCCTTCTCTTCTCCAAGCTAAACAAGCCCAGTTCCCTCAACCTTTCCTCATAGGAGAGGAGCTCCAGCCCTCTGATCATCTCAGTGCCCTCCTCTGGACCCGCTCCAAGAGCTCCACGTCCTTCCTGTGCTGGGGGCCCCAGGCCTGGATGCAGTGCTGCAGATGGGGCCTCACAAGAGCCGAGTAGAGGGGGACAATCACCTCCCTTTCCCTGCTGGCCACCCCTTTTAATGCAGCCCAGAACACAGTTGGCCTTCTGGGCTGCAAGCGCACACTGCAGGCTCGTGTCCAGCTTCTCATCCACCAGCACCCCCAAGTCCTTCTTCACAGGGCTGCTCTCAAGGAGATCTTCCCCCAGTTTGTATAAATACCTGGCATTGTCCTAACCCAAATGCAGCACCCTGCACTTGGCCTTTTTGAACCTCATTAGGTTTTCATGGGCCCACTTCTCCAGCCTGGCCAGGTGGTTCTGGATGGCTTCCCTTCCTTCCAGTGTATTGAGTGCACCACTCAGCTTGCTGCATCCTTGCAGAGCAGATGTTAGCAGCCCAGCCAATGGAAGCCTGGGCAGTGCGTATCCAGGGTAGGATGTGCAGATGCGGAAGTTAAAAATAAGCAAAGAACAAAACATGGTGCCTGAAGCTTGTGGGAGTGCATAACGAGGTTATTAACAGCAGAAAAGTGTACGATGGAAGATAAGCATTAGCAGAATGCACGATAATTAAATTTTTACAGAACAGAGTTGTTGCCTGGGTTTAAAATGCTGGCTAATTTAACACCTGCTGCATGCTGGTTTGTCAGTGGTGCCCATTTCTTTGCTTGCAAGACACACAAGCAGCAAGCCTAGTCTCAAATCAAGCTATGTGTTTGCAGAACACTACCACCCAGACCCCAAAAGGGGAAGGATGGAAGACATCCCACTCTGCCGCGCATTCAGGGAAAAGCAAGGACTGCTGCAATAATAGACAGGGGAAAAAATGGTCAGGAATGGAAAGACTGGGGGACACGTGCAGTAAGAAAGGGCTGCTGCAGCCCAGCTGTGCAGCTGTTCTGCCTAATGAAAGCCTAAGAAAGATCAGGGGAAGAAGGGTGGAAGGAACTTGGCCATCACTGGAGATGAAGGAAGGAATTAACTTTACACCTGCACAAGCGAGGCTCCATCACCGAACAAGATTAGATGGGCTTTGGCAAGCCACAGGTCATAAAAGTGGAGCTAAGGGTCAGATGGAGTCTGCCTAGAAATAAATTGCTAAATCAAATCTAACCAACTCACCACCTTTTTAATAACGCAGCTCTGTATCAGTGCACCCTGCAGCCCGTGCTGAGCTTCCCAGTGAGGTTCCCCTCTCCCTGCAGCTTCACCACTGCACTTTAAGCTTTTCTGATTACCTGAAACTGGAAAGTGTTTGGTTTTGGTGAGAAAAAGAAAAAACAACTCCTTAGTGGCAAAACTCCCTAGTTTTATCAAATTCCTGCCATATGTAAGTCTGACACTTTATTTGGACTTCTGTGGCTTCCAGCTTATGCCCAGAGCTCAAGAGGCACCACCAGCCCACCACACCCCAGGAGCACAAATGTGATTCTCCACTCACACTGAGATGCTCTCCATCCCCACATATTATGCTGCACATCCCTTACCAAACTCCTGCACCTCTGAGCTGCGCCCCTTCTCTCAAACACTTTGGAATCCTTCGGAGCGAAGGAATTCTGCAGTTTCAAAGCTGGGAACTTGGGGATATCAGGAGCAGTAAGACAAGGCTGCTACACGGCTGCAAACCTAATGAGCAGACGCAGCACTTCTTTTGACCTCAAAAATTACTTTTTAGGATAAAAGCGAGGAGAGGTCTTAAAATAAAAGCAGCATGATGAAACGCTTCCACCAATGGCACTGCACCATGGAGGCTGTTCCTTAGCATCCCAGAGCAGATGTGCTGCACTCAAAATGTCTTTGTCTATTAAAACTGTGTCAGCTTCAGAGACTCCAAAACTCCCCGTGGCATAAACAGAATTTCTAATGAACAGCTGCAGGATACAGGAGTAGCCGCACGAAATGCAGCTGCTGGTATCACTTTCTTTGCCTACCTCTGACCACCTTCACCCTGCTGCTGGCTGGATCCCACCTTCCCCATTTCAGCACCTCTGATGTTCCCAAACCTCTGCCTCCTCACTGTGCCTCTTACACCCCACACAGCTCAGCACTCTCAGCCCATATATTTGGCCCACCCACAGAACCTGTCCTCTATGCCCCTACCTCCAGTCTCCTGCTCCCCAGGAGGCTAGCAAACAGCCAGCAGTCCACAGGCAGGTGTATGGTGCCTGGTTCAGCTATTGCCATTCATCACTTCCAAAGCCTGTGAGCAGCACTCACCTCTTTAGAATCACAGAATCATTAAGACTGGAAAACACCAATAGGATCCCAAGTCCAACCATCAACCCATCAGCATGTCTACTAACTACGTTCTTAAATAGAATCACAGAATCATTCAGGTTGGAAAAAACCTTTAAGATCCCCAAGCCCAATCCCAGCCCACCCCACCATGCCCATGTCACTTGATATCACATCCCCATGGCTCTGGAACACTCCCAAGGGACAGTGACCCCACCACCTCCCTGGGCAGCTGTGCCACTGCATCACTGCTCTTCAGGAGAATAATCTTAATATTTAATCTGAGAGAGCACCTTGCACCAGGGACTGCCCGTGCTTGCTCTAACAGAGCTGTGATTCCCACGCAGCCCTCAAGCTTTGCTGCTGTTTTGACTGTTCACACTATGGGGAAAAAAAAAAAAAAAAAAAAAAAAGAGCAAAAGGGAGAAATAAAGGGGAAAACATTATCACGCCAAACCCTGTAATTCTGCAGAACATGAGCAATCCTCAGGGAAGGATTTAAGCTGGGTAAGTTGAAATCCACTAATGGAGCTTTTAGCTTCAACACTGCCTTGCAGGCCAACACACCAAAGCATGACTGTGAGATTTTGTTTTTTGTTTTTAAATCCTCTGCGTTTGAAAACAAAAACCTGCCCAGCATACAGCCTGGTCCAAAGGAACTTCCCAACTGCACTCCTCAACCTGTGTCCTGGTGGCTTGCTAGGGAAACAGCTGGAATGATGATTAATGTGCTCTGGCACTTTCTAACAGACCCTGCAATGCACAGCACTGTACTGGGAGAAAAATATGATCTGTTGTCTGAGGGCAGCACCTAACAAGTTCTTCTGGGAACACCAGCACAAATGGAACCTCAATTCCTACTGGCTGATGCCTTCAGGCTTTCACGGGGCTCTCTAAAACCCTGCAGAGAACTTCATTTTTTTATTTCCAGGGCATTTATAGGGAGTTAATGCTTTGGTGAGCTGTGTCCCCCTAATCTGAATGAAAACAGTTGATGGGTTCAGAAGTTATTGGAAGATGTAGAACTAGATGGCCAAGTCCCATTTTATTAGAACGCTGTAACAAGATTAAAGAATGCAATGCTAAGCAATACTGTCTTTTCAAAGAAATCCTTATAAACTATTATTGAACAAGCAGTCCAGCTGAACATCTTGTGGCTTTGAGACAATTTGTTTGATCTAATCATACAGTGCCCAAATGCTTTAGCTGTTCATCCACTGCAGAGTGGTGATACTGGGGCAGCTGCTTCAAACTGCCACAATTGTGCAAAGTTAATGGCTTTACAGCTTCTTGGAGCTGGCAGCAGGATGTGCAGAGCAGGTCTGAGAGCTGACAGGGTTTCAAAGAGTTAACATCACTAATGCACTTCTGTGGGCCAGGGAATAACATCCCACAGAAACCATGTGCCACGGATCTGGTGGATAGGCTCTGCATTAAAGGAACTGCCTCACTGATCTGAACCAGCACAGTCCCACCTGCCAGCTCCCAACAGAATCACAGAATCGTAGAATGGCCTGGGTTGAAAAGGACCACAATGCTCATCCAGTTCCAACCCCCTGCTATGTGCAGGTCGCCAACCAGCAGACCAGGCTGCCCAGAGCCACATCCAGCCTGGCCTTGAATGCCTGCAGGGATGGGGCATCCACAGCCTCCTTGGGCAACCTGTTCCAGTGCCTCACCACCCTCTGGCGGAAAAACTTCCTCCTCATATCCAACCTAAACCTCCCCTGTCTCAGTTTAAAACCATTCCCCCTTGTCCTATCACTATCCACCCTCACAAACAGCCGTTCCCCCTCCTGTTTATCCGCTCCCTTCAAGTACTGGAAGGCCACAATGAGGTCTCCCTGGAGCCTTCTCTTCTCCAAGCTAAACAAGCCCAGTTCCCTCAACTTTTCCTTACAGGAGAGGTGCTCCAACCCTCTGATCATCTTAGTGTCCAAATCAATCCAAATGCTAGCAGAGGAAGTATATTTGGAAAGGTGGAACTACTTCGGCTGAGAGGCCCCTGGCTTAAAAAGACCCCAGGCAGGAATCTCCAATGCACAGCAGCTGTTTTTGCTGAGTGAGTGGGGCCAAGTATCCTCAGAGCAGTTCAGAAACGGGCAGTGGGATACTCTGCCAGCCAAGCACTCATACAGACAAAGCAATGGCTTCCAATACTGCCTGCTAGACATCACCCCAAAGACCAGACCACTTTCAGCTCAGGCCATTCTCATACTTGCTGAATAGATGCCAAAAGGTCCTGATGAACAAGAATGCCATAAATCTCTCTTCTGGTCACTTCTATCAGTGACTATGTACAGGGGAGCAGAGTGAGCAGTCTCAATCTTCCCCTTCATGGCTTGAGCCACAAACAGCAACAGATCTGAAAAATATAGCGAAGGACAGCACAGCTATCTCCCTTTTATGCTTAATAGCACTGGCTGACTCCTAAACTAAATACTGTCATCCACTGGACAAAAGCTGCTCGTGCCCAGGGTAAGCACCTGGTGCCCAGCCACGAAAAGGAGCTGTTGTCAGGGCTTGGGAAATCTGCCTGAGAGCCTGGAACGGCTCAGCAAGAGAGCCACTAACCCTGCTGTGACCATGCTACTCAAACAGACATGAGGCATCAGCTTGGAACAAAGTCATTAAGATAGTCACAAAATCCACAACTTCATTTGACCACTGTACAGACTCCAGTAAAATAATAAAGAAGCACAAAGATGGCTGTATTACACCCAACCAATAATCCCTTCACTTCAGCCCTTACCCCTAAGTGCCCATTTCCAGCTGCTTTGGTGCTAAATACTCATACATCATAATCACAGAACAGCTGATTCAGAACAATTTTTCCCTAATCGCCAGAAAATAAGAGTTGTATGAGACCTTGAAGAAGAGAGCTTCTCACCAAAATGCTTTTCTGGAGCGATCAATCTCATACATTCTTATGAACACAAAGTCTGAACTGTTTAAAAAATAAGAAAGGTAAAAATGAAAACTACCACAAGCACTTGGGCTTCACAGCTTCCTGCAGCAAGGCATCCCATAGCTGAGCTCTGCACGTTAATTTCTCTCATCAGCTCCAAATACAAAAGCTCTACATTCCACCTGTGTGTTCCTTCACCGATGCAGTGTTGCACTGCTCTGTAGTGATGGATACAGCAGAAGCTGGACCCCACTCAGCACGCAGTAAGAAAGCTGCAGGAATGCAAACAGCACCTTCCAATCCCCTCTCTCTGTGCAATGTCCCACCACGTGCTTCTTTCTGAACTAGGCAGTAAAATCTCTCCAATCCTTGTGACCATTAGCACTGGCAGAGAAGTACCATCACAAGGACCCTACTGCCAAGAGACAATTTCAGCATCAATTCACACTCCCACTATTGTCTCACCCCCCTGATGGCTATTCTTGTTCTCCATCACACTCTTTTTGTGGAGTAGCCCTCCCTCTCTTTTATCCAATGTCCTCTATGCTCCGTTTCCATTCCAGTCATTTCCCAAATTTGTGCTGTTTTGTTTTTTTTTAATTGCTCTCAATATGTCACTCTGTATTACTCAACAGCAGATTTATTTAAACGTGTCAATGCTGTTGCTTAGCAGATCTGAATGTGCTTTACAATTTAAGCCTGCTTCAGAATCACGTTCCTCTTCCCACTGCTGGATCATCAGGAACTTTGAGAGAATTAAAAATCAGTCCTGCTCTACAGACACTCCATGGCCATGGGTAGGAAAGTGCCATTAGAGATCCATACAGGTAAGAAAAGAAAAGAAAAAAATAAATAAATCACAAAAAAAAACAGCCCAGGAGAGCAGGAATTCTGCCAAAAAGCCCACTCGATTTTTCACCTCTGTCAGGAAGCAGTATCAGATGCTATTTGTTTCCATTTTCTACCTTGTACCCATGAGCTTGAATAGGAGCCCATCAAGTAAATGATCTCTGAGAGCTTTGAAAAGAGTCCTAACACAGAGCTAATACCAGCTTTCCCCAAGCAGCAAGCTAATTTTATGTAATGGCCTTCACATGCTGTATGAAAGGCCTGAAAAACTCAAGTGAGAGCATGTTCTGACCTCTGAAATTAGGCTGAGAGAAGGCAGGTAACGTGCTACTAAATCACATCCACAGTGTTTTCTGCTTGGGCTTTTCCAGCTCTGTGAGTAGTAAAGGCACAGACCTGGCCGTTGCCCCCAGGCTCCCATCTGTACCTGCACAACATAAGCAAGCTGTGGGCACCAAGTCAGCCAGGACAGACAAGAGCTGTCCCAAAACCCTTCTGGAAAAGGCTGAGGAAAACTGAGAAGATGCCATTACCCTTCTGCAATGCACTGAAGCAAGGCGTAGTGCACATTCAACCCTGCAGCATGGCCATCACCAGCACCAAGTCTTCTGTATGTTCCTTCATGAGGGCATCTCTACGGGTTTATCCCAACTCCAGGCAGGCTCCACACACAGAGCTTCATCCTCTGCCCCAAGATCTTCAGCTCGGTCACCACTCGGTTTACTGGGAATTAAACCCCCAGATTCAGACTGCAAAACAAGCTCAACAAATCACCCCCACGTCCTTGGAAACTGATCCTACAAAGTGAGACAACCCAACCAAAGACAAAATTTGCATTAGGACCCGCCAAAACTGTCGCCGATGGGTTTCCAAAAATAACCCAGCTCTCTTTCAGCATTGCCTGATGTCCATTTACCTAAAAATAGCCCTTCCCACTTGGATCAATGAAGAGAGCTGTCAGAAGTGAAAGACCCCTCATCACTCCGCACAACCCACACTGGCCCCAGGAGAGCCAGCTGGATGAGCCTAATGATTCTTCTCTAGCAACAGCTGTGATTGAGTTTCTTTCCATTTCGTGTGATTAAAAGAGAGACAGATAAAAGGGAGAACAAAAAGTCCAAGAATTCAAAAGGCACTAAAAATAAAATAGTTTGTATTCACTTGGCACCCTACCTTGACAGCATTTTCTATGCTATAGCTAAGCAGTCCTCAATAACCCCAAAAGGAAGACAAGTAATTTATAGGCAGGGAAACAGAGGCACGGAAAGGTTAAAATAAGCAGAATCATCAATAAAATCAAGCAGTAATGTGTTTAAAGGGCAGGCACTCCTGATGCACCTCCCTGTATCCGTGCCCTAGGACCCCTCTCTGTTGATTCTTCATGCAGCCCAGATAATTGCTACCACTGCCTGGCACCAGTAAATCAATGCAGGAGAGCTCAGCGCTGCTCACCAGGAGTTACAGTCCATTTAGCTGATACAAGTTAGCTGGTTTGCAGAGCCTCTTTGCACCTCGCAAGGAAAGCATGACTTTGTCAAAATCTGAACGTAGTGTCTTAGCAGTGGGATGCCTGAAATTAATCGCTGCATTCAAACACACTGACAACTTAAGTGTCTCTAAGCAATTGTAAAGGCTGTATTAGCTAAGGCAGTGAAAGCCTTGGAGCAGCCAAGTCAAGATGAAGCCAACATTACCTGCATTAAGTTTCCAAGCATTAATTGTGACAAAAGTTCTGGAGAATATCTGTGGGAATGAAGAGGTTGGCAATGCAGCTGGAATGGCTGTACTCACCTTGCCCAGCCCCTAAATGGAAGCAAAAGCCTGTGGGCAAGGATGGATGGAATGAATCTTCCTGGAAGTCCTTTCCATGGCCAGAAAGGGGAACTGGGAACAGCACACATGTACATGGGTAAAGTGTACCTCACCAATTCAATGGCCCCATACAACAAAGCAATCTGCTTGATAGGTGAGAGGAGATGGTATTGACTGCCTTGACCTTCTGCAAGGTTTTTGCCATAGCCTCCCAAGAAATGGATAGACAAGGCAAAACCAAACCACTGGAACAGGAGCCTGAGAGGTGGCCAACCCTGCAGCTCCAGCAAGGGTCAAACCTCAACTAGACAAAGCCTCAAGCAACCTCACCTACCTTCATGGTCAGCTTCACTTTGACACTGGATTAGAGACCTCCAGAGATCCCTGCCAATCTGCTTTGTTCTATGATTTAGAGAGATGTCAAAGGGAAGTTGGAAGTCATTCCTGGAGGTATCTGAAATGGATAAAACTCTAATGCTTAGTTAAAAAAAACAAACTCTTCAGAAACTTTATTATAATTTGGTGACCTGGAGATGGGAGGAAATCTCCTCCATTTCCCCAGAGGTTAACAGAGGAAAGCACATGGTCAATTAAGGCACAAACACCACTTACATATTAAAATTCAAGGTGCTTCAGTGGTGTTGTAAGACTTAATACCTGTAGGAGGTGATATGCATCCATGACAGCAACACTCTGAGCTTAAATGGGCTGAGTCAACACTGAAGGACATTTTAAGGATTCCTCCGCTCCCATCTCTCCTTTCAACCACTACATCATCATTTCCCCAAATCCTTTCACGTATCCAACACAGAGATGTACCCGAGGTGTGCATCCCAGACTGGATTCCTTCTGGTTGCCTCAGCAGGACAAAAAAACAACTGCTCAGTCTCTGCTTTTAATTCAAGGTGACAGTAGGATTTTTGTTCTCTCTCTTTTTTTTTTTTTAAAAAAAAAAAGCTTTATTCTTCTCAAAACTCACTTTTGGATCCTGAAAGGAAATCAGGGAAATCAGTTCTTCTGTTCCCATCGGAAAGAACAACTATTGAGTTTGACTAAAATCTAAAGCTATTTTTTCAGATTAATTTTCCTTTCGGCTTACTCTATCAGATGTAAACCAAAATCCACAGAAGACAAAGATTTCTATAGCAAGAGGTATGCTGTCACTTTGAGAGTGAGTGTCCCACAGGTTGCCAGACCTTGATGAGATTGCTTGGTGCCATGTCTTACAGCAATACAAGCTGCTTACAACCTCTGAAAGCTCTTGTCACCTCACTGCAAGCACCTGCTCTTCTCTGCAATCTCTGGCCAGTTTTGGTGAAGATTCTGCTTCTGTGGATCCCCTCACACTGAACGAGCCTCCTGCTTCCCCAGCTCAAAGCTCCCTCTTGCCCAGGGTGACTCTGTAGATCCTGGGTGATTGGTCACAGTGACCACTGCTGGATGCACCTCAAATGCTCCTGCCTCTCTCCAAAGTCAATCCGAAGACACACCCTGACCTTGGGGGGAAAAAAGGGCTCTGATAAAGGAAAGCCATCTTAATTTCAACCAGTGGAGGGCAGTCACACACGTACACAACAGCCAGCATCCTACTGCCTGATACTGATAAAAAATGCACTTTTTTTTTCCATTCCCATTCATCAGAAGAGTTGCAGTGTTTCCCATTCTGCCTTATTTAAGTCTGTGCCCTTCTTCAGGACACCTGAGCAGCATCCCATGGACATGCAGAGTATACTCACTTGAAATTAGGCTACAAAACCTAAATTCCTCCAGGCCCCCTGCTCAGTAGTTCTGCTCTTCTTACCATACAGCAGGACCAACCATGCCTTACAAGCAAACCACATATCAGAAAACCAATACTTTCCACCTTGTATTTCAGAATTTAACAAAGTTCCAAATTACTGATGAATCTCCCCAGGTGCTTTTCTTCCCCAGATGTGAGGCTTAAATGTCAAGGTGCTACCCAAACTTTGCAAAAGAATACAGAAGCTGTGATCTAGCACAAGCAGATCAGCACCTAACATGCCTTCAAACAAGCAAATCTTACCCATCTAGGCAATACGTGCAGGACATGAAGGAAAAAGGCAAGTGAAGGCCATATAGGCCCTGTGCCAAACAAGCTAACTCACAGAAGGCAGCAGTGCAGCCCCCCCAGACAGCAGTTTCATCCGTGCTATCTGGAGATGAAAGGCTAAAGCAAGCTATTATCTTCAGAGCCTTGACAAAAGAGCAAACCAAATCAAATTATGCTTTAGCGAGAGGTAATCCAATAGTTGCAGCTGAGCAACTGTTTGAACAGTCATAGTGTTCTGGTACAAAGGTTGAAAATCAATAATTCCGAAGTCCAGCTCAAGGAGATCTTAAGAAAATGGAAAACAAAGCACTCATTTTCCTTCATCACCCCAGCAAGCTCAGATCCCTTTCTGAAGCCCAACCAAGAGAGCACATCCGTGCTCAGCTAAAGCCCAGCGCAAGCAGATCTGCAAGCTGTGTCAGCTGAACCCATCACCCTGCACTTGTAGGGACAAGTTGGTCACTGTGTGCTGCAGACCTAAGGAGAATACATCAGTCACAGTGAGTAACTTGGGCTCTGGAGGCAAGGAGCCTGCTTGTGAGCTGGCTATAAATAGTCAAGGTCTAGGGGTATTTTCTGCCCCTGATGCACGCCTGCCTGCCCTGCTGCACAAACCCTTTGAGGCTTGTATCAGACTGCCTTCATGGAAGCTCTTCTGATTCAAAAAAGCAGGAGATGGAGGGAAAGGATTTGTTCAGGAGAGCCCAACCACTCTAACTTCTATACCTTGGGGCAGGACATCCTGCAAGTAATGTCCTTGCTCAGTACTTAGCTGGAAGACCCTGGGAAAGGCAGATGTTCCTGGGAGAGACTCCCTTCTCTCCAGTTTTCAGGGATATTCAACTCTTCATCACAATTTTGTTCGATTGGAAAAGTCTCTTTAAGATCTCTGCTAATCTAGGATGCTGAGCATCATCATTTCCTGGCAAAATATCATTGATAAACAAGTACTAAAGAAGCAACAAAAAAAAAAGAGGGAGCCAGCCCAACAGACATCAGTGCTCTTCCTCTGACCTCCAAAGGATCCCCTGCACCCAAACCTGTTTTGGGCACGGGGTTCTTGTCGGGTGCAGTTTGCCTGTGTGTTCTGCACTGTGCCACAACAATGCACCAAACACCAGCAAAACCCTGAGGCCTTTCAGCCAGGAGCTCAGTCCTCTACAACCAAGCCCCACTTTCCAGTATCACTGGAAAAAAAGGGGAAGAGGGGCTATGTGGGTTTGGATGTGCCACCTGGTACTGCACCCACACCAGTGCATCTCTTAATAACAAATACATACCCATGAAATACGTGGGAAGATGTACGAAGGAGACGCTGAAGTGTCAAGGAACTTCACTTCCCACCTCTTGAGAGTATAATACGAACCAACAGAGCAGAAAGAAACGCAAAACATCATTTATCAAAGCAGCAACAGAATTCTCTGTCAAAGGCAAAGATTTCACAACAAAGATGCTTTTGGCATGGGTGAATTCCTGACAAAACAATGAAGCAACGTGAATGATATATGATTGTTTCTTTGCACAGACTGCCGAAAAGCTTTCAGAAGCTTTATAAAATCGGAGCTACTTATGTCTAACAGCTACAGTGTAAAGGTGGAGAGGGAGCTTCCCGCGTGCAGCTTTCATGACAGCACTCAGCAAGAGGCATGCTGCTCCTCCAGCACTCTCCCTTCCCTCCCACTGAGCTCAGGGTCAGCAATCTGCAGAGCTGGGTCCCTGCTTTTGTTCCCCTGCCTCCCTCACTTCCCCCATGTTTCTCCCAACCCCCCTTCGATGGAAAGAGTGATGATAATGCCAATGAGGTGATTTGAAGCCTTGCTCCTGGCTGCTCTAAATGCAGCCACATGAAGCAGCAGGATTCTGCTGGTGACATTTGGACCACAAATGAAGTCCCCGAGAGTAATAATCAGGTAAAGAAATCTGGAAAGAAATTACCCAGCACACCTCGTCTTCTTGGCCCCCACGAGATCCATATAAAATGTGTTAATGCATCTGATTATGATCTAAATTACATACAGAGGCTCCTGCCAAGCACTCGGTGAAGTTTCTTTATTGTTAAGTTGGAAGCTGTTTAAGAACGGTCCAGTCATCATGTTTCAAATTAGATTTGGGAAAAAAACATTTTCCTACTTCTGCTGGCTCAGAACACGGGTCTGTGGGAGAAAGTCGATGCGTGGTTTTTCTCTGCTGAAGTGAGAGCAGGAGAAGTGGTGACAGCACTAACGGAGCAAGTCAGCCTATTGCCTGTCCTTGTATCATGACCCGAGCTGAGCAGATTTACTGTACAATGACATGCCAGAAAGTGACTGCAAATGCAGCTGGCTTTTGAGATGTACTTTTCCTGAAAAGGGAGAAGAACCACCACGGTGCTTGTGCACACGCTACCTTCCACACACTATAGAACCTGGAAATAGTTTCTGAAAATGATAAGTTGGATAAGAATGGCTTGTAAAGCATCACACAAGACTTTCTCCATGCCTGCAAGGGGCAGCTTAGCTGTTGCTCTGGCCCAAACCAGCAAATCACTGTGTTGCTTGGAGGCAGGCAAGAAAGCTGTTTTTTGCCTCTCACTTGCACTTAAACCTCAGACCAGCCCAAGCTGTGTTATCTTCTGCTGACATCTGACTGAGCCTTCGCTGCACTGCTCAGCACCAGCTCTCCCCTCCACTGCTGGTTGCACATGTTAGAGGCAGAGCCAAGGTCACCTTGCTCAGGAAGTTGTTTTTTTTAAAAGCAAGGTCTACATATATTAAAGATCCATCTTCCATTTATTACCTCTGCCCTTCGAAACATACAGCTGTAACAACAACCACATAAATACAAACTGGAAGGGCCCGACAGGAAACAGCTAGCACATAATAGCTCTGAGACAGTTACTTTGCTCTACCCATACCTAAATATACACACCACAAATAGCTGCCTGCACCTCATCTCAAGGTGCACAGCTCATTGCCAGCATGGTGCATCACTTTCCATACTCACAGCCAGTGTCCAGCATCAGAGGCACCTGAAGGTACCTACCCCTCCCAGTCCCTCTGCTATGTGAAGACATCAGCTGGTACAAATAACTGCTGCCTGTAACTGATATTGCTCCATGGGATGACGTTAGCAGCCAAGCATCAGAAAGCACATTTAAGAGAAGCCTGTACTGCCCAGCACATGTGTGCTACAGCTCACGTTTGGGCAGCTCAGCTTTCACCTCCAGAGACCTACAACAGAGCAGCAAGGTAATGCAGAGACCAGGGGAGATGTTAGACCTGATGTTAGACCTGAGACATCCTCGGCCTTTTAGTGGTTTTTCCTAGAAGTATTAACAAGGCAATAAGGTTACGACTGTGAGCAGCACTCCTGCTTGCAGTGAAACTCAGTGTAAAGATGAAATTTCGGTAGTCAGCGTGTGCAGAACTCAGCCCAAGCCTTGTATCAGCAGTTCTGCAGGAAATTAGGGCTAGAACTTCCATTTCTAGCCACCGCTGTAATCCAAGGGTTTCAACACCAAAGATGTTTTAATGAAGGATCACAGGCTGGATCTCAGCCAGCCAACAGCACAGTGTTAAAAGGAAGTCTTTATCTCAACAAAACACTTACTGAACAACATGCTAGGTGCTTGAAAATAAAGCCTACGCTAACAACCAGATTTTAACCTGAAACTGTGCATGTTGGCATTCTCTTCTGCTGCAGGTATAACTGATTCCCTTACACACCGTGCTTATTTTCTCTCCATCTAAGGGGAAAAAAATAAAGAACTTTCTCTTTCAGCTTAACTTTGAGGCAAGATGGAAGACCACAGCCTTCCTCAAAGAAGTGAGATCTTTTGAACTCAAAGTCA
This sequence comes from Phasianus colchicus, assembly GCF_987193195.1. Taxonomy (NCBI): domain Eukaryota; kingdom Metazoa; phylum Chordata; class Aves; order Galliformes; family Phasianidae; genus Phasianus; species Phasianus colchicus. The sequence continues at coordinate 105,951,381 of NC_143437.1, read as the reverse complement.
GCAGGCTCTCACAGGAGCTGAGCTCGGGGGCTGCTCTGGAATAAATCAAAAAGGATTTACTCTTTCATTCAAACAAGGCAGAAAAAAATCCCCTAGATGTACAGATTTTCAGCTGGGGATAGGAAGATAGTTAATAGGTTAAAAAAAAATGGAAAAATGAAAAAAAAAAAGAAAAGACAACTTGCAGGAGTGCCATTATGGCTTAATTGCCATGATCCTGTAAGCTAAATGCTACCTACATGGCTGGATTTCCTGAAGGAAGTCATCAGCACAGTTGCTAAATCTGCTGGAAGCAGTTCAACCCAAGTACATGTGGAGCAGATGTTCCAAACTCGACACAAGGACACAGCACTCCTGGAGAACTCTGTGGACAGCAAGTCAAAACAGGGGCTTGAACTGGTCATGCATCATTAGAGATGCAGCTGTGATTTCTCACAAATTAGCAGAGTTTGAGGGCAGATGGCACCCTGAGAGCACCCAGTCTGCTTCTTGCTGTGTCACAGGCCATTACATTTCATCCAAGTTTTCCTAAGAGCAGGAGTTGGATCTGGCAACCTTAAGTAACTGTGTTCCCAGTAACAATTCATGTGCTATTTGCACCCTGCTGCCTCAACAGATTTGCCTGGGATACAACAGCCCTTTAGTGCCCTTGCGCCTTTGGCTCCTGGTTCAAGCCCAGATCCATCAGCAGTTTCATCAGTACTTCACAGCTCAGCGAGGAACACAAATTCCCATCCTCTGGCTTCATTACAGGAGTGACAGGAAAGTCGGGGAAGAAGAAATGTGCTGCTGGCAGCAGCTTCCAGCCTCTGCAGTGAGATTGCCCATGCTCCCCTGTCAGTCACACACCCCCACGGTAGCTGTGCATCAGCAGCCCATGGACTAACCCCTATATGGTGAGCCTCCCTTGGCTATGAAGTTTTCTGAGGTAAGAAGAGAAATGTTCAGATCACGCACATCGTTTCAGAGCCCAACCTCCCTGCAGAGCTTTGTGCCAGGATTGGGGTCCTCAGCATGCAAGTGAGCTCAGCCCGTTCATGACAACCAATGCTTCTTTAAAAAACCAATTCTTTAAAAAAGAATTTAAATTGCTGAAATCAGAATCTTGTGAAACATCACTTCTTCGCCTGCAGCTCTGCCAAGTGAAGTTGGCTAGGGCTTTTGGCAAATTGCAAGTGATTAAATGAAAGAGTGGGTGGCCAAACATATAAAGGGCTTGACTCAGATTCTGTGAGTGACACCGCACCAGTGCTGTCCAGCTTTCCCCATCTGTTACCATTACTGTCATGTGTACTATGAGAAGGGAAAACGGCGCTGGAAAATCACAGAGATGTTTTGGTAGATGGTTAAAATGCAGCAAGGAAGCAGCAATTTCATGGCAGGTATAAAGCAGACTGGTACTGCAGAGCTTGGCTGTGCCTCACCTTCTGCACTGCTTCTTGGCTCAGAGCTGTCCTGCATCACACATCAATCCTTCACTACTTTTCTTCTTTCCCTTAGTGTTGATCTCAAGGGTGCTTCTCCTCTTTAATACAAAAAACAAACAGAACCATATGTACTTAAGAAACACATTACCCATTGCCTAGAGGCATTGTGCAAGAGATGCTGCCTATTAGCATGTTGGCTAAAAACATGCATTCCAGAAGAGATTCGTGAAGCACCAATGCTCCCATGGAGCTGAACTGGGCTGGAGGACATGAGCCATGGCAACAGGTATACAGCAAAGGACACCTTGGGTGCCACGATGCCCCAAGCCAGGAGGAATAGCCGCAGAAGCGCAGCGAGAAGCGACCAGCACGTTTCATAAATACCAGGCTCTTAACAAGAAAGAAGGGATATTTCAAGTCTTTCATAGCTAATGGGAGGAGATGAAGGTCACCAGCTCTGTGCTCCATCAGCACAAAGCCAGCTTGCAGCAAACACCTCCAGGGATGGTGACAGCACTACCACCCTGGGTAGCCTCTGCCAATGCTCTTTCAGAGAATAAACTGTTCCTAATATCCAACGTGTTCTCAGCTCCCTTAGCATAGAACACTTCCACGACAGCACTTGGCAGCTGACAGCTCTGGAGTACACACACTCAACCATTTCCCACCAAAAAAAGGCGGCTACTTCACTCCCTCAATGCCAAGCGGAGCACCACAAGTCCCCTGCCCTGTTCCACAACACCCAGGAACTCTACCACCAGATCCAGATTCAAGCCCAGCAACTCCCAGTAATTCCTCATCCTTTTTCCCTAGCTCAAAACCCACCTCAGACACTCTTCTGCTGCAAATAATCATTTATACATACAGAAAACTGAAAGAAAACAAAGTACCTTCTGCTAACTGAAGCTTGAGGACGCAGGACTGCTGCTCAGCAGCCGATGTCTGTGCTGCATGTGGCATTCCCTTTTGTTTCAGAACATAAATGCTGTGGATCAGGGCCATGCCCATCCTGCCTCCATACTCCTACACAGCTCTGGCAGCCAGCACAAGCAGCACATCCCAAGTCTCCCTCTTCCCACCCTTACTGTTGCTAACGTGTTCCATGCTCACTGCCGAAGCTCTGCTGTCAGGGACAAGAATGGAGCTTTGGTGGCTCTGGCATTGAGGTTGGCAGCTGCCTATAAAAGCTCCTCCATTCTCTTCTGTTCAGCTGGCAAAATGCTTCCCAAGCTCCTGCATCTCTGAGTTGAGAAATAAACAAGCTGCAAAGGGAGCTCTTCTCTCTTGCAAGCTGCAAGAGATGGCATGTTTCCATCTGCAAAAGGCTATAAGATGTCTGCAGAAATAGGAACTAATAGCCATGGCCCCTCCAATCCCAGCTCCTCCCAGAACTGCAAACTCCTTCCAGAGTTCCTCAGAAACCACAAGTGATGGTGTTACTCAACAGCCACAGCCGAGGATTTTATTTCAACAAGTCCTGCAAAATCCATGAGCAACAGAACACAAGCCCAGCACCTGCACACTGCGCTAGCTGGCAAGGCTTTAGTGCAAGCTTTGAATGCACACAGTTCACAAAATAAAAACCTATATTGGTTAATTCTTTATTCTGGGTCTGTGAAACTCAAGACACACTGCTCTTGGGGCAAAGGACCTAAGAATGAGGACACGTACCAATGGTAAGCACCTTTTAACCCACTGCTCAATGGGATGCTCAAACTTGCATCAGCCAAACTAATCACTCTCCTGAGTCTTTCAAGCACAATTCTAACACAAAGGTGCTCATGGGATGAACAACACCTCGCAATAAAAGCAATGCCTCTTCTCTAACAATCTCTGTTTACCACATCATGTAAAAATTACAAGATATATTAATGACTGCAACCAGAGTACAATATTAACAGCAGCAATATTGCACTACCACCAGCTCACCCTAAAAGAAAGGCTGTTTCTCTCCCTACTCCCCATCAGAGATGCGATAGCAAGGAGCTGTTACGGCTACATTTTATTTTTTATTAGTTCTTACCAGCTAACTATGCTAAAAGGTTGCATCAGGAATTTAAAATGCAGTTGTCAGCAGAAGTGAAGGACATTGTGGGATCCATTTCACTCTAGCTCTTTTATTGCTCGGCTCCTTGGAGTGATTCAAGCAGCTGAAGGACTTGAGAGGTACTATCACAACAATACCTGGCCCTTAGCAAGCTGCCATTTAATTTAATTAAAAAAAAAATGCAACCAGCAGCCTTTACAGCACTGACTGGACCCACAAAACAAGAGTCAACAACTGCAGATTGCTACCAAAGTGCTCCCTGTGGGGATGTGCCTCCTGAGATGTTACTCGTGCTTGACAGAAGGGGAGGTGGTTCCACAGCACATGGGAAATGCTGATTTCTGCAGCCCTGCACACATCTGTGACACGATAACACGGCTGATTTCACCTCCCCTAGGCTAAAAATGAAGTGTGGGATCTGCTGAGGGGTGTGATGGGCTCTCCACTGCATGGACTGCAGAGGGATGGAACAGGCTGTAATTGGGTTTGGTGCGTCCTGCCCACTACTGCCCTATCACTCAGGTGCAGGTAATGCCACTTCCCTGAGTGCCAGTCTCCAGAGGTGAGAGCAGAGGGCTGGAATGCAGCATGACTGGCTCAGACCTAGGCCAGGAAAGACTCAAACAGGACTGGCACAAGCAGAAATGCTTTAAAGATTCCCAAGACAGCAAGCAGCTGCTTTTGGTCCAGGCACCATGTGGGGGTTCTGCTGGACTCTTCACGACTGACAATCAAAAACATGATTTAATTTGCATCAGTTATCCCTTCAACTTGTTGCTATGCACCAACTCAAGTGCTTGGAGCTGGAAGGGATGCTGATCTTCAGCCCTATCCAGCTCTGCTGGGCAGAGTACACCACGCTGCTCCAACATCTCTTGGCTGCCTGCCTGGCACAGAGCTTGCTCCTACATCCCATAATGAGAACTAACCTGGAAAAGGGAAGAGCACAGTATCTTGGGGGAGAGTGGAAGCACCACTGAATCCTAACACAGAAGACGACAAAAGGCAGCTGAACCCAGGTCATTGCTTGCCTGGGGCATGGGAAGAGGCAGCCCTGCTGTCTGCAGATCTCAATTACACCGCTGAGCTGAAGCAAGAGCCCAACCTATGTATCCTAAGGCAAAAGGCAGCTTTATTTGGTGCCTCCAAAGTGTCCCTGTTATGAAGGTGAAGTTTTCTGCAGGAACTGATGCTCTACAGGTAATTTATTTGACCTGCAGAGATAGAAACTTCAGCACAGTTTTCAACCACAAGAAATTCCCACACCAACAGCCATAGCAACTCCAAGATGAAACCAACCAACCCCCTAGCCCTGACCCCAACCACGATGCTGCTGCCTGCTCTATTGGAAAATAGCTTCTTGTCAGCTGCTAGCTTGCTGCAGGTCCCTCCATGTCACCCTCTGCACGTGCAGACACTGCACCAAGAGTTGCTCCAGAGCAAGAGCTACCCCTGTGCCAGACAAGCATGCCTTTAAGTCAGTGGGAAGAAACAGAATCTTTGTGAAGCATGGAATTTATAAGCAGAAATGGCTCTTGGAACCAGACGTGGGAGCAATTTTTTACTGCATTAAAAGTGCTGCAGGTCACCTTTGATGCAGAGAGTCACCTACAAGGAGGCAGCTGTCAGATGGTGGCTCAGTAACGCAGTATCTGCTCCTTACCCATGGGCTCAGAGCCTCATGAACCCCCGTGCCATCTGTACATTGCACGTTTGTACTCCAAGGCCTACAGACACTTCTTTGGTGTTGACCTTCGGTGAGCTGAAGCTCCTAAAAGTCTTTGAAGATAAAAGCAATATGTATAGAATTATATACTTAATGGCTAAGGATCCCTCCATTCCTTGAAACACGAGTTTTATTGTTAAAAAAAAGACGTGAATTAAATTGCATTTCAGTCTTTAATTCTCATTTATTTTGCTAAGCAAACAGGGCACAGATGGAGGAGAATGGCACACAGCACACAGGCAGAGCTCACCATCATTGCTGCTCACACTGCTGTCAGCCCTAACCCGGCTCCTGGTCGCTGCTGTCCATGGGAGGAAGGCAGCTCTCTGCTGCAGAGAAGGAGCACCAGTGAGCTTATGCACATGTAAGAATCACTTGGAAAATAAAAAGAGAGTATAGCTGCTTAGGGCAAAGCTAAGTCATTGAATATGTTGGACCAGGCTGGATATCAGAAAAAAAATATTTTCTGAGAAGTGCTGCAATGGCACAGCTGCACAGGGAGGTGGTGGGGTCAGCATCCCTGGAGGTGTTCCAGAACTGTGGGGATGTGGCACTGAGGGATGTGGCACTGAGTGGGGTAGGGTGGGGTTGAACCTGGGGATCTGAGAGGTCTTTTCCAGCCTTTAAGATTTCATGATTGTAAGAGGTGTTGGAGGTGGGAAAATCCCAATATAAACAAATAAGATCTACATCCTTCTGGAAATTAAACCCAGCACCTCAGATGCAGACCCAGCTGAGCTCACCTTCCATCCAGCAGGAACTGAGGATGGAGAATTTGCAGTCCCAGGTGGCTGCGAGCAATGTGCTTACCAGGAGCTAGGGAAAGCAAAGCCAGAAACCTAATGGCATTGTGGAATATTTGGATATATCAGTCCTCTCCTCTGACCTCCTCTCTTCTGCAGCTTGCTAAATGTGACCATTTTTTTCCACTTCTCCTTTCAGTATCCACTGAAAAGCTTTTACTTTCACCCTTCAGTACCAAAACCATCACAATCTGCTTTCATCTCATCTTCTCCTGACAATTACATCCACTTGCTTCCCTATTTTCTTTCAAGGCTTTCATCCACGCTGCTTTTTTATCTCACTTACCTGCCTGTACCATCATTATTTTCCACATTGTCCCACATGCTATTATGTACCTAAAACCTGCTTTCAGCATGGCTATTTAAGCCCATTCTCCTGCACTCAGGTAGATGAATATTTCTGTCGAACCTACAGCAGATCCTCCAACTTCTGCTGCACTAAATGCTATTAAGGAGATGCAAAAGTCCAGTGGAAGTTTGGACAACGCAAAACATTAAATAGAGCTCTTTGATATTTAAGAGCTGAAAGTTTTCCAGGCTAATGCAAGCAACGTCACATAAAACTGGCAACATAACCATCTGGGTCCATTAACTACACTTGGTCTATAGCATTTGCTGTCTGAATTGTTTATGCCTCGTTTGAGCACACAGACTATCCAGCATATTAATACTCTGGAAAAGAATGTGTGGAATAGAACTAGAAATGAGGGACCATTTGGGGTGCCTGTTGTTATGCCAGAATGATGATGAGGCACAGAGATGCAACTCTTGATCACGTGCCTTTAAATGACCAAGTGACTACTGAAATCCCACACTGACAAAGACCTCCTCTAAAAAATCCCTAAATTCCTTCCACATGCTCAAGTCAGCCAATTGAGTTGCTATGATGAGAGTTTTGTATAGAGTGGGGCTTGGTACGAGAAAAGGACAAGTGCACAAGGATGCTCAATGCAGAAATAAGGTGGATAAAGAGCAAAACAGTGCCAGGATTTATTTTTGCAGAAGAAAAACACAGCCAAGGAAAAAAATCCTTTGTAACACAGCAGGAAAGAGCTTTCAGATAGAAGCCATTTTGAACGTACTACTTATGCTCAAGAAGACATTTAGGGATAAATATTGGATCTTCCAATGAAGGTCCTCTGTGGTTGGCTTGTGCTGCTTTACCCAAAGTCATCCAACCCCCTGTTGGAGATATTACACATCCTTTTCACATTAGAGCAGTTGGGTGGCATGAAGAATTAGCATGCAAGCAGAGGGATGCTCAGCAGGGGTAAATTAGCTGCTTCAAAGAAAAGCAAGAGGCACATTAGAGCCTGTTCCAGCACAGAAGTCCTTCCCTGTGCTGCAGACAGATAATGCAGCAAAGCACACAGAAGGAGCAGCACTTCCCTTTGAGAGCATTTCCTAACCTTCCCATCAGCTGTGGAAATTTATTCAAAAGGAAGTGGTCCGAGCAAGAACTTCCAGCATTCTCCTGTGCAAAAATCACTCTTGCTATGGCATTTTGCTTTCACAGCAGAAACGATGGTAAGGGATTTTGCCCCCAGAAAAAGGGAACAGAAACTGCCTTTGCAGTGTCTCTGTGCAGAACTGTACTGGCACAAGCTGTTCAGAAGCTACCTTCTGACGTGGTCTGTGTTGGGACACTGGACTGATGCATCCCATGCCTTCCTTTGTGACCGTGCCACGGGCTTTCCGCATGAGCAGAACAGACTCAGCATCTCTGCATCTCAGCATCCCCACAGATAAAGTGTGTGGCTTCACGTCTTCCAGTGAACCCAAATACCTCCTTTTAGTCACAGGACATCCAAAGATGCCCAGAGCCTTGGTCCAGAGAGACAGAATCCATCCCCTCCTGGTCATTTCCTCCAATGCTCAATCACAGCAGTGCCTATCTCCTAACCTTCCACTCTGAACCACTCGAATTTCTCATCACCTCCAGCAGAGCAGGCAGTACCCAGCACTCTCTCCCCAAGCAAGGGAGTTCGGTTTTGTTTGTTCCTGCCACAGCAGGAGATTTAAGAAGTTAAAGTCCAGATCTTTCTCCCCTGCCCTGCTGCTGTTTGCACATGTTCTTTAGCTTTTCCCACGTCTATTTTAAAAGTACAAATATCAGAGCTATATAAGCTACTTCACCCATGTATCCCCATGGAATCAGCTTTGGGAAGTAAAAACACCCTTTTTTCCTATCCCCTAGTTGCACATCCATAGATGGCATTACTCATTGCTGCACCATCACTCTGGGAACTCGAGCAGGCTGGTGGGCTGGGACAAGCCCCAAACCTCTCCTCAGTGCCCACATCTCTCCAGGCAAAGCCTTTGTCCTGGAATGCTTCACATACGATTTGTGGGAAAGGTGGTTCATAAAGTCATCTGGATTACTCCGAGCCATTTATCATATTCTAATGATGATTTATGACTCCATCAGTTTTCTGAAGCCCACAGATTTTCGCAGCACCAATTCTGCACTTGATGAAGAATCATCAGAACAGCCAGGATGAAGTTATTACTAAGAATTACTATGTTCAAACTTAGTATGAACTACTGTGATCACATCTGCAGTGCTGCAGCTTTATCACGGCCTTTATGTGACTTTTATTTCTCATACTGGTAAAGAAATGAGCAGAGATGAGGGCTTAAACCTCCTTCAACAGCTCTGGCATAGCCCAGCCATTCAACAGTGAACTTGTGAACTGTGATATACCACAAGTTCACAGAAAGCACACTCCCACCTAAAAGCACAAGATATTACAGCCCATTTCTTTTCACTATGGAAGAATGAATTAAGTGGAAAAAAGTCATTCTTCAAAATAAATCTGTCTACTGACCATCAAACAAAATTAACTTAGAGAACTGGCCAATCTAAGCATAAGAATTTGAGAAGAGGGTTCTTTCAGCCTTATACATGAGGCTCAGAGGTAGGGAGGGACTGGGAACAGCAGCTTCTACTAACCTAGAGATACTTCAGACCTCAATGCACCCACATACAGATATACATTTTACTGCCTTCACCAACATACAACCATACATACACACATATTTTCACACACACACACACAGAGCACAAGCCCCACTAACCTTGCACAACCAGCTACAGGGTCTCCAAAAAGCACCCAGTGCTCTGAGAACAATACTCCCAAAGTGTGCTTCCAGCAGCTTCCCAAAATCACATGCACTGTAACAGCAGCAAGGAGAGGATCCAACTCCAGGGAGGCATTCAGAGATGCTTAAGCAACACAGTTTTTCTCTCTCCTGCTCCAACTCCCTGCCCCTATTCCCAAGCACATTTCCAAATTGGCTCAATTTTGCTGGATTTGCATGGGAACTGCAAAAGAGACATCTGCCAAACATCAAGTCATTGCTCCCAAGAGTGGGGGCAAGGCAGCTTAGAAATGAAAAAATGGTCACTGTGCTTTCAGTTTTATTTTTTTTCAGTGTAAGAACTGTGTATTTTCTCAGCCTCGTTCTCCACAACAGCTGAATTGTTTTCACTGGAGCATTCCCAAGAAGCACATCCCTTTGCAGACAACTCGCCGAAACGACGTTTGACAAAATATAAGGGACTGGAAGTAAGGTTTTCAAACACACAGCACCTGGCAAGCTTTTAATAATGACTATTTCCATCAGCCCCAACTGCACCGACCAGCAAAGTGCTGGCCAAACAGCAGAGAGGTTTTACATCAACAACCATCTATTCCCACAGGGAAATTGTGGCTGGAAGATGCTTAGAAACGTCACCGTTTACCTTTCCCACATGAAATCTGCATTGATCTCCTTTCTCTCATTACCTACCGTAATTAGCAGTTTTGTTTTGTTGCACTGTCTAATTAAGGACACATGTTCCTTTGGATAAAGATCTCAACATCTTGCTCATCCATAAAAGTTACTCAGCACGCAGACGCTGCTTTGCAAGCAAAACCATTGATTTTAGCCACAAAGGTACCAGTTTCACATGAGCACCCTAACAAGTGCATTTAAGCAAAATTCTCTTTAAACATCCTTGTGTTCATGCATGGATCCCTCACAGCAGGATTTCTGAGCGAGCAGAAGATGAATGCTTGTTGTGATACACAGTATTTCCATAATCAGGATTTCATGTTACTCAAAAGCAGTTATTTTTTTTTCTTAGAGTCTCCAGCAACCCCTGAAACACGTACAGCTTGGGACAAAGGAGATGGTGAGCAGTTGCTGATACCCTGTGGTATCTCAGGGGCTGAGATATATATCTGCCTCTCCATATCCACTGCCCATGAAATCCCATATTGCACAAACCCAGGGGCAGCTGAGCTAAACACACTGAGAGCATATAACAAAGAGACAGAGAGCTCTATGAAGGATGCAGATACAACCTGATACTGCTGGTCCTTTGGGCTCCTTCCTTTTGGCAGCAGGGGTCTCCATGAGGTCCCATCAAACAGAAATGACTCAAGCAAGTGATCTTCCTGAGGGTGATGGAGAAGCAGGGGCTCTGTAAGGCTCGGGAATAAGAACATCAATTCAAGGCCTGGGAAATCTGTGACACCCTTAGGAAAATGTCCTGGTAAAGTCTTACACTGTTAAGTCCTGCCTCTCTACCACAAACTCAATGGTGCTGAGAGAAGCTGAAGATGCAATGAATATCAACAACACAAAATCGGGGAACAAATCCTGGCATCCAGTAAACTGACCGATGCATCTGGACAGCAGCAAACTAATAGCAAGCTGGTGAGCTCCTGGCACACTGCTCTCAAGGCCTGCAGCTCCCACAGCAAGGCAACAGCAAGAGAGGATGGAAGGTCAGTTTGCAACACTGTTAGCCCAGGGCCAACACTCGTGTGCCAGCTGCCCTTCCACAGGAAGGTAGGAGCATCTGTGTTCATCTACAGCTTCCCAAGTTGTACTCCAAGGGCTTCCTTATATCTCATTTACAAGCAAAACCAGAGAGCAACTTTATGGTCACTAAGCTACCTGAGCATAGCAAGCGCTGCAAAATCTGCAAGGACTTCCAATTCGTTGTTATTAACACATTCTTTGTATTAATCTTCCCCAAGTGATCCATTGTGGAAATTTATGTATGACCCTCTATTGAAAACCAGGGTAACTCGCTCCCTGAACATACCATGGAGCTTAAACACATGAAAGCAGAGAGCCCGAAGAGGCTGATGAGAATCATTTGCCAGTACATTGGGAAGGACAATCTGGTTTTATGGGACATTTTATAGTTTGTTTTTCCAAATTAAAACTAAAACAGTTCCCAGATGGAAGCTGTACCATTTCAACTTCAACCTTAAAAATACTTTGTTGTTGTTGTTGTTGCTGTTGTTTTTAAAAACATGCAAGGCTTCAGGAAATCCGAGCCCACGGAAAGGCTGGCAGCTCCTTGCATTGCTCAGAGAAGACTCAGACATGATGGCACAAACCTTGACACATTTTTTTGGTCAAAGATTCAAATAATAAGGAAAAGTTAGTTTCAGAACAGCAGCAAAGTTTGCCCTTATTTCTACAATGCGTGCATCAGACTGTGGAAAATTTCCTTACAAAGCTCCAGGCATCTACACAGGCAGCTGGAGTGGGAAACGTATTCCCTTGCTCACAGTGTGCTAATCCAGTGACTCCGAGCTAAATAGCTTGCTTCTGCAAATTGATTATTTTATTTTTTGAAGTGTCCCATATAGACGAAACGTGGCTCTAATACACTTTCCAAGTCACAGCTTTTTCCCAGGAAGCGATGTCTAAAGCTTGAATGTAGCTTTTAATTTGCATCATCAATGCTTAACGCAGACAATAGTCTGGCTCATCCCTTCATGCTTATTCTGGTGCTGGAAAGGCAACAAAGAACAGAGTATTTTTGTCAAGCACTTGCAAATGCACAGAATTGGAGAAGATATGGGAGATGAAAGCAGGGTCTTTGCTTACTTCTGAGAGCATCCAAAGGCAGAAGTGCAGCCAGCATCTGGCTCCATCTGCGTATCACAGAATGGCCTGGGCTGAAAAGGACCACAAAGATCATCTAGTTTCAACCCCAATGCTATGTGCAGGGTCACCAACCAGCAGACCAGGCTGCCCAGAGCCACATCCAGCCTGGCCTAATTTGTTAAGGACAAATGCAGAAATAGTTTCACCTACAGGACCACAGGGATGGAAAGCACAGGTCATCTTCCCTTGACCAGGCAGCTCCAGCCACCTGCCCTCGTTCCTTCCTAATGCTTCTCATCCCATTCCTAATGCTGCCCTTACTCTGATTTCTGGCTCCTTCCCAAACCCTCTCTCTCCCCTCCTCCCTTCTCTTTGGTGTCGTCGCCAACACCCACTTCCAATCTCCATTACAGTTTCTGCTGGGTGCAGAGATCCTGTTACAGCTGATCACTACAACACTGCCTGTGCTTTGCATTAAGGGAGGATCGAGTTATGCCACAGCTCATCAAAGCCCACGACACTGTCAGTAACCATTACAAGAGCTTTCACTCTGCCTGATGGAAGAGAAAGCCGCCTTGGCCATACTAGAGAGGCCAGAAGGGAAAAGAATAGTTTTGTTGTAACAGGATCTCATAATGGAGTGAAAACTGTGCTGTCAACACAAGCAGGACCCAACATGCTGGAGAAGTTTTCCTCTTTCCAAAGGATTTCAGGCAGCGCAGTCACAAGCAGAAACACCACCTTATCCCACATCTGTTTGTTCCTCAAATTACTCTCCAAACATCTGCTCCTGGTCCATCTTCCTGGTGGGTCTATCTTCCCTGTACTCACAGATCTTCTTATAAAGTGATTACGAATGCTTATTTCAAACAGTATAATATTAATTCCAGGGACAGAAAGCTCTCAGTGGTTGCTATCTCCCTGCCACATGGTCCACTGGATTCACGCCACAGCGTCCCCTGAACCCATTCTTTGCTAGAAGGGGCACTGAGGGAGATCCATAAGCACCATGCTCCTAACTCAGGTAACAACTACAGAAAGTGCAGGTGCCCTGATTCACTTCTGCATGCTAAAAACCTCAGGACACTTCAAGACCGAAATAAGAATACCAATTACAGATATTAAATGCAATAATTTGACAGGCTGAGGGAGCTGGGCTTGTTCAGCATGGAGAAAAGAAGGCTACAGGGTGACCTCACTGCAGCCTTTCAGTACCTAAAGGGAGCCTACAAACTGGAGGGGAGTCAACTCTTTGAAAGGGTAGATAACTGCAGGACAATGGGAAATGGTTTTAAGTGAGGGAGGGAAGATTTAGGTTGGATGTCAGGGGGAAGTTCTTTCCTATGAGAGTGGTGAGGTGCTGGAACAGCTGCCCAGAGAGGCTGTGGATGCCCCGTCCATCCCTGGAGGTGTTCAAGGCCAGGTTGGATGGGGCCCTGGGCAGCCTGGGCTGGTATTAAATGTGGAGGTTGGTGGCCCTGCATGTGGCAGGGGGTTGGAGCTTCATGATCCCTGAGGTCCCTTACAACCCTGGCCATTCTGTGATTCTGTGATTTCAGAGCCAATTATCATAATGAACTCTGTCTCTTTCAGATAAGTAATTTCAGAACAATCAAGGTAATGGTGATAGGGCTGAAATAAAGAATAAGAATGTTGAACATTGATACCATGAACAGAGCTGGGGAATATCTCCTCATGATCCTTCCCCAGAAAAACATCCCCATTCCTCCTCCATGTACACAAAAGGAGGATCTGCCGTATTCACTATCTAATTTTTATAAAAGATACAGAGCAAAACCAAGTCCTGCAGCCCTGAAGATGATTTAATGGCAGAAGGGTGGTGAGGTGGTCTTTCTCAACACGCATTTGTGACATTTCATATAAATAGTTTTGTATAATGGCAAAAAATGTCACACAGGGGAAAAGAGAAGTCATTTAGGAAGTCAGCTGTGGGAAAAGGGATTCTTTATGACTTCTACCAGATATAAATTTCCTCTATCAAATCCAGCAGGAGAACACTAACGCTTTGTAGGATGAATGTAAGAACTTGCCATGGATGTGGGACAAAAGACCTCCACATTGCTGAGGCTGCTGGAGTGCTCCAACTCTGTCCAGCATAGCCTTGACTTTACCAGCCACTCTTGCAGCTCCCAGGAGTTACCGTAAGGCTGACCAACCTGCTGGGACACGGCAAGGGGAATTCAATCACAGAATAGGTAAGGTTGGAAAAGACCCCTAAGATCCTCTAGTCCAACTGTCCACCTACCACTGGTATTACCCACTAAAACACATCCCTAAGTACCACATCTGCCCTTCCTTAAACACCCCCAGGGGTGGTGACTCCACCACTTCCCTGGGCAGCCTGTTCCAATGCATCAACACTTTTTCTGAGAAAAAAACAGGAGGTAAAGCTCAGACTGCCAGCGTGAGAATGGGCTGATAAAGCTGTACCAGTTAATGAGGATTTCCTGCTTTTGAAGCTGCAAAAGCAGTTTGTTTTTTTTTTTTCTTTCTTTTCTTAGGAATTAACTCAAAATGTCAGCACAAGTAGCAGAAGAAGGAAGTAAAAACAAAGAAGAAAGTGCAATGGATTATGGCACATAACCTCCAACTACAGTCTGAACCTGTCTCCTCATCTGTCATTCCTCATTTGGCCTTCTTTTCCTCTGCTTCCAGCTCCATTCCTCATGCAGCTCCTCCAGCCTTGGTCCTCTCCCTCCCATCTGAAAAGCCTAACCCATGATTCAGAAGACACCAAGCACCAAGGATACGTTTCAATGAGCACCAAACTGATAAACTTACCTAAACGACACAGTTTAATTTCAAGACAAGATGGTTATACCAGTACCACCTGCTGGCATCCGGGCTGAAACAGGCAAGTCCTCACCTGTGAGCTGCCACATTAAACATGGCAGACAGGGGTGTTGCTGATTACTTCACTGTAAGACAAGAGAACTTCACCATCACTACCTTAATGCACAACACAGATTACCTGAACCTCTGGATATCAAGAAGCAGTAATTAGGTAAATTAAGGCAAGAAAGAGCTAAATAATTTGCCCAGGGCCACTGGACAATGACAGAGTAACGGGTGGCATTTAGGAGTCTCTTCTTTACAGCTCAGTCCCAAAGTCCTAATGCAACCCCAGAGATCAGTTCAGGAGCTGTCAGACAAAGCATCAGCATCCCAAAACGTGAGCATCTCCAAACCACCAGTGGGGAAAGCTGTGGAGCAGCCAAAGCCAACTTTCTCCCCGCTCCTTTCCTCTCCGCCCACAAAGCCAGGAGGAGTTCTGCTGGCTGAGTGATTTCAGGAGAGATGGAATGAATGGTTGACTGAGAACAGGCAGGAAAGCAAACAGAAGTCCCTCACCCCCTGCTGCTCAGGTCTCAAAGAACTGAAGGCTGCTGAAGAGTCACTTGTATGGCTAGGCTGCCTGAGACACGCTGTACAGTACAAGCTCCTTTGTGAGCAAGCAAAGCTGCAGACAGAAGGATAAAATAAAGCCTTGCAGGCACTGTGGCAGCAGGAGGCATTGCCAGAGATGTCACAGCCCAACTCTAGAAACCCTCTGCTGTGCATGGGATGAGGAAGCTGCCTGGCCCCCAGGTTTCCGGAGAAAGCACCGCAGGGAGCAGAGCAGAGCAGGATACACTTACAGGATCAGAGCGCCTACGGCTCAGGTATCCTGGTACTCCAAAAACCCCGGAGACAAGAGTAACTAATTAATAGGCAGTCATGGGATGTAAGTGAACAGTTAGATATTTAGGATTGATTTAATTACTTCAGCCTCAAACGCATCCCAAAATTATACCAGCAAGAGATTCTCTTTCCAGCATCCCCCTCGTACAGCAATACTCATTACCTGCCCTCAGCTCGGGTGCAGCTCTCAACATTGCCAACAGTAGAGCTTTCCTTGGGAGAGGTTTCTGGCAGCCTTGCTGATTTTCAACATTAGGATGTAATAAAAAAGGAAATTCATGAATTGGCTGCAGTAATTTGAGGAAGATTTGTGGCCATAGCAACATTACTATAATCTATGCTGCAGGGAACAAAAGGTTCTTTGATCCGTACCCTCTCCAACCCTCCCATAATGAGAGACATCAGCATCCAGACACTCTCCAGTCCCCCAAAAGCCCATGTGTGCTCTCACACTCGCTATTGCTGACTTGAAATCACTGTGCCAGGAGTAGGTAACAACGTAACTCTTGGCACAATCTCAACCTTATAAAACTATGTTTATTGCTGGCCTATGTCACACAGCTGCTGCCTTCTTTCCTATCGCTCACCATACTAGCTTAATCTCATATTCACATCTAGCATCTGGAATCTCACATTCACTTCATGCCCAGCCCATGTCCTAACAGGGGCCTGACCATCCTTCAGGCCTGCAGGCACTCCTGAAAGGAGAATAATAAAAAGAAATGCTGAGAAATAAATCCAGTGAGCTGCCTGCCTGCTCTGTGTGCCTCCTTCGTCTGCCCACCAAGCCGAATGTAGGTGGACATTAATGCCCTCCTTGTTCTTAGCTCTGCAAATCAGGGGTAGCTGCCTCATGCTTCCTGCCCCCCAGACACAACATCTGGGCTCTTCATGGTCATTTGAGCTCTTTTCCCACAGCAAGGAGCCTGGAATGCAGAAAGGTGGAGCACTGGAGGGGAAAAGACAGCAAACTTCCCAAATTAGTCGCAAAGAGCACAGGGCTGCAGTAATTCTACAGCTGGGACAGCTCAGCAGCAGCGATTGCAATCTGCCCACTTAATTCAGCCCTGCAGTTTCTATTATAGAAGCACGCTAGGAGGAAATTCCTGTACAGCAGTTACAGTGAGGGGTGTTGGGTGACTGGGGCTCTATTCCCAGCTGTGTCTCAGACCTTCTGTGCAACCTCAGGGAATTCGATTCATCTGCTCCAGTTTGCAGCATTCCTCAGGAACTCACAGGGGATCTCAACAGAATGCTACAAATAGCAACTGAGGCTAGGAATGAAATCAAGAGCAACTTCCTGTTCAGCAGGACATAAAGCATCTTACAAATTCGCCTGTAACAAGACCAAAGGACTTAATTACACAGAATTGATCCATCTGGTCCCCTCAACCATCCCTCTTGGATAGGAATTCAAGGAGACACTCGTGCCAAGCCATGCCCATAGCCCCACACTACCATGGAACTTACTTGGGAACTTATTTCTCTCAATGGTCTCAAATGATGACTTAGGAGACACGAAAAAGTAACAATAATAATCCAGTATCTCTTGCTGGCCAGGCTTAAATTATTTGTTAGCTTTCAAACTCCAATATAAAACCTGGGTGTGGGAGTGGGACATGCCAGGAGCATGCAAGAACTCTCTGTGAAACCCCCCTGGCCTCTCTTCTTCTATCAGACCCAAACCGCATGGTTCAGGAAGAAGAAAAGAATAAAAGGAAGGAGGAGAGGGGTGCTTATTTCTTGTACTTTGGTAATGCAGCTCTGGCATTTGAAATTCTGTTAGAATTGAATGTATCCTGGCACTGGGCACCTTCTTCTAGTTCATCTTTGAGGTAATCTGGAAAGAAAAGATGCAGCAGAAGTGGAAACCCATTGTCAGTATATGCACTCCCATCTCACTCTATGTATCCAAACCCACCTGCAGCACAGCAATCCAACGAGTTACTCAGCGTGTTTGTGTTACAGGATTCACAGCTCAGAGCTTTGCCAGATCTGCCTTTGGAAGAAAGGCAGAAGAGCAATGCCTCACACTCATTTCAACTATCACATGCCAGTCTGAAGGCAGAGCACAGCACTGCAGTGGTCAGAGAACAGACAAAGCTGTGCTTTGCTTCCAGGGCATCACGAGTACCACTTGGCAACACTGACCTACTGTGCTGTGCAGCATCTGACACCATCTCCTCCTGGGTTCCTGCTGTGCACAACTCCCACAGCTCTGAAATGGCTCTGAGAAATTCACTGTTAAGAATTACAGCATCGCTGGGGCTTTCCAAGACCACCCCAGCTGCCACTAAAATAATTGGTATTGTTGCCTCTGGATTTGGTGAGGGCAGAGCTGGAGCAAGGTGGAGTTTAGGAAATCCCCAAAGTCACCCCAACTCCTGGCTCCCCATCTATGGAAAGTCTGAAGTTAAAGGTCAGCCCTCATCTGTTTGTTTGGGCTTTTTTTTTTTTTTTTTTTTTTACACTTATGGCTTTGAGTCAAATTCAGAAGTTCAGTACAAAGTCACATTTTGCAAAAGGCTCCTTAATAACAGAAAGCTAAGCAGATGCTGATTAATTTACAGAGCAGCCCAGGATGCCCACCATTCCTCTTTCACAATTTACCAAAGTCTCTCTAGGAACAGATCCTGCACAGCACCACTTCTAAGCCCAGGAAGCCCAGCAGGGTTATCTTTTCCCATTTGCAAGCCAAGAACCTCTGCCAACTTTTCAAAGCAAAGTTTCCCAAACACCAGCCATGACTTCTGACTCAACACTCCAGTAGCAGATTCCTCCTCTACCCCAGCTGGTGGTGTGATGTCTCCTCACGTGCACAACACCTGCTCATCAGAAATGAAGCCCAAGTGCTTTATAGCATGAAACAGACTTTGCAAACACGTGAACTAACCATGCAAATGAACCATTTGTTCAGGCTCAATGCACACTGACCCATTCCTTGGCAGAACAGTGGTAAAAGGCAGGAGGTTCGTGGGGATTGCTGCAGGGTGGAGAGGCACAGCTGCAGCCTCTTCTACCAGAAGAGGGGTGGCCAGCAGGGACAGGGAGGTGATTGTCCCCCTCTACTCTGCCCTTGTGAGGCCCCATCTGTAGTACTGTGTCCAGGTCTGGGGACTCCAGTACAAGAAAGACAGGGAGCTGTTGGAGAGAGTCCAGAGGACGGCACTAAGATGATCGGGGGCTGGAGCACCTCCCCTACAAAGACAGGCTGAGGAAGCTGGGCTTGTTCAGCCTGGAGAAAAGAAGGCTGCAGGGTGACCTCACTGCAGCCTTTCAGTACCTAAAGGGAACCTACAAACAGGAGGGGGAGTCAACTCTTTGAAAGGGTAGATAACTGCAGGACAAGGGGAAATGGATTTAAGTTGAAGGAGGGAAGATTTAGGTTGGATGTCAGGGGGAAGTTCTTTACTGTGAGAGTGGTGAGGTGCTGGAACAGCTGCCCAGAGAGGCTGTGGATGCCCCGTCCATCCCTGGAGGTGTTCAAGGCCAGGTTGGATGGGGCCCTGGGCAGCCTGGGCTGGTACTAAACGTGGAGGTTGGTGGCCCTGCATGTGGCAGGGGGTTGGAGCTTCATGATCCTTGAGGTCCCTTCCAACCCTGGCCATTCTGTGATTCTGTGAAAAGCTTCAGCCAAGTCCTGGATGCTTCTCAACACTGTCCACCAGTGAGCTGCTTGGATGCATCTCAGCACCAACAGCAAAGTCATAATTAAGGAACAAGAACTTTGGAGACAATGCACACATGTGAATGAATGTTCGCAGATCAAATGAATTTACATTCCCCTTGATCCTAAAATCTTAAGCTTTCATAGAATCATTAAGGTTGGAAAAGACCTCCAAGATTACCTAATCCAATCCTCAACCCATCACCACCATGCCCACTACGCCATGTCCCCAAGCACCACATCCCCATGGTTCCTGAACACTTCCAGGGACAGCAACTCATGGAATCACAGAATCACAGAATTGCCTGGGTTGCAAAGGACCACAATGCTCATCCAGTTCCAACCCCCTGCTATGTGCAGGGTCGCCAACCAGCAGACCAGGCTGCCCAGAGCCACATCCAGCCTGGCCTTGGATGCCTGCAGGGATGAGGCATCCACAACCTCCTTGGGCAACCTGTTCCAGTGCCTCACCACCCTCTGGCTGAAAAACTTCCTCCTAAGATCTAACCTAAACCTCCCCTGTCGAACTCCATTAACAGATAACAGAATTGTATTCCATCAAAGTGCCTGCATTTCATACTGCACAAGGAAGCTCTGCATCTCCTTCAATTTAGCACTGTGCACTTTGCACAACAGACTTTTCCAAAGCCTCTGCAAAACTCCTGTCACATCAAAGGGAAACTCAGGAACTTTTACATGCAGGGACATCAGAGAGGGGCAATCTTATTAAGGATGGCAGGGACTAGATTAATTCAGGTTCAGGGTCAGTCTTCACATTCATTCAAACCGGGGACAAGAAACCCGAATCCAGACTTCAGTCAGATGCAGAATTATAGAATCATAGAATCACCAAGGTTGGAAAAGACCCACAGGATCACCCAGTCCAGCCATCCACTGATCACCAGTAGTTCTCACTAAACCATGTCCCTCAACACACACTTTGATTCCCAATAAATAACCCCCATGACTTGACTTCTATGCAAAACATTGAGTTTTGGTAGGGTTTAGTTTTTGTCCTTATTTCAAAAGTATCAGCATCTCCACTGACAATCAGTGGGGTCTGCTAACCAGAACAGACAGCAGACCTCTACACAGCACTTGCTGAATATTACACACAAGTACTTATGTCCATGCAAAGCTGCTCCAAGCAGTCACTTCCCCACAGTCCCATAGGGCCCTGGTACACAAATGCTGTCTGTAGCAGCTTGCTCCATGATTTTTTTTTATTAATTTATTAATTTATTTATTAACTAATAAGAAATGCACATATATGAAAGGCAACTCGAAGATATCAAAAGGACCAAAATAATGGTAATTTCCTGGTAATTTCACATAACTCTAGAACTTGCAGTACCTCAAGCAATCAGCACACACACTGGTCACACAGATAACAGCTGGTGGCTTTTAACTTTGTTATCTGAGACACCCTTTCCATTGTGCACATCTCTGATAAGCACCCAGCTGTTGCAAAGAAGAACCACGAGGCTGAAGTCTCAAGATCTCTTTTGATTTTATTCAGCTTCCAGTGGGAGCAGCTCTCCGGACTACACAAACTATGAAGAAGCACTGATGTGAGTAAAGCCAACAACAGAGACCTGCTTTCAGTGTGCAGAGCCCCACACCTTTTAAAGAAGAAATCACATCCAAGTAAGGTGCACGTGGAGGTTGGAAATACAGCGTTATCATGTGGATCTGAGCCAACAAGGAGACAAAATTGTGTTTGCAAATGGAAATTGAATATCCAGACTTCCATGGGAAATTCCTATTCAATAGTACAGAGGAATAAAAATACCCACTTTTCACACATTTTATCTGTTAGTCTCAACTGCATCTGGTTCTGCTAACACAAGATGTTTTAAGTGCCTCAAACATGAATTGCAAACAAGTTTCATTGTCAGGTACTTCAGAAAAACAAACACACACACAAAAAACCAAGAGAACACTAAAAAACAAAACATTCACTCAAAAAAAGAAAAACAACCAACAAAACAAACAGAAAAACCAACATTTTTTGTGAAGTCTTCAAGTTCCAGCCACAACATATGAAGAAACTGAGGCTGCCTCACAACCAGGACTTGTAGTCTAAACTCTCTGGTGAACCAGCTTGTTTGTTCTCATTTCACCTTAAGCACCAATTGCACTGGCAGGGATGGAATTTGCCAGGATTTCATCAATATTTGGAGGTACAGACAGGCAGGGAAAGAATCTGCCCTGTGATAGGCAAAACCAACACAAAAATAGAGTTTTAAGGCTGCTGACTGGGCTACAGAGCAATTTTCTAATGAAGGAAGACAAAGTAATACCTTCGTAGTAAATCCAACAAGAGAAACTATAACAGAGAACCTTGCAGAGACTAAATTATTACCAGGAATGGCAATACTGCTGCACACTGCAACACAGAGGTGGCCCCAAGAACATGGTCCCATCTGGGAAGACAGTGCCTCAGTGGGAAGAGCTCTGACCCTACACAGACCAATGAAATGAAAACACACAAGCAGTTAAATGATAGGGGCAAGGACCAAAACCAGTGCCTGTGTCTGCAGCAGTTTATTATATCTAAACAGAACTGGTCCAAACAGCCCCACGGTAAGGGTCAGGGAATGGCACAGGCTGGGTACCTGATGGACTTGAATTTTATGACCCTTAAGTGGACTTGATGACCATTAAAGGTCCCTTCCAACTCAAACAATTCTATGAAATGTCCCTTCCCACAAGCAAGTGCCTTTAAACAGCCTTCAGAGCTCATAGAGCTCCCTACTGCTCAGCTAGCCTCACATGAGGGACTTCCAGGTGAACTGCCCAGCAAGAAGTGCCTGCGGATGGATGTGGAGGCACTGTAAAATCATTAAGGTTGGAAAAGACCTCCAAGATCCCCAAGTCCAACTGCCAACCCATCACTAAACCATGTCCCTCAGTGCCACATCTCCACAGTTCTTGAACAACTCCAGGGACAGTGACTCCACAAACCTCTCTGGGCAGCCAGGTCCAATGCTTGGCCACTCTTCTGGAAAACAATTTTTTCATAATTTCCAACCTGAGCCTCCCTCAGTGCAACTTAAGGCCATTACCTCCCATCCTAGGAGAGGATGTTCAGGGAAATCCTTCCATCTTCCAAATACACGTGAGCTTTTTGAGCATTTGCTCATGTCACACTGACAAGAAATACACGAATTCCCTGTAAGAGAGAGAAAGAAGCTGCTTCACATGCTCCCTTTTGTGGGCAGTAACTGTTCTCTGGAGGATTAGACAGGACTGCACTTATCACCTGCCACACAGCAACCTACACGCTCTGATACCATCATGACAGAAGAAAGCATTCACTTCCAAGGCCCCTGCCAACAGGCCACCATTGATGACTGAAACACGCTTGATAAAAATCAAAGATTTGAGAAAATCTCTGCTTTGAGCAGTTCAGGAGGCACTTCAAGGTTTCTGTACACCACGTATTCCAGCTTTACTGCTGAGACACCGCAGCTTGAGGGAAACAAGCATTCTTGGTCCCAAGAGCTTTCAGCTTTTAACTGATAATTCCCTGTCCTCCTGCCTGCGAAAACACTTGACCTACAGGGCCATCAAAAAGTCCTGTCTTGAAGAACATAAGAGGAAAAAAAAATGAAGTGAATGCTTCTTTTCTTCCCCAAAATGCTCTGAAACCAACCCAGAGCACTAGGAACCAGAACACTGTCCATTCTCTTATCCACCATTTTAAGTCTCCCTGTTTTGTCTTAAAATGCTCACGGTGCAGCACTGGGTGCAGAGTGTTAACATTAACACCCTCTGGGAAGTCCTGGCAATGCAATGCTGTCCTGTATGGAATAGGCTCTGTAAGTGCTGAAAAGCAGCAGATGCATTTGACACATCACTGTAATTATTTTTTAGTGCTTACAGATGAGAGAAATTCAAGAAGGAACACAAGCTCCTGCAGCATGGTTTGCACAGCCTGAGGTGCTTCCTCCAGCACAAAGGGAGCAGGTACACAAACAAATCCAGCTGCAATCCCTTTAACAGCTAGACAAAAAGGACTGAGAGAATTGAAACATTTAAAATTTAAAAACCAGGTTCAGATCAATCTGAATCATCAGGCTGATTAAACCACATTTAATACACTCATTTAACCTTTTCTTAATAACTAAATAATAAACTCATTAGGGAAGGGAGTGGTATAATTTTAATCCTCATGACAAAAGAGCATTATCATGTCTGTGACAGCTGGTAACTGCATACAATGGCCATGCAACTCATGAGCTTCACATATCTACTCACTGCCTCAAACCAATGCTGAGACCATAGCTCTTGATGCAAACCAAAGCTGCCCAGACAAGTTAGAGGCATGGAAAGTCTCAGCTTACAAAACAATCCTCCACAATCTAAGGAGATAATCTGTTAAAGTTCTGTAACATGTTTCAGTAGATGAGATTGCTTCATGATAAAATATACAAGGTCTAACATTAAGAGAATGCATATGTGCTTTTTATAGAGAGAAATGTTATTTAATCTGTGATGCTTGAGCGAAATTGTAGGTCTCCCTCTCACAATCACGCACTTACCTAACAGCCATCTGCTGGAGTTCAGCTGGAGTACAAGTGCTCCCCTCCCAACAGAAATAGGAGAATGAGCAAGATTTTAAAAGTCAATACATAGAAAAAGAACAGCAGCTTGAGTTGAGGAAAATTGCTCCAATTTCATTTCTTCCGAGTGCCTGCAAAAGCAGCATCTCTGCCCTTCACTCAAAGATCCCTGCACTTACTTTTCTCCTTTATCTCCACTTATTGATTGTACAAGGAACACCAGGATGGGAGCACTCGCTAGGAAGGATGAATTATGCGTGGAGATTCAAGAGGTTCAAAGCCAACTTGCCCTGAGAACCAAGTTCTAAATAAGATTACTCAGCCTTGAGTACGTTCGCAAAATAAAAAGCATTTTCCAGGAGAAAACAGATCCACTCAACCTTTCATTTGGTTTTGAGTACTTTTGGAGCGTTTTCAAAACCTTTACATTCCACAGAAACGTTCGCTTTCTCTCCTTGTAGATTTCAGAAGACACACAAACAAAAATTGCAATTTCCTAAAAGCATAAAAGAAGCTTTTCTAATTTATTGCTTTATTACTCTGGGGAAGAAAAAAAAAGAAAAGAAAAAAAGAAAAAAAAAAGAAAGCAACATTATTGGGCTTAAAATAATTTTAAAATGAATAAATGAATCCAGCTCTCCTAGACTGGAGGCACCTTGCTGGGTAGAGGCACAGGAAAGGCAGATTTCATTTGATGATGTGGTGGGCTTGCAGTGCAGAGAACGAATCCAAGACACACAGACAGGTAAGTGATCCAAAACAGTGGGTGTGTGGGCAGGACACCTCCCATCCACCAGGCTGTGCAGGGCTCCATCCAGCCCAGCCTTGAGCACTGCTCTCATTGTAAAGAATTTCCTTATAATACCCAGTGCAAACCAACCCTCTTTTATTTTAGAGAGGCTATAAACGGGAGGGGAATCAACTCTTTGAAAGGGTAGATAACTGCAGGACAAGGGGAAATGGTTACAAGTTGAAGGAAGGGAGATTCAGGTTGGATATCAGGGAGAAGTTGTTTACTGTGAGAGTGGTGAGGTGCTGGAACAGCTGCCCAGAGAAGCTGTGGATGCCCCGTCCATCCCTGGAGGTGTTCAAGGCCAGGTTGGATGGGCCCTGGGCAGCCTGGGCTGGTATTAAATGTGGAGATTGGTGGCCCTGCATGTGGCAGGGGGTTGGAGCTTCGTGATCCTTGAGGTCCCTTCCAACCCTGACCATTCTGTGATTCTATTTTAAAGCCATTCACCCCTTGTCCTATAGATAAATGCCCCCAAGGTATCTCAGCCCTCTTCCTTGGGAGAGGTGGTCCGGTCTTCTAAGCTTTTTTGAGACCATCCCCTGGAAGGCCTTCTTCCTGACTAGTTTTAGATGATAATCATCTTTCCATCTCCCAGACAGCTGTATCCCCACAGAGCTGTGAACATATAGTGGTCTAAGGCTTAGAGAGCCTGCAAATGGAAAGCATTATAGGATACTTAAGGCTATTATACTTTGCTGTTGCCCAGAAGCCAGCCTTTAAGAGAAAAGTTGAGAAACAAAGCTCTTCCAAAAGAGCTCAGTGGGAGGTTTCTGTTAAAAAAAAATGGGAGGTTGGGGAATTGGGAAATACTAGAGAATAACAAATTAATCTTCCAAATTCATTTCACTGCACCAACTCTGTCGAGCGAAAAAGGCTGCTCAGAGGGCACGAATGGAATTAAGCACACCATTTTAGGGAAAACAACTTCAGAAAAGCAGACCTGCTAGGGAAATCAAAAGGCAACAGAGGTCAAGTAGAAGGAATGGACTTCCTCCCAGCTTTTAAAGTGAGGGGTGGCTGAATACCAGCTGAAGTTCCCGAGATACAATTCAGCAATTAAATTCAAGCCAAAAGGGAAGATCTCCAACAAGATCAAGTAAACAAGATAGAGATGGGAAAAGTCCCCCTCTAAATGCCATAATTAAGACATGCAGAAGGAAACAAATAATGACGAACTCATTTGGTGATCTCTGCTGATCCAGGAACAGAAAAGCCCCAGAGCTAGAAGTAGCTAATAGGCAGCAAAGAGAGAAACACGTGGCGATGGCTCCCTGTATCTGAAAGGAATTATGCAGCAATGATACACAAGGCTGTGCTTGGAACAACAGAACTGCAAATTCAGAGATGTAATTTTGAACCATCTTCAGATAATGAAGCTCTACTGGAACATTAAAAAGTCCTGTGAGATCGGGAGAAGGATATTTTTCAGCATTAAAGCCACAGGATGATGCCCAACGGAGAGGAGTTAAGCTCCTATCCCAGGGATGCAGCCTGACAGCCTCCTGCTTACTCATTTCACTCAACACAAACCAAATTTTGCACGTGAAATCCCTGAAGCTTGCTTCATTTCCTCTTCCAAGCTTGTGCTTGAAGCCTTCATTCCCCCACCCAAGGTGGCTGGTACCAGCTGCCCCAAGAGCTGCTTGCGTTGCCAGAAATGGGGCATGCAGTCAAGAGGAAAACAAGGGATAGAAGGAAAGAATCAACCTTTCGGAAACAGACATTGAAGCAAAACTGTTTACATATATCAAGCAATGTTTTCCTGACATTTCCCAAACAAACATAGCAAGCACTTTACCAGCACCGTGACCATTGCTCTCTGCACATCACATCCATGATGGAGAATAGGCAGTCCAAGCACAGCTGGAAACGTGGTGACAAGCTCAAGCCCTAACAGTTGCATAAAGGAGCAAGTAATTATTATGGTGTTCAGATGAGCTCATCTCTTGATCTCATCAAACTTGTTTGTTAAGTTATCGTTCACTCAATAATCTTCCATTCCCTCTTAAGGCATCAAAGCACAGGGAGGCAGTGCCGGGTTGTGCCTCTGCTACTGCTGTCCTCACCCAACAAGTATCACAGATTCCAGCAAGGATTGAAGCGCTTGCACCATGCTGAGATTTATTGTTTTAAAAACAATTACCGACACACTTGGCAGAATTCAGCATTCTCTTCCAGGGAGAAGAAAGCTTGCTACATTTTATGTGGGAGTCAGACAACTCTACTCTCATAACAAAGTTCACACAGACAAACATGGACACAAATCTTCATGAAGTCACACAACTCCCACACCCCTTAGTGGGAGCCAGAGATATTCAGTTCAATTTGGAGCATCAAATCCCTCAAGCCAGAAGCATCAGTGAACAACAGCATCCTGCCACGTACTCTGCAATGTATGACTTGGGATTTGATCAGGGAAAAACAAGTTATCACACTGTATTTTATTCCTCTGTTTCTTAAGCCTTTGCCAACAAGAAAAGAATTGGTCACAAAGAGCTTGCTCACTGTCCAACAGATGTGTGCAGTGGGACAGACTCCTGCCCACTCTCCCATCTCCGTTTGAAGAGCAAACAGGAGCAAGGGTTTAAATGCTGAAGCAACAAGATCCAGATCAACACATGTGTTGATGAAGGCAGCCATTACACAGCTACTCTTTGAGTGATTTTTTGTAGCCTTAATTCCCACACAGAATTATGAGCTTCAATGTTCAAAGACTTCAAATGATGCTTTGCACTTCCTTCAAGTTAAAATATATATATATATTAAAAAAATCTCTCATGCTTTTAAAGTCAAGATTAATGAATCCTTCCAAGAATAACAGCAATATCCACAGTTTCCTAAACTGTAGACTCATGGTGGTGTTTGAGGGTACTCAATTTTCCTAAAACCAGTTTTTCCATCTCTGCACTTCCCTTGGGGGCAGCCCACGGCCAGCCCACTTGAAAACTCACCCAAGCTTTGCAGTGTGCACACATTTCTGTGGCAAGGGCACATCAGGATGGATGGAGAAGCTGTGCAAGGACCCAGTCCCAAAGGAATTACCAACAGCAGTGAACCTCTTTGGGAATGGAGGTACTCCACTTGGAGGGTCAGGGTTTAGTGAGCACAGTGGGTTGAGAACTGAACTTGGCCTTTTCCACTACATTCATGATTCTATGATTCTACTCTTCCCATTTTACATCTGCTTAGGATCCCGTGGGGAAGCTGCGGTGAAACCCCAGTTGAACTTCTAACTTTTTAATCTGAAAGTTGGTGGGCTTAATATTGTTCTCTTGGAAACTGTAAATAAACTAAATTTGAGTAGCATTGACTTTTATAGGGAGACCTTCATAAGGTATTGTTAGCAATACCCTTAGCATTTGGAAAAGCAAAGCTGTAAGCCTTAACTATCCAGACTCACAGGAACTCAATAATATAAAAAATAATAATTAAAAAAAAAGACCCTTTCTCTCCTCCTCTCCAAGGGCATACCAAAAGAGGAGGGCAAGGATGACATGAGACACAAATAGTTCATGGCAGAAAAGGTTTTATTCTCTCCCCCAAATTTGGAAAGCATGCTATATTTTGCATAGAGATCATGGAGAATGAGTTGGGGGAAAGAGAATATCAAAATCAAAACAAGTCACAAGGCATCAACAATCCCTTGATGACAGGAGAGTAGTTTGTGTTGGCACGGCTCGCGACAGCTGGAGGAGTAATTGCAAAGCTGAGTGACGATGCCTAGAATATATTCTGCCTTTACATTCTCAGATGAAAGATGCTATCCACAAGCATTTTACTAAAGTTAATTAAATCCACACAGCCCGCTTTGGCAGATCAAGAAGTATTTATCCTTGTTTTGTAGAGAAAGGAATTAATCTCTCTGATACTTTTCACATCAGGTATCTACTCTTTTTACTTATGAAATACCCCATAGCATCAAAAGCACACATTACCCTTCCCAGTCCAGCAGCTGTCCCCAGCACATAGCCAGGGCAGGACTGATGATGATGATTCTGTTTTCCCCCTGCCTACTGCCCCAGCAGAAATGTTGACTTCACAAAGAAGCAAGCCAGTTCTGGCTGTGCAGATCAACAGCAGAGGTGAACACAAACGCTGCAGACAAGCTTTAAAGCATTACCACCCCTTTATGATTTGCTTAAAAACAAAAAAAAAAAAACAAAACAAAAAAACCCAGCAACTGCCTTTCCTTTGAGTTTCCTTTATCACAGCGATTCAGCCTTGCGAGACTTACAGGGCTTCAAGCTGTGAAATTTTTCCCTCACTTCTGCTCTATTCCCTGTGCTTCCCAACACTGCTTTACAGCCACCCACTGCTGTATGGTCACAGCCCAGGACACGTCCTGTGCTCTCGGGCCACTCACCTACACTCAGATCATGGGTTGCCAGTTCAAGAGCTCCACAGCAGGGAAGGGAAAAGCATGTCCTTGTCACCCCCAGCAACCTGCCTGCCGTCACACCAGCTCTGCTCTGTGGAAAGAGGAGGAATGCTTCCCGCATCTCCCCCATGCGATGCTCCAATTAGGGACTGGAGCCTCAGGTTTGGCTGAGTTCCTCCTCGCTGAGCCCCAGGCAAGCCCTGTGAATCCAGCAGCAAACAAGTTTCATCCACCCTCCCTCTAATAACACGTTGTATCAGCACGCCAAGTATTTGAAAGTAGCTTTATGCCTAGCCATCAACAGCAACTGCTACCAAGCCAAAGGAGCCACCTATTCTATATGGCAGTTATCTATACACTGCTCTTCAACATGATAAAATAAAAAGCTGTTAGTGCCAATGTCATCCAGTGTCCCGAGTGAAAGCAGGGAGAAAGAAAGACTGGTGAAATATTTATCATGAAGAGGCACTAAGAATTTGAGACACCTGCATTCCCAACTTCTGCAGAATAGAGCTTAGATTTAAAAAAAAAAAAAAAAAAAAAATAGTCATTAGCTAAAGTGACATGGAGAATTTTGTATTCAAGAGAAGGGTCAGTGTTTGGGATCTACAAGGAGAAGCTGGGAACATCTGCAGGAAAAATATGCATAAACACACAGTGTGAACTAAAATACACAGCGCAGCAATGCTTGCATTCTTACCATGAGAATGTGAATATTTGGAGTTCTTCCCCATCTAAAAATGCCCTTCAGAGAGTTGATTATGTATGTATTTCATATGGAAATGCATCTAATGATGTAAATGGAAAGGGAACCTAAGAATAAGTGGAGCACATCCAAAGACTTTAGATAGCAAAAGGCATAAAATCGACTACTTTTAAAACATTTCATTTCAACATACGCATAGCCTAGGAGAAGATTGGAAACGAGCACAGTGTAAAATATATAGCTTAAAACCTTGTTTCCATTTTAATTTCTTCTTTAACACTCGACAAAGACCCCTTGTGCCTTACAATGCTGCTCATGCAGCAGCTGCTGAGTGATGCCCATTGACCTCAGGCTGGACAAACACAGGTCCTGCACTTGCTACAGAGACAACTGATGCCTGAGTGAAGCCGAGTCCACCCCAAATCCCGTGGATGTACCAGTTCAGCAGCAATTACCAGCTCACCTATGAGGCTTACTACATGGTGAGCACATCGAGTTAAAGCATTCTTCAAATTAAAATACCTGTCAGGAAATAGGAGCTTAGGGATACAATGTCATTCAAACCATCCAGTCTCACTGTCTAGAATATTTTACTCAGATCCAGCATCATTCCAGACATGTTTTCCTGCACGCAGCACGGGAGGTGAGGACTTTTTCAACCTGTCCATCACAACTCTACCTGCTCTCTAACCCCACTTCTCCAGCAACATGGGCCTGCTGCCTAAAGACATGGAGACCCAGCAGAGGAGACACAAAGCTTCCCCTGGACTCATGGGCTGCCTGAGCTATGCTGTGGAGGAGCTGCAAGGCATAGTTTGCAGAACCAGGCTGCTATGTAGAGCAGCATACTGTGGCCATTCCTGAGAAGTCAGCTTAGTGGCTACTGTGTGGGGCACTGACAACCTTCTCTCTGCCAATCCAAGGCCAAGGCAGTGCCTAAAACAAGGAAAATCTGAAACCTGACCAAAGAAGCAGACAGCCAGTGGTGTAATACCAACATTACATGTGCTGTTACAATCTGCCACTGTGAGGAGACATCAGAAAAGTTCTGGGGTGGAGCCAGCAAATGTTTGCAGCTGCATTTGGTTAGCCCTTCTGACCTCCTGCTTTTGTGGGGGCCCCTATGTGCTCACTGCACCCAGCTCCAGCCCTGGCTCTTCCCATGCTGCAGGTTGTTTCCTTTGCCATCCAGCTCACTGCTGCTTCTCCAATCTGCTCACTGAGAAGGAAGGAAGGTAACACAGGAGTTAAAATAATGCGTCTTAACTGTATTTTTAGTGATAGAATCAATGGGTTTTTTTTTGCTCAAAATTTCACCTATGCCCTTGGCTTCTAGATAAATGAGTGAATACTGTGACATTATTAAATGCATCCACTGCATGCCGAACAAGTCCTGCAGAAATCTATTTATTTGCAGTATACCTCATCTTCTTGTCACCTTCCAACCAAGGCACTTCCAGAACTGCTGCTCTGTTTTAACACACTGCAATGTGATGCAGCTGCACTGACTGTACCTGGCTGCTCTTCTGGGGTCCTTCCAACAAATGCTCATGGCTTTGGAGCTCATTTGGCACATCCACCTCCCTGTGATGACCCTGCAACACAACATACAGCTGTGCTTGGGCTGATACTCGGGAGGACAGGAGCCGGCAGGGGGTACCCTTCTACTTTCCTGACACCAGAGTTATTTCCTTCTTTATGATAAGAGGCAGAGTGCATTTTTGGCCTTCCCACACATATCCATAGCTGCGTGACTGCCAACTCTTTTATCACTTCCTATCACCCTTGTTTTTCTTAAATTTTGCCCAAGGTTATGTTCAGTAAAGGTTTCTCCCTCAAAATGCTGCATTGAAAACATTATCACAGTCACATCTGGATACTGCATCAAAACCCTTCTTGGAAATGCCTTTTTTCCAAAGGGCAGCCCAGCTGAGCAGAAGAGCAGCAAATTCTTGCCCACTTCCCTTTGCAGGTGTAGCACTATCCTTTAAGTTGAAGGATTTTTTGCCCCTATATGTTATAACGTATTTACAGACAGAGGTACTAACCTCTCAGCCTGCCCTTCCCAGCTCCTCTGTTATCTCTTTGCAGCTGCTCAGGGGTAGTTGACAGCTCCTATAGCCAGGAAACGTTTCACACTTCAGAGAAGCAGCAGTTTCTTATAGGCAGACCATCCTTCACTGAGCCTAATGACTCTGGAAAGATCCCTGGGGAGGGAACACTGCTGCCAATGAGCTTCATTAAGTATCCAGCAAGAACGAGCAAAGCATTTCTTTTTTCATTCTTTTTCCAAGTTGGCTCTTGCACAGAAAACATCACAGAGCATATGCTGCATAAACAACGTGCCCACAATTCCTGTCCTTTTTTTGAAGCAAGGTGGCTGTAAGTGAAAACGACTATTTCCAGGGGAGCAACTTGATTTGGGAAAGCACCATAATACAAAAGCACTGCTTTTCTGATTGCCCCACACATCATTTCTCATGGGGAGGGGGTGGGTGACCATCCCTGAAGGTGTTCCAGAACCACGGAGAGGTGGCACTGAGGGATGCAGGCAGTGGTGGTGATGGAATGGGTTCGGGGTTGGCCTTGGTGATCTTGGAGGCCTTTTCTAACCTTAATGATTCTATGAGAGACAGCTGCAAATACCTTTCAAACACTAACACTTGAGACTTCACTTAGGATGTGATTCTGCGCTGTAGCTCAGCAGATCTATTGGCATCTTGCTCCAGAAAAGAGATCTCTTCCCCTACTTCCAAAGCCTGTGTCCTCGGTGAGCTGATTCAGGGAGTTAGGCTGGGAAGAATCAGGCACAGATCAGCACAAAAAGATCAGTGGGAGCACAACACTGGGAGCTGAACCTTCCTTTCCAGCAGCGGCTTGACAATGTATCAGTTCAGCTACAATGCACAAGTGCACTCTAAATTTAGATAGCTTTCTAACTATAAAGCCGTATCTCACATCCATTATTCCTCTCCCAACACAAGGATGAGCTATTCTATTATAAATGCTTTGATACAACCACAGAGCTCTCTACCCCACAGGAACAGACATCAATTGTCATTAAAGTGGTTCCGTTTCTGAACATAGAAAAAAACGGAGACAAAGCTAATGGTGGTGAAGGACAGGTTGCCCAAGGAGGGGAATGATCACAGGTTTAGGAGGAAAGGGAAAAAACCTATAGATGACTTTACCTGAGCTTGGGCTGCTGCTCATTAATGCTTCTGAGAGTCACTTGACAGGTGATGACCTACACTGCTCTCAGCCTATTCAGTTATCATCCATCTCAGACAGCACCAAATCCCTTTCATGTGCACAGTGTAATGGGAATGCTTAGTCTGAATAAAACAAACAGGAGAAACAAAAAGAAAGAAAAGAAACAACAAAACTGCAGGCCCCAATTTGCCTGAGAAAACCACCAGAAGACTCAGTGATGGCATCATGCATTGGATTTCACTGCTCACTTCCCTCAGCCACTCTGCATTTTCACCTTCTCTGTAAGAGGAAAGCCTCCCCGAGCACAAACTCTGGGCTGTGTGGGCAGAAGACACGGTTGTTTCCTCCTGTTGATATTTCTATCTACCCCCCGTTGGTCTGTGATTTCTCACAGAGCTTTTAAAAAGCTTTTCCCATTCAGGATTTGCTCCACTTTAAGTTTCTGGAGCGTGTGAACTCCGTGTTCAAGGCAAACACAGACACCCTTCTATTTCAGATATTCTGCTTCAGCAGCTAGCAGCCAACTTCTGTCCCATTTTTTTTTTTTTCTCCTAACTACAGTTTGAAAAAAAAAAAAGAAAGCAGCCATAAACCCTTCTTTATATATGCAAGGATTTCTTACTGTACTGAAATAAAATCCAACCAGACAATAATACATCAGTGCTATCTATCAGGGCTGGCAAGGGTGAAGTTATTCTGTCCCCACACATCCTAATCTGCTAGTGTCACTTGCAAAATAAAACTACTAATAATAATAAATAAAAGTTCCTCTGTCAAAAGGTTAAGGGCTGAATCCACAACTTGCTGAGAAAGCAGAACAAAATCAAACTTTGACCAGAATTACAGAACCATCCCATTTCAGGATGAATATTTTGTCAATATTGGAAAAGACCCCTAAGATCACCCAGTCCAACCCCAGCCCACCCCACCATGCCCACATCCCTCAGTGCCACATCCCCATGGTTCTGGAACACCTCCAGGGACGGTGACCCCACCACCTCCCTGGGCAGCTGTGCCACTGCATCATCACCCTTTGAGAGCAGAAATGTTTCCTAATATCCAACCTGAACCTCCCCTGGTACAACTTGAGGCAAACATCTTTCATCCTATCACTGCTACACAGGAGCAGAGGATAACCCCCACCTCACCACAACCTCCTTTCAGGGAGATGCAGGGAGGTCTCCCCTGAGCTCCTCTGCTCCAGACTGACCCATCCCAGTGCCCTCAGCCACTCCCCATAACATTTATGCTCCAGACCCATCACAACTTCATTACCCTTCTCTGGACACACTCCAGAACATCTTTCTTGAAGTGAGGGGCCCAAACAGAGCACAGTACTCAACATGAGTCCCACAGTGCATAGTACAGATGAACTATCCTGCAGGCTACACTGCTTCTGATACAAAAATCCCTCCTGCTCCATCATGCAGAAGATCAAGAACTGTGTTTACGGTCCCACAGCCAGCAGCAGACCTGATGAACAACCTCACTCTGCATCGCAAAGGTAGAAGCGTACAGCAACAGAGACACACTTGAATAGCAAACCCAAGAGTATCGGTATAAATTAGTTCCCCAGAGACCCAAGGCAGGCTTCCTTTCCCTCTCAAAGGCATCAGCTCTGCAATGCCTCACAGTGAGGGCTTTAGGCAAAATTAAAAGGACACTAAATCTGTCTACAGGGAAAGAGAGCAGCTGGATCAGCACAAGATGAATCAGAGGATTCAGGATGAATGGGAAGAAATGCATTTTCCCCTCCTTAGGGGCAGTTTCAATGTAGCAATGCATTCATCTTCCACTTCTCCCAACTGAAAACTCTATTCTGAAAGAGCTCTTTTAAGACTTGAAGCACACCTGTAAGATCCGCATCATCCAGAGCAGCAGCCACAGCTGGACATCTGCACAGAGGCTTGAAGCACTGTGCAATGCTGCTGAACCCATCCCAGGTCAGCCACCCACACCCTGACTCTTGTCAGAAGTGGAAATACTAACAGGTAGGGTCATAACCTGGCTCTTCAGTGATGATTATTAAAGATTCATGTTTCCAGGTAATTTTTCTTGCAGCACTGTCTAAAAGAGGTCCAGGCTGAAGCTTGCTCATAAAAGCAGAAATGAAACTTCAGCCCAGTAATCTAAAGGAAGGCAACAAGAAAGAAGGGCACAGACTCCGTAGCAGAGTCTGGCTCATGTTCTTCAGACAGCTGCTATCCAGTTCTTTCTCATAATGGAACACAGAATATCTGAAGTTGGAAAGCACCCTAAGGGTAATCAAGTCCAGTGATAGCGCCATGACTTAGGGGAGGTTTAGAGTTAGGGGAGGTTTAGGTTAGATATTAGGAGGAAGTTTTTCACACTCAGAGGGTGGTGAGGCACTGGAACAGGTTGCCCAAGGAGGTTGTGGATGCCCCATCCCTGCAGGCATTCAAGGCCAGGCTGGATGTGGCTCTGGGCAGCCTGGTCTGCTGGTTGGCGACCTGCACACAGCAGGGGGTTGGAACTGGATGAGCACTGTGGTCCTTTTCAAGCCAGGCCATTCTTTGATTCTATGATTCACAGGACAAAACCATTTCCAGAAGTGAAAAAATTTAATTACCTTATCTTTTTATAAGATAACAACATTGATTCCCACTCTTCTTCCTTTGATTTACAACAGGAGGAGGAAGGAGTACAAAGAAGGGAGGAACAAGTTGTTTAAACAACAGCTGTTACATCAATGCCGGCATAAAGGAGTCACAAGCATCCTGTTCTTGTCAGAGCTGTCGCTGTTTAAGTAAGAGCTATGCCTTTTGAAGAAGACTTTATAACCTCAAACACACACATTCAGCTTTATTTTCTTCCTAATCAGAAGTCAATTATCCTGCTGAGTAATGACAGAACAATTCCACAAAGTAAATCCTTTTCATATTGAGGCCTTCTGTGATCAAATTGCACTGGAAACATCCTCAATCACACAAAAGGAGGAGGATTTCACTCGTCCTTCCCTTATCAATCCTAGGCACCCCTCTTCAAACTTCCCTGCAAACCTGCAGCGTAGCAATGGCTCCAGCTGACAACATGAGATGATGTACTTTTATCCAAACTGAAACTTCACTACTCAATCTTTTATCAAGTCTGAGGCTATTCAGAAAGTGTTTACCTCCAGCTGTCTATAGATTTTACTCACAGAAGCAAATTAGTGCTTCTGGCAAACATTATTTAACTTGTTCCCTGCCTCGCAGTTGTTACTATAGTAATGTGAGACTCCTGGAGAGCCTCTTTAATACTTTTTTAACCACTTTGAAATAGCTTTGTTATTAAATAACCACTGGAACACTGTCCTATCACAGGCAAGTTATCATCTGTTTTCAGGTTTTGTACTTTCAAGTACTCCAGTTAACAGTCTGCAACACCACTCCAGTCACAGGTGCCAAAGTCCAGACATACATGAATTACATCCAATCAGCCTTGGATATATGAGTATTGCAATCAGGAGGCACTAAGGAAAGCCAAAGAGCCATACGTCACTGCTACAGTACCTGGGGTGCTTGAGGGAAGACAACAGAGCAAAGCAAAGCAACCATCTGACTACCAGGAGGACCACTGCTGGGTCAGGTCTTTGGCCTCCATCCAGCATTCAAGATCATCTATTATCCATATGCATTCTGGCAAATCTGGGTGTAATCTGGACTGATTCACCTGGTCAGGATGCAGGCTAGAGTCGAGGTATTCTTCAGTTTGCAGGGAAAGCCTCATGTCATCTCACAGTTGCTCATGCACTCCAGCTCTTCTCTACGAGACACAAGTCCTGAATGATATCTCTGCATATTCTGTATGTTTCTTCTTTTAGGATGGAGGCATAAGAGGAGCAGGAAGAAACTGTTCTACAGCTTGTCCCTGTAGCAGAGACAGCATGGCAAATACAGCTGGCAAACCTGCTCAGACACTGTCCCAGAAGCAGCTCAGCAATGAGCCCAGGAAAGAGCTTGGAGAAGATCAGCTGGGGAACAGCTGAACTTTGTGATTTAACACTGAAAAAAACAAAAACAAAAACAAACTAACACCGAGAGAATAGGAAGGATGGAGAACTGCAAATCTGCATACAACATGATGATTTTAGCTTCACTTGAGCTCTCCCCCTTTTACCCACTGTGGGATTCAATGAGAAATGTAAGCAGAAAAGAAATAAACACACAAACAGTGACTTATTCTACCTAAGTACAAACCAATTCCTGGAGGGGAAGGGAGGAGAACAGAACTGGGACTGATATTACAGGCTTAGCAAGCAGGAGCACTTCAGCACATACAGCTGGCTTTGTCACTGTGTCACAAAGGCTCCCTGTTACCACTCCACCATTACAGCATTGTCCCATGCAGCCTCAAGCCCAAAGTTCAATGGCTGTATTAAATGAAGAAGTAATTGGGTGATGGTGTAAGTTGGCTTCTTGGAGCTCCCCATTCAGAGCAGGGAGCCCAGCAAGGGCACCAAACCATCTCTTGCTCCAAGCAAAATGAGGACTAAAACTATATGCAGTGTCTCTACCACAAGTTATTTTCCTGTGCAAAGCAGAAGTGCAACACTAAAGTCAGTATTTTACAAGCCCTTTCCATGCTGGCCATATTATTCAGTCAGTGCACTATACCAGGACAAATAAACAGAGTGTTCCAGTGCCGTCCAGAAAGAGCTGATCTCTCGTAGAGATCGACATCTGGCACATTTGCACCCTGTAAGGACAGCGTAGCCAAAAATAACATCAAATCCTACAAGAGAAACAGTTATTTGGCTGTTTGGATCCTAACCACGTTAAAAATTCTCTCAATTTGCTATCTTACTAAACTATACCTGAAATTATCACTGTAGGCTGCCTGAAGGCTGCTAAGCTAGCTGCATGCAACTTGACATATGCATGTGTTAAAAGAACAGTGAGAAAGAACTGTTTTATACAAGAGCCCTGATCATCCCCTGGCTTCTGCATGCATCTCTCCTGCTCCTCGTGCCATGCACATCCCCTGTCCAAGGGAAATCCACTTCTAGGATGCCCTGGGACATGGAGATTCACACTGAATACAGGCAAACATTTCTCTAGATAGGTCACACAGCTGTGACTCAGTGCTGAAGAAGAAAACTGTGACTTGAGAAACCTGGCTTCTCAGCCTGACCGCAGGGCAGGACTTTAACCACACTCGCCGGAGCTGTGATTCACCTTAGAGTAGCACAAAAGCCATGCATGTGAGTCAGGGCTGAAATACAAAACCACAGAGCTGGCTCAGCCCCTGGCACGTCAGTCTGCAGACCATCACTGCAGACCTAGGACTACAACACTAAGATTTTAATCGAGTTGTGTTTCACTTCTACTTTTGGGAAGCCACAGCGCTAATAAAATAAACAGCACTTATGCAAAGCACAGGGGATGGAAGAGCATGTCTCTTCCTGGCAGAATCAGTACCTGTTTGATGACACAGTTCTATGTTTATCCAGATAAGAACTGTTCTCTTTTCTGATACAATTTCCCCTCTTAACCAATGGAGGGTGGGAGAGGTTTTAACATCCGAAGCACTTTGTGTCCCCGTTTAGAAGAGGCAGTGCATGCTAACAGCCATTTAGTTTCCTGAAATTGCTGCAGGATACAAAGATATGTCACATATCCTGGCTGACAGCTTCAGCACAAAGGCACACAATATCTGCCAGGGCTCTTTGTTAAAAACTATATTGTCCTAGTGACTCAGTGCACTGGAATGCATCACGTTTATTCATAGCTTTTCTGATAGTCTTTAGATTAGGCACAAATTTCTGCCTTTTAGAAAAAAAGATATCTATGGCTTATTATTATGTGGAGCACACAGAATTCCTGGCCTCTTTTCCAGGGTGATAAACACAGCGCTGAAACAAAAAGCCTGGCCCCCAAACCAAATGGCTCTTTCAAGCTTCTAACAAGTAAGATTTCAAGAACATTCAAGAGAGGAAAACCCAGATGTGCACCACAACCAGAAGTTCTTGTCAGAAGGAGAGAGGGCAAAAGAGTGGTGAAGATGGTCAAAGTCACTGAACATCTATAATGAGGATAGTTGAATCAGCTTTCAATCAGCTTTCCATCTTTCAGTCTGGAATACTAGAGTGCAATACCAAACCGCCCTCATTTGGCGTTCTTAACTGCTGTTGTAAGCAGAAAGAGGACAAGCATATCCACAGTGAACCCAGTGCTTGCACAGGAAGCATCAACCACATCCATTTACAGCAAGGGCCCTGCAATATAGCCTCCCCCAACACGCAGCTTTCCTGCCAAGTCACAAAGCCTCACGTGATACTTGAAGAGAAGCTTCCTAATATTCCAACCCCATCCCAGTTATTTAGACATTTAGTGTACAGTCTTGAGAAACAATGACTTCTTAAGGACTTCTTTGAAACAGTTTCTTTTCCCATTCTGAATGATGGCAATCAAAGACAGAGCCTGTTTCCAACATCTCCTCTGTTCCATCCCTCTGCCATTTCCTACTGATCTGAACCCATATACGCAGACTTCTTGCTTTAATCACAATCTTCTGCCCTACAAAGGGACTCCAGGCCTCAAATCCTTGTCTCCTACTTCTGTTCTTCATCAGGCCCACAAAAGTGTACCTGGTTCTGAAGGTCAATGCTGAGCCTGCCATACACAGCATCGGCTGAAATAAGCGTTCTGCAGGCCAAATTACGCCCTTGGGGAAGCCCACACAGCCCGGTGGCCTTCTGCAAATTGCACAGCTGTCAGGCTACAACTTACAGTACTCTCC
Organism: Phasianus colchicus; assembly: GCF_987193195.1. NCBI lineage: Eukaryota > Metazoa > Chordata > Aves > Galliformes > Phasianidae > Phasianus > Phasianus colchicus. The sequence goes on along the minus strand of NC_143437.1, from coordinate 105,911,715 downwards.
CTAAGATACACAAGGAGAAAGAGAATTCAATGATATTGACTTATTTTAGCTCCTGAAGTCAGCGGATCTGACTCTAAACACACTTGGGATTAGACCTGTCGATTATGACCCTGGGGCAGCACTGTCCAATAGCAGCATCATTTGTTCTTCCCATGACCTCTCTGCTACTGCCAGTTTTAGCATTCCTCACGGCGTTCGCTGCAGCAGCCATTGTGCCAGCTGAGAAGGGAGTCCCCACTGTGTTTGGAACACTACAGAAGGTGCCAAAGGTAGAAAGACTGTCCTGAATTCAGAAGCAAACAGCTAACTGAATGGTGCATAAGGTAGGAACACATCATCTGAACCAAGGACATCAGGCATGTCTCATGATACTTGCCAGAAGTGAGAAGAAGTCATACATAAGAAAGCTTCTTTTTCCCCTTCTTGCAGAGAAGCACAAGCATTATCTGCCCTGCTCCCAGGACGTTTCTAAACCAACCTGCTAACACATTCCAGTTCCCAGGTGCACGATTTCCCCTTGTCCTTTGTTTATGAACACCTTCCGTTCTAAAATTCACCATCCCATCTTTAGGAGAGTGGCCTGCTAGGGTCATTACAATGAAATTAATTATGCAGTCGTCTCAGCCATCGCAGCTTCCACACTCACCTGCTGTGTCTGTGCCTGCGTTTTACATCCAAAAGCTGAGAGTCAGCTTGCAGATGCCTACAGTAGGCAGTTAACTATTTCAGCCTGGCTGTGCACCAGATGGGCCAACATGTTCCAGTTAACCAGTATGTACCAACTGAAGTCCCTCACAGTAACAAGTTTAACAATACTTGTAGACACCTCATAAAGCATAGGCTTGTTATTACAGCCCATTAGTGTGCGTGCAAGATATTTTAATGTGCAAGAAGTCCCCATGAAATAAGAATTTTCTCCTTTACTTTCAGGAGAAAAAAAAAGCCATCCTTGCCACATACTAGGCAGTGCTTTCTTCATACCCTTTCCATCCCACAAGTCAAGTCAAGCCTCATTTAACTGACTTCACAGCATGCCTCTAAGAGTAACCCCTGCATTCGAGCTCATCCTCTCTCCTCATCGAGTTTAGCAAGGCTGGAACAGAGCAGGTGAACTCTTGCTCTCCTGACCCCAGGGCCTCTTCTGCTCTGCAGCACAGGAAACCACACATGACACATTATTAAATTATGTGGCAACGCCTTCAGCATAGATTTCCCACAGCCTCCAACAGGTTCAAGGCACAACTGTATTGGTTCTTTGTTCTGCTGGAAAGTGCACACCACTGGAAGTGGGGTACGGGCAGAATGTAGCACTTTGGATAAAAGGAGCTAGAAACATCAACTTCCATTTCTCTCAAAACAAAAGTTAAGCCAAAGGAGTCTGTATTTCTATGGCAGTGTTGTCCAAATAAGCAGAGTTAATGCTCCTCTCCAGCAAAGTCAACCTGAAGACACTACACAGTGTCACAACAGTAGGCATTACAGAAAGTCCCATCCTACAAATGTAAGGGTACTTACTGGAAAGGGTGATCAAACAGAATCCATCTCTCCTCTGTAGCCAGCTGTCCACTCATTCACCTGGATCCTATCAGAGAGGAAAAAAAGCTGTAAGTATAGACAAAGTGACAGACCCAAGAAGTAGGTCAGCTGAGGAAAGCTGGGCAGATCCTCCACAATGCTGAGGTCAAGAACTAAGAATGCAGGCAAAGCTCAGAGCACTGCTGCAATGCCTGAAATCAGCTATGGACTGCTTGCCTCCAGAGGCTCTCAACAAGACCTGACCTGATCCAAGTGTAAAGCAAGATATTTACGTAATAGAGTGGCACCAATTGCTACAAAAATTGGTTGCTACAGAGAACCACGTCTGTTTGTGACACACACTGACCACCAAAAGCAACATTACACGTGTGCTCTGCCTATTACATGGGGAAACAAGAACTCCCTTAGCAAGATGCAGCCCAGAAGGAATATAAGGGCTGTGATCCAGCACACACTGAGGAGTGCCTTTAATAGACACTTTGGTTCAACAAATTGAACCCCTGTAATAAGGGGCCATTCAACTTCTGCTTAACCCCATTGTGATTAAGCAAAAGATTACCCCTGGAGTGGTGTTATGATGCAAAGAAAAGTAAAGCACATCACTAGCCATACATGTTAATGTACATCACACACAGACCATCTGTGCTTCAGAGAGACATTAAATCCACATTCAATTAACAGAGACCCCTCTTAAGTTGGGTATTAAATAATTCCCTGCCATGCACAGAGATAACTGGCCACTTCACAGAAATGGAATAGGAACCTCCTGCCAATAAAATCTCCATCGAAACTTGCCCTTAAAACAACAAGGGGTCAGTGAGGAGAGATGAGGGGCTGGAGTCACTACTGCCACACTATTGTATGCTTATATTAGAGACTCCTCATCAGAAAATTACTCGAAATGGATGTTGTTCATGTTTATCAATAACAGAGCTAATGGTTTTTATGTAAATGCCATTACTCTCAGTCAGATCTGCACAGGACTCAGCCCCATCTCCCCGCGTGAGCGACACCCCTTCAGGCAGCCAATCTAAATGCAAATTATAATCAAATGGTGAAACCAGGAGTTTTCTGGATGAGACCAAAAAGTTAAAATTAAGGACAAGGCGTACTTATTTTGAGAGAACATCCCTCCTTGTCGTAAATATAGAACATCTGCTGGGCTCACACCGCTTCTTCAACCCCAACATACAGAAAAATTTAAGCCTAACTCAACTCTCCTCCACAGCCCCACTATTTACCTATAGAGCAAAGAGCACCATTTGCAGGGGACGCGGCTCTCCTTGGCACAGAGCTGGAAGAAGGAGGTGGTGCCGTGGGATGGGTATTCGGAGGCAGAGATTTAGAGCTGCTGCCAGCAAGAAAAGCGCCTCTCTCATGGCATAAAAGCTTTTCAGAAGAGCACTTAAATCACAGCCCCCACCTGGAGGATACATCAAACGGAGCGCTTCGTCGGCACTGATTACAATAACACACTAATGACAAATTTGGTAATAAATAACATTAAAAACAGCGCTGTTTATTAAGCAGAATGCACAGAAGAGAAACTAATGATTAAAACAAAGGCCAGAAATCTAACAACATAACTACTGCACAGGTCTGTGAGAAAGCCCAGAGGGGACTGGTTCCTCAGCAGCAGAACACCAAAGCTCCCATTCCCCAGAGATGGACACGTCCTCAGAGGGATGCAGCCAATTAGTGATGGCTCAGACATGCTCGTTACACAGGCTTAGCACTTTGTATGGTTTGGAAGAGCAGAACACAGGAATATTCATAGAGCAGAACTTGGCTAATTAGCGTTAATAACTGAGAGACCTTTTCTGCAAACAGCTGGATTTTGTGGATTAGGCAGCGAGCGGACACACAGCGCTGGGGAGCAGAGAGAATGCAGCTCAGTGGGCACCTGGCTGCTATTGCAGTTAATGATTTATCCTTGGGCCTCAATGTCCACGAACGAATGAATGCACAGTCTGTAAATAAAGCACGTCAGCCTGTGCACAGCCCAGCTACATCTGACTGCTGGGGTTTGACTGCCCGTCAAAAGAGGTATTAAATTCAAAACCACAGCCCTGCCTGCCTTCCTTCAGAAGCTTCTCATGAGGACTGGCATCTCTGAAGTCTCAGTCAACTCCTCTTCTTCTTCCACAGCTGCTTTGACATAGCTTGTGGTTAAACAATTATTCACAGACCCATTGTTTTCTGCACTAAAATAAGACACAGACTTTCAGTCCTCCATCACAGCATGGAGCTGCAAAGGCTCCTTCCTCCTCTTCCTCCAAAGCCATGGTGAAGCAGCACAGCTACAAAATTCATCTTTGGCAAAAGGAGCCCCTACTTACAGCTGGTTACCACATCAAGGCCCACCTAGAATCATCACAGAATTGAGTTAGAAAGAACACACAAAAGCCACCTGCTCCCACTCCCTGCAATGAGAAGGAATTGCTCAGAGCCCATCCAGCCTGACCTTGGCTGTCTGAAGGGGACAAGACACCCACCACCTCTCTAGGCAACCTGTGCCAGTGCCTCACTACCCTCATTGTAAAGATCTTCTTCCTTAAGTCCAACCTAAATCTCCTCTCTTTTAGTTTGAAACCAATTCCCTTTGCCCTAACACAACAGATCCTGATAAAGAGTCTGTCCCTTCTTTTCTTACAGCCCCCTTTTCGGTACTGAAAGGCCACTCTCAGGTCTCTCTGCAGCCTTCTCTTCTCCAGGCTGCACAGCCCCAGCAATCTCAACCTCTCCTATGAAAGGTGTCCCATTCCATGGATCATTTTTGTGCCCCTTCTCTGGATGCATTCCAACAGGTCTGTGTCTCTCCTGTACTCAGGACTCCACATCTGGATGCAGTGCTCCAGGTGAGGCCTCACCAGAACAGTACAGAAAGGCAGGATCCTCCCTTTGTCCTGCTGGCCACACCGCTTTCGATGCAGCCCAGGATACAGTTGGCATTCTGGGCAGTGAGGCCACAGTGCTGGCTCATATTCAGCTGCCATCCATCATTACCCCCAGGTCTTTTGACAGGGCTGTGCTCTATCCTTATATCCCCAGCTTGTACCGATAGCAGGGGCTGCTGTGACTTCAGGTGCAGGCTCTGCACTTGGCTTTGTTGAACCTCAGGAGGCGGTCACATGCCTACTGTGAGCTGTGGGGGAAGAGGAAAAAATAGGAAAAAAAATAAAAAGGGAAGGAGCCCTTCCAAAATAAGAGCGTCTCTTCCCCCATTCACACACCTCAGTGCTGCAGATCACAGCCCAACCCTGCAACAGATGTCCTGCTGAAAGCAGCAGCACTGCGAAGCAAACAGGCGTTCAGGCACGGCGACTCAGGGAATGCTGCTCCAGGAACGTGGTGCATCGGGGACGGCGCTGCTCAGCCACCCGAGATTTCACGCACAGCCACCACCATAATCTGATTTCACAGGCGTCTCCTGACTTCAGCTGTCAAACCACAACCGCAGCCCATTCTCTGCAGCAGCAGCGCGCTCGAAAAACAGAGCTGTTCCTGGAGCAGAGCCATTTCCTCCCAGAAATTAAAGGTTCAAAAATCAGAGAATCTCACCCCAACCCATGGGGTGCTTTCCTTTGCAAGAGTTCAGGTTTACGCACACCAAAAGGGTCGGAGCAGCAGAGCCTTTTCTTGCTGCCTTTTGTGTGAGGCTTCACGCTAGGATGAATGGGTGGAAATGCAAAGCAGAAGTTCGCACAAAGAGAAAGCAGTGTGTGAGGTGGCTTCTTCTGAAAAAGAGAAGGAGCAGGAATCACTTGCTGCCTCATTAAAGAGCCCCAGGCTGCATTTTTATTAGATATATTTAGATGCCAGCGGTTAAAATAAACAAAATTTTTTTTAAAAAAAGAGAGGGGAGCACCTATATTCTTAAGGTATGGGCCTGGATAAGTCACATGGCTACAACTAAACCACAGCAGACACTCCAAACACAAGTGTGGAATGTTAATGGTGCACACAAGGACACAGAAAATCACCATCAATCTGCACAAAGGTGAAAGGACTCTGCTGCTGCAGGACCGTGCCTCTTCCCCACGTTCTCACACAGCAAATGCCTGCTCATGCCACAGCCCACAGTTACCAGTGTTGTTCTTTGTGTTTTCTTACCTCATTACAGCTTGTAAGCTGCTCAGTGCAATGAAAAGGCAAGTCAGTGGAAAATTTACTATCTCAGTGGTAAAACTGAGCCCATGCTCCAGCTGTCAGCTTTCCCACCACCACCTTCTATGGCACTGCACGATCCCATGCACCTCCTGCTGTGGCTTCCATCCTGCAAGCAACCTGCAGCTCCGAAGGAAGGCTTAGTTCATAAAACATCCCAAGTTGGAAGGGACCCATAAGGATCACCGCGTCCAATTCCTAGTTCAAAACATATTTCCTACATACATATCCCATGCATGTATATGTCCATGTATATAAGCATATATATTCTGGGCTCACAGTGCACGACTTGCTAATAACATACATGATATCTCCCTAGCTTAATGGGGATGATAAGTTATGGCTAATCCTGTACACTGGCACTGAACAAAGCAAGGCGGCACACCCAGAGCCAGCATGCCTCACAACCACTAAACACACATTTCTGTGCTCTACGTGGGCAGCAACTGCTGTCCAGAACATTTTAACAGCAGAAACCACACTGCTTGATGCGGGAGGAAAAAAATAAACCAAACCCAAATACGTTCTTCCTCCTCTTCAAAGCCAAAGCATAAGAAACAAGCAATGTAATTATTCCCACACAAGGGGAAGGAAAATAAACCAAAAGAACACACACATGAGGAAAGAAACAAGTCTCAAAAAAATGCATTTTCAAAATAGTTCAAGGGCTTCTGTGCAGGGCCATAGCCTTAAAGCAGGAGTCAGAAGAGCAGAAACTACAGAGAACAGACTTCAGGGCTGCTGCACCCTGCAGAGCCCCCAGCACAGTCTCTCCTGCATGCAGCATCATTCCCTGCCTCCTCCCCTGCTCAGCAGAACTCCCAGCCCAGCATCCAGCAGTGAGGAGGCCAGCTGTGAAAGCTGCTGGCTCTGTGTCTGTCCCCTGCTAGGGATCCACCAGTGCCTGCCCTGGGCAGCACCCAGAGGCCAGCACCGAGTCGGCAAGAGTGGGTGCCCTAAGTGCTGCACATCCTTTGGTGCCCATGGGGCACAGATTTTTCCTCCCAGAGCAGCCTCAAAGCCAAAGGCATCAGTTGCAGCTGTCCCATCACCTGCCTGGAAACAGCAACCAGCAGGTTGCCAAGAGGAGGCTTTCACTGCACCTGTCCCAGCATCAGGGCTCCCCAGCAAATCCTCCAAATCCTCCAAGACTGCAGCAAACAAACCTTTGGCAGGACAGAAGCAAGCTCTCACCCCGATGTGTTTCCTCCAGGGAGCAGAAGCTCGACTCAGACACAATCACTCTCTGCAGACACGTAAAAGCACTTCAAGGAAGGCTTCTTTCCCCTCCCTTCACTTTGTTTTAAATGGCTGAAGAATTTCCTCCCAACTGCAGCTCACGCAGAGTTATTTTTGAAAGCAGAGAACCAGATTTCTGAGAGTCTGAATGAGGAAATGCAAAGCTTTTATTAAGCAATAATAGCCCAGACAATGGTCACGATTTCCCAAGGGTCTGAACACCACAGCTGACAATAAGCTTGATTCCTATACAAAACCCCCCTTGCAGGCTCGGAGGGTTTGCTTTGTATGGTCTCAGCTCAAGCTAGAGAGTTAAAACATTTGCAGTGTGATTTCCTCCAGTAACATCTGACCAGAGATACAAAAATCACTGGGAAAAGCCCTTCATGTTGTCCCCTTCCTCCCTGTGATAGTACAAGTCCCTTTCCAAGCTTGCAACAAAGACATCTCCCCATCCAGCCGGATCATTCCTGTCTGGGCAAACCAGTCCAACTTTCTAGGATCAGGAGAGTGGGGGAAAAAACCCTTCAACTTCTTCACAGCAATCTGTATCACTGTATCATGATCCTCCTGGTAATGAGAAGAAATGGACCACAAAGCCCTGCCTGCCACCGTACAGCACAACTGGATCCGGCGATCACATCACCCCGTTATTTCAAAAGGAAGGAAGCTGCAGCTCAGAGGAGCTCACACAGCCTCTCGAGCTTCCCAATCTGGCCTTGTGCATGCCACTTCTCATTCAGTGAGATGTTGTTGGCCATGAACAATTACTGCTGCATGTGAACGAGCTTGATCTGGCTCTCTGTAGCTGGCAAAAGAAGCAGGCACTTCTAGGGCACATAAAACTTGATTGGTTCAAGATGTCTACTTAGGACAAGATGAATTGTCCCGCACAAACGGCTGCTTTTCTCTATTGACTACAAAGCAGACCTCAGGGAAAGAAAAGAAACAGCTTAGCTACAGACAGCTACATCTGTACAAAAGACCTAAATGCCTCCCATTCAAATGCTGTCCTCATCTTAAACAGTAAAGAAACTAATACCCTAAGTTCATTAGCTCTTCAAACCAAGCCGAGCCTACAGGAGCCTTCCTACTCCACCATCACTTCTCTCCCTCTTCTCCCTTGTCCCAGTAAAAGCGTGGTGTACCTGCACAGCATATCACGGTTACATTTAAGCTTTTCTGTCAGGCATGTTGGTTTCAACCCAATCATTTACCGATCAAGCTGACCACACAGCCAAGATAGAGACCTGCCTGCATATACAGGTGCTGACACTTGAAAATGGTTTCAAGTTTTTCTGCAACTTTATGAGGGAGAGAAAGCAAAGTTATTTACAGGGGTTAATAAAAAAAAAAAACAAACAGAAAGGATGAGAGAGCAGTACTGTGTGTCTTAATTTTACAGGCAGGGTTGAAGAGGGAGGGGATGAAGTGCTTGTTTCGTATTTCTTACCATTAAATTCAAGGACTCTTGACCCAGAGAATTCCCTCAAGTTGGCCTGAAACACCGCTAAAAAATTATTCATCATCTCGTTGTCTGTAAATGGCCATCCACATTACAGATGCAAGCCAGAGAGTGCTCTGTCCAGAAGAGCATGTAGAAATGCAGGATGTGTTCAGAAAAGGGATGTACTCAAATTAAGGATGCCAAACACACCCAGATACTGCCATTCAGAGACTCCACATAAGCACTTTTTGTGCAGCAACATCTGTAAATCAAAGCATATTATTTCCCACCCTCATAATAAAGAGATTTGCTAGATTATCTAGAGATCTGTCTGATGGTGGCAGACAAAGCTGCTGAACCTCATGCAGCTGCCTGAAATGGGCACTGAGGCAGAGAGCTCGCTCATGATGCTGAACAATGAACGCAGCCCCTTCAGTGCTCGCCTCCAATTAGCAAAACTCTGCGTGCAGCAAGGAAAGATTAAATCACAGTGAGAGGAGTGGCCACAGGTGACAAATGTGTGTGCCAACAGCCACTGCCTGGCAGATGAACGAGTCCCCATCTACCAAAGTGAGGATCGCAGGCAGGCAGAAAGAACTTCATCACATTCCATGAGAAGCCAGGAAGACTTGAATATTGCTAGCACAGACAGCAAGGCTTGAAACACAGCCTTGATAATAAACAGCTTCAGTTAATCCATATTCACAACACCTATCTCCAAAATGCTCCTCAGCCATTTAACTGTTGCTTCAAGTCATAGAATCATAAAATGGCCTGGGTTGAAAAGGACCACAATGCTCATCCAGTTCCAACCCCCTGCTATGTGCAGGTCGCCAACCAGCAGACCAGGCTGCCCAGAGCCACATCCAGCCTGGCCTTGAATGCCTGCAGGGATGGGGCATCCACAGCCTCCTTGGGCAACCTGTTCCAGTGCCTCACCACCCTCTGGCTGAAAAACTTCCTCCTAAGATCTAACCTAAACCTCCTTAAGTCATGGCATTATTGCTGGACTTCATGGGTGCTTTCCAACTTCAGATTTTCTGTGTTTCATTATGAGAAAGAACTGGGTAGCAGCTGGCTGAATAACACTAGCCAGATATCAGGACTGTGTACAGCTGGGCCAGCTAAATGCCCCACACTATGTAGGGCCCCTTCAGCAGGGAACAGCCACACACCTTTGAAAACATTTGTCCTGCAGCCATTTACCAATTGATGCTTCATCTTCAGGTTTGGGAGAAAGCAGATCCCAGCCTGTCTCATGGCTGAGAATATCATCTTTGCTATCTTTTCAAATTGTGTTATGCAGTGAGTAGTACACTCCAATACATGCAGGAGCAAAAATGCCCTTCAGCATTAATAGAAAGTCTAGATTACTGTAATGTTAATAGAAATAAGATCATAGAGATTTTGTTACATGACTCTGCAAATTACTTAAATGAAGCAAAAAAAAAAAAAGAAAAAAAACAAGGTTAAATTAAAACTTCTTTCCTTCTCTGTCCTTCATGCCTGCCTCAGTACACACAGTAAAATTAAAAAACAGCTGTGAACTTTCAGATGCAGTACAGCAGCTCTGCATTGGCCTATGGAGGATCCAAGCCCATATCTCAAGAGTGTCTGCCAAGGAGAGCTTATTTTAGGATGAGAGGTAATGGCCTTAAGTTGTGCCAGGGGCTGGATATCAGGAACAATTTCTTCTCAGAAAGAGCAGTGATGCAGTGGCACAGCTGCCCAGGGAGGTTGTGGGATCACCAAACCTGGAGGTGTTCCAGAACCGTGGGGATGTGGCACTGAGGGATGTGGGCATGGTGGGGTGGGCTGGGGTTGGACTGAATGGAGTTGGAGATCTTTTCCAACCTTAATGATTCTGTGATTCTATTTCACTCCAAAAAGGCACAGCTTTCAAATAGAGTGGCGACTGACCATTTTGGAAAGACTCAGGATTGCACTGTACTGAGCCATCTAGGACCTTTACAGTAATTTGATAAGCATTTTAGCATAGAATACATTTGCTGCATTATGTTTGCTCTCTGGACTACAAAGGATCAATTGTAGGCATAAAGCTTCCCTAATGCTGGAAGCCACTACAGAGACATTACTACCTGGAACAAAACTGCATTAAAAAGCTGCAGGGTTCAAAGAGAAGAGGGAGAAATAAACAAACATGCAGCAGCTCATCATTTCATACAATCGTTAAGGTTGGAAAAGGCCTGTATGATCATCTAGTTCAACCATCCACCTACCACCATTATTGCACACGTAACCACATTCCTAAGTACTACATCTTCATGTTTCTTGAACAACACCAGGGATCAGGGACTTTACCACCTTCCTAGCAGCCTGTTCCGCTCTTTCGGAGAAGCTGTTCCTAATATCCAATCTGAACCTCCCCCCGATGCAATTTGAGGCCATTCCTGAGCCTCCTTTTCTCCAGATTGAACCATCCCAGTTCCCTCAGGCTCTCCCCATAACATTTGTGCTCCAAACCCTTCACAGCTCTACTGCCCTTTTCTGGACACCGAAGATGCTTCACTATCTTTCCTGTAGTGAGGGGCTCAACACTGAACACAATACTCGAGGTGAGGCCCCACCAGAGCTGAGTACAGGGGATGATCACCTCCTTCCTCCTGCTGGCTGCACTACTTCTGACACAAGTCAGGATGCCACTGGCCTCCTTGTCTACCTGGGCACACTGCTGGTTCACGTCCAGCCTAGCATCAACCAACAGACCTTGCTTCTCCCTGCAGCTTTCCAGCCACTATGCCCCTAGCCTGCAGCATTACATGTGGTTGTTGTGACCAAAGTGTAGGACCTGGCATTTGGCCTTGCTGAACTTTGTGCCATTGGCCTCAGCCAAACCTTGGGGCTGTGACCAGCCACAGGCTGGATATCATTCCATTCACAACCGCTCTCTGGGCCCTGCCTTCAAGCCAGTTTTTACCCAGCAACAAGTATACCTGTCCAAATCATGGGCTGCCAGGCTTCCAACAGATTCAGAGTCCTAAAGCTGCATCTTTTTTGTGCTGAGTCCCAAAACCTCACTTACACCACCAACAGATCCCTTGGAGATGACAACCTGCCAGGAGGCTGAAGGCCAGGTTTCACCACGGCTCTGAAACATGAGGGAAATTGTTCAATTTGGCTTCTGTTCTGCCAGCAGCTCATTCCAAGGACTCATGCCACTTGATACCTCCTTGCATCTCCACTTCTAGGCTGCTTGGATGCACTTCATCATGTTGCTGCAGCATCTCAAACACGTGGAGGTGTCCATGCAACCTCAGCCCAGGGGCAGGAGAGGCCTTGGTGCCCTTCTGGATTCTCTTACCTTCACAGAAGGCAAAGCTTCCACAGAAGAAATGAAACCAGCAGATACCTGCACTGTGTCTGCTGATCTACACAGAAATCCCAGCCAGTCTTTTGTTTTTCAGATCTCATTTTCAGCAGATTAAGAAAGATTATCCCAGGGGTATGGCAACCGACCAGAGTGCAGGAGATCATTTCAAGACATCTGTAATAGCATGCAATTAACAGCCTCTCCTCAATTTTGTCTTGTGGCCTCATTCATTAGGGAGATGTTTTTTTTTAATCACCCTCGCACGACACCTTTACTAGCAACCCCTCTATTTCCATTACTGCCACTGCAGGCCTCGGGCTCCTCTTTCCTCCTCATGAAATAGATTCAAGGCAACATCTTCATTTCCACTCCTGCTCATCCACATTGAAACTGCCTATACGCACATGCAAAACAAGCACAAATTACACCATTAACTTCAGCTTAGTCAGCTCACACCACAGACTAAGTCAATATTTGACAGATATTTAGCAAGGACCAGGATTTATTTAAATTCAGCACATCGTGCCCACAAGAGCGGATTTAGCAGAGGATGAGACGCAACAGGACGCTGCTTGGGATTTGGAGGACAAAAACTTGCCACTTCATAACCACAGAATTCTTGCAGCTGGATGCCTCCTGTTGTCACAAAAAGGAGGTGAGGGAAAAGCAGGATCTGAGCTCAGTCTTCCAAACCCTGCGAGGAACAACCAGCTTTCCTGGGGGCAACGCTGTGTGAGAGTGAGGACTTCGCACCTTTCAGAGAAGAAGGGTTGCTAAGGCAATCCAACTAAAGGCCTGTCATCTGTACCAGCCCACAGCTTCAACACCAAGCACAGCATCAATGCAGCTCTGAGCTCTGTGCCAGCACAGGCCAGAATAAAGACTGTTGAAACCACGCAGCATGCCAAATGGGTTTAACAAAATAGCAAAGAAATAGGTTTACCCCAAATTGTGTCAGCTTTCATATGAATAAGACCAACATACATCCCTTTTCTACATAAAAATGTAGATAAAATAGAACCAAGAGCAAATTTTCCCCTTCCTCTATGGTTAAAGGCCGATACAAAAGCTTCTAGACCTCCCTAACCCTGTTACATGTGCTGGTTCTTCCCGCTGGCTGGCTAAGTTCTTACTTACATGAGCCCCTGGGAGCAGTGCCAAAACTGAAGAGTAAAAGGAACAGGTCAGTAAAAAATCCCAACAAACAGAGCATCACAGGGAGACAGGAATTAAAAATAAATAATGTTTTGATCAAACCTCCCTCTCTGCACTACCAAGGCAGAGCTGCCACCAGCAGAGAAGGCTGCACACTGCAAACAAAGCTACGTGTGTGTGAACTAAACGCTCCCTGCATTGTACTTAACAGTATGGGAGAGGAGGCCAAACACCAAATAAATAAACAGGAAACAGGTCCAGGTCCCTGACAAAGCAGGGAAAGGAAAAAGCAGGGAGAAGGACAGATGTAAGCACAGGAACAAAAGTTAACTGTAACAGGTTTGGTTTTCTGTGCTGTTTGTTAGCAGCTTCATTTGGAAAACAACCCATGTGCTCACAGATCCTCTCCAACAGTGCCTCCACTGCTCTCAACATAGGAAGTCAGTGGCCATTTCAACCATAGGCAGAGGAGGTTGAAGTTTCCTGTATCTTTTGAACAAACAGAAACACTACACTGCTCACACAATGGCCAGGCAAATACTTAAATTAATACACTTACAAATGGCCATGGAGTTTAACATGTGTCATGGAGGCATTCAAGGCCAGGCTGGATGTGGCTCTGGGCAGCCTGGTCTGCTGGTTGGTGACCCTGCACATAGCAAGGGGTTGAAATTAGATGATCATTGTGGTTCTTTTCAACCCAGGCCATTCTATGATTCTAACTCCTATTTGCCTGCCCGTCCACACACAGCCCCCCACCCAGCAATGCTGCAGGGAGTTTACTTCACTTGGCAAGGAAATGCACCCACAAAAATTCCAAACCAATAGAAACCCCTTTTTGTAGTGCTGCAGTTCAGGTGGCATTGTGCTTTTAGTCCCCGTCACCACGCAAAACTTAAAAAGATATAAAAGGATATAGCAGCTAATTAGCAGAACTTTTCTTGCACCTCTAGAGGTACTGCAGCTGCAGAAGCTGAAGGAAATCACACTGACAGCAGTGGACACACACATCCGTATCGTGCATTTGAAAGCACAAAGAACAAAGCTCTGCTCAATGTGGGAACTGGAAAGCCTGACAGATTTAACCCAGTTTATCCCGTGGCAAATTAGCTGCTGTTGAAACACAAGGCATTACATCATCTATTTGTGAGGATTTTTTTTTTCCAAGCTAAACTGCTGTGTTCACAGCTTAAAAAACATCATTTCTTCCTAACAGACTCAACAAAATGAAGGGGTGGATCAAGCTCTTTGCAGGGAAGCACACACCTAAACTGCTCTGCAAGTTCAAACAGCAGAAGATTTTATCTAGAACTTAGCAGGAAATACAGAGTGCCCCTTCAGGCCTATCTATTCAGATTCAATGATGAAAAGCCCATTTTTTCAAAGTTACGCTGTGCAAAATAATTTGGAATCACAGAACAGAATCAAAGAACAGCCCGAGTTGGAAGAGACCCACAGGGATCATTGACTGGGGGCTGAACTCACCCAGCTCTGCCAGACACTGATGTGATGACATGAGTGGTGGGAGCCCACCTGATCCTTCCTTCCATTTCTGTCATCTACCCAAATAGCTGCAGATTTCAGTCCTAGATGCCACATCACCTCAATGGGCCACACTGAGAGGCAGAGAAGGATCAGCTGCAAACTGAGCTGCTGGAGGCATCAGTGCCTGTTCTCTTGTTCAACTTGTAGACTTGTTTTCCCTCAATCCCTCCACATCTGTTGGTGCAATCTTGTTTTTCAAAGCCTGGCAGAACCCTAACTTCGCAGCACCTGCTTTTCAACACTTGTTTCTCAGAGCTTTCTTTGGTGAATCTAAAGGGCCAGGCTCTCACAGACTCTGTCGGTGCAGCTTTGAAAACCATGATGCAATGGGCTCTCACTGGAAAACTGAAAGCACCCAGTTGATCCGAGAGGTTTCACACAAGCCGGTGTTGCAGCTCGTCAAACTCAAGAGCTGTCAGATGTCAGAAAGTGGAAGAACGCCAGGCAAAGCATTTCAAAACAGCTAAAGTAGGAACCATTGGTCTTGTCCCCAAGAAGAGAAAGTTTTACACATAGATACACAGCTTGTGTGGATTGAGGACCTCTGATATGTTTGACATTCTCATATGTACCAACCCACGTTGGCCAGTGAGCACAAGGCAGGGCGTCCAAGCAAGGAACAAGATTTACAACAACTAAAACTCTGTAAAATAAGGATTCTCTTTCTAAAACTAGCACAGGTTGGGAATACAGCTCTTTCACCATCATGCCTTTAGATATTCAAAAGTACAGTGAGAAATTTTGTTTTAGATTTAAAAAATCTTAAAGGGTTGTTTTCGATAATGACAAGCAATGGGGGCTCTAAGAATAAAATACTCTACAAAAAGAAAAAAAAAAATAACAAAATTTAAGAAAACTCCATCTGTGGAAGTCCTGTTAAAGGTAAATTACCCTTTGAAACAGCCAGAACTGTAATAAACAGAGAAGAATGGGCTTTGCTGTCAGGATGTAATTAAAAAAAGAAACAAACAACAAAACCACTCCGCTCTGTTCCGTATGGAGATAGCCAGGAGCTGATTTGGGAGAATGTCAAGCAAACAAATTTTCACTCTGAGATTGCAAAAGGTCACTGCAAACAATTACTACAGTGCAATACTAAAAGCAACATATGCCTATGCTTTTTTTCCATTTAACAAGATATCTTTACAGCTTTAGTTATTACATGGAAGGAGTAACAACATTGAGGATTACACAGCCACGTTCAGCCATTGTGCAAATACCAGGGAACCATTACAATTGCATTTCAAAGTAAGCAGGCTGCACAAATGTTCGCTTCCTCTTCTGCCTCTGCTTTTGCCAACTGCAGTTCCCAAAACAGATCTCATCCGCAGTTAAACTGGGGCCAGAACCAAGACATTCCTTGCCATGTATGGGAAATAACGGAGGTTATTAATTTCACTTCTCAGAATAGAAGAGCAGAAGACACGGTATGGAGGCCTCGGGATAAAAAGTCAGGCAATAAAAAGAAGTGCTCAAATCTCAAAGATGTGCACCAACAGCACAAGTCTTCCCAGCTGTCTCCCTGCCAAGCAGCCCTCAGAATGGGGCATTTTCTTCTTTCAGTGCAACTCCAGTCCCCATTAACAGGGACTGCATGCGTCAGCACAAAACTTTTGCCCAGCAGCACACAGGAACTGAAAAATGAGCATCCTATTCCAGTGACCTTCACAGGCACACACAACAGTGAGCCATTCTTGTCCATTCAGCATGTTCATGTATAATAAGTCCCACAGATTCACTAAATTACCCTTCGTGGTCCTGAGCAGGCTCAGGATTTGCAATTACGATAAAAGAGGCCGGGAGCAAACCCCTGACACCAGATATGACCTCAATACCTGCTCTCCACCTGTCCATGCTTTACAGTGCTCAGCTACTCCTGCTGCTGCCAGAAGAGGCAAAGCATACATGTACCTTTCCTAAGGAGCAGGCACCCATTCCTACTCTCCTATTCAGCAGCAAAGGAGAAGCAAACCCAGCTTCTCTCTGTGCTGCCTCAAGCTTTTTGCCTTCTGAGGAACAGGCCAGCTGCTACCCAGCACCTCCCTAGCTCCAGCACTGGGATGCCATGGGAATGAGAACCTCTACTTCCTGAAAGTTAATGAAGCTTGGAACAAAGGGAAGGTGACAAAGGGGTCTGGTATAATCCCCTCTTCCCCCAGAAGGCTCCACACAAGCATACAGCCAATACAAACACAGTATGATGACTTAGCAATGCACTGCCTCAATACGCTCACACGAGCTTTTAGTAAACCAGGCTAAGAATAGGCACAGGGACAGCAACGCATCCAAATAAAACAGCCCTGCTCAGCAGCACGGAGCTCACTGGAAATACTTGCGGTGCCACTCCTGCTTCGATGAGTTTTAGGAAGAGGAAATTCACTTTGGTTCTTTTTATAAAACCTACTCTATTACGTCTGTCAAACAGCTGCCACTTTCTCTGCTCAATATAGCCACTTCCAGCAGTAACCAAAGGATCGCTGTGGCTGCGCATGTATTATGTATCAGAGATGCATATTAGAACAGACTGGAGATCTGTCTGGAGATTACATGTCTCTCCTCCAAGTCAATGGAATGATACCAAGACACAAGTCAGTGCAGAGCCCGGGCTGTACCTGTGTGAACTGCTCCAAAAGATGCTCTGGGCATTGCTGCCTGAGCAACGTCACCTGAAATGCGAGCTCAGCAAGGCAGACAGACGACAGAGAGAAAAATATCTTTTTCCCTGACACCTCCTTTTACAAGGAAGAAATAATTGCATAGCTTGGCCTTTCTAATCAAGACTGTCGTCCTTGTATTTTTAAAAGTCACTTGCAGAAAAAAAAGCAGAGCTGATTCCTAAAGAAAAAGAGCTAGCTTCAGAGCAAAAGCCTCGAGATACCTGCCAGCTCCAGCTCAACGGCTGCTCCCAACTGCACCCTTGAGACACTTACAAGAGACTTGGTGCTATTCTTCACTGCCACAAATTAAAAACAAAGTCAGCAAATCCTGGAGGCAAAGGGGGCAAGATTTCTTTCCATCTTTTATTATTTGCATCAAGTCTTAATTCCTGTTAATAAGTCTGAGATTTACATCAATAACAGCACACAGCAGTGTGTTTCAATGCAGCCCAGCAGCATTAAATCAAAAAGGTTCCGTGTGCTCCACTTTTAGGAAGGGCAGCAAAAGAAGCACCCAGCACACTGTGACCATGACCAGGTCACCTCTCACCTTCTTCCACACCTTTGTTTTTGTTTCCAAATGCACGGCTGAGAACCTGCAAGGGAAGTCTTAACACCAGTGAATTGTCAGACACCGCAGTAATTAGTGGCAGCATCCCAGGGCATCCATCTCTGGCCACGGTTCTGATAGCTGGCTCCTCCCCGATGCCCACATTAAAATCAAGGCACACAAGGTAGGCGGCAGATTCATTTACCAAGCGCTTCCCAGAAGAGATGCCTAAGGAAAGAAATATCTTACCTAACCAATGCCTGTTTGGTTTGTTGCTTTTTTTAAACCATCTGCTATGGGACTGCTATCTTCATTAATAATCTGAGAGAGATGTTAATGTGCCCAGTGACATAAAGTAGATGTACAGTGCATTTCTAAGAGATGCAGGACCCATGCTGCACGTATCCAGCCAGCAACTTACTGCAAACAGAAGAAGGCAGGATTGTGCTGCCCTGCCTTCTGCCCACCTGCTGCTTACACACCATGGCTGTGAGGTTACTGATGCACTTACACCAAAGAGTTTTGGTCTGTTTTATTTACAGACCCTTACAAGTTCCCTTGCAGACACAAAAGCTTTATGGATCCTCCAGAAGAAAACCCACAGAGCAGCTCACCCCATGCTCCATAGATCTGGGCTCTGCTCTCAGCTCACCACTTCTGCAGCTTTTCCTGTCACAAGCTCCAATGCCTTCATGCCAACCTTTTCCAGTAGTCATCTGCATGTCAGCAGTACTCTGCAGCAGCACCAACACAGTCCAGAACACATCATTTCCCACTAAGTGCCTGCATAGAGCAAGCCTGCAGTATAATTACTTCCTCATGCCTACAACAGAAGCACTAAAAGACAAGTACAAATCCCATCCCCATGTGCTCTTACATACGATGTGAAGGCATTTAATTGAGGAGGGAGAAGATAATCCTCCCCACATTCAGTGACGTGCTTGATTCCATCACATCCAAATCTGGACCCAAAGTGTGGCAGATGTATTAGATGAGGAAAAGCAAAGCAATTAGGATGTGTTGATGGTATGATGTAACAGAGGGTGTTGATGGCTTTAATTGTGTTGCCTTTATATAAGCAAAGGGTCCAATTTCTACAATAAGTTGCCAAATGAATTAATCTTGTCTTTGACTGCCCTTAGAAAGTACTCAACCTGCCATAAAGCGTCCCCTAAGGGAAACCACACACACATGGAACAACTTGTTTCCTGCTAGATGACATTTTGGCATTCCAACACATAGAATTCACTTTCAAACGAATACAGAGATGACCAACATACTGGCGCAGATTTGAGATGACTACACAGCTCCACAATCCCTTCGTGTGATACAAAGCAGTATAAAACAGTAAGAAAGCTCATCCTGCAAAGCCAGACATCAGGACGTGTGCTTCAGCACAGCAGTGCTCTCACCAAAACGCAACGGGAAGGGAACAATCCTCAGGCTACGTGTGCTGCCAGCATCCCCAAGAAGAATGTCAGATAAGAAGATACCTCTGAGTATTCTGA
Organism: Phasianus colchicus; assembly: GCF_987193195.1. NCBI lineage: Eukaryota > Metazoa > Chordata > Aves > Galliformes > Phasianidae > Phasianus > Phasianus colchicus. The sequence goes on along the minus strand of NC_143437.1, from coordinate 105,892,580 downwards.
ATCATGGGGAAGGCATTTTACGAAACAAGACAGGTAGAAGGTTAACCAGCTGGAAACTATGCAGGAAAAAAAAAAAAAAGAGGTACCTGTACAGACAGAAATGTTATTAGCATTTTATATTAGAAGAAACTTGAGAGGGTTTCCTGCATTCATGAGATGCTCCCATACTGCCCTCGATGTGCTTGCATCCATAGCAAAATGCATCAAAACTCATGGAGGGGAGGGGAGGGGACAGGCAAGAAAAGACACACAGCCAACTCCATCCAGTGAGATCCCAACCATCTAGGGAACTGATGGTAAGGGTGCAAGAAACTCCTTTACATCAAACTATCTGTACTCATAGAATGGCCTGGGTTGAAAAGGACCACAATGCTCATCCAGTTCCAACCCCCTGCTATGTGCAGGGTCACCAACCAGCAGACCAGGCTGCCCAGAGCCACATCCAGCCTGGCCTTGAATGCCTGCAGGGATGGGGCATCCACAACCTCCTTGGGCAACCTGTTCCAGTGCCTCACCACCCTCTGGGTGAAAAACTTCCTCTAAATATCTAACCTAAACCTCCCCTGTATCACGTTAAAACCATTTCCCCCTTGTCCTAAGTCATTAGGACAAGGTTATTAGGTCACTGTCATTAGTGGGAGCCTTGGGGTTCCCTTCCCCCAGACAAGAAGAAAAGATTAAATTTGCTTCATTGACAAGTCTCAGTTTTCTGTATTTCACTCCCTGTGACCAACAAGGAACAGCTCACTCTGTAGTCACTGTGAATGTCACACAGCCCTAAAACCCACCACCAGCCACTGCCAGTTAGCAGAGGCAGTAGAGGGAGCACAGCACACCTGTGCACTCCTAGCAAAAGTAGATTAAACTGTCAGCAAACACTGAATTAAAAAGCATGTATTGAAACTTGCTTTAAAATTGTCACAATCCTATAAGAAATGTCCAGCAAGCCAAGGAAAAAGCTACAAAATGCCCCTTCAAATACATTTGTAATAGATTAGTCAGTCCTCTAAATGGCTCCTGCTGGTAGCAGACATCAATTAGCTAACAGCAATGATTTCACAAAAATAGGATTGCAATCTGTGCTTCAAAACTGGGCCTGCGACTGCTGTGTAATAACACCTATTTACTGGTTGGCCAGCACTCAGGGCTTCCTACACCCCAGGCCAGATAGGGATCAATTAGCTGTGAGCCATAGAGTTATACATGCTCCTGTCTTCATCCTTCTTACCAAACCCCAAAACCTCAAACTGGCTTTGCACCTCTTTTCAGGCAATATCCACCTTATTTACATCTGAGAATCAGACATCCCAGCTTCAGGAGCCAACTCAACCACGACAATCAGCAGTAAACAGCACTTTAAAGTCTTCTCCCAGAAGATAATTGTGGGCTCTGCTTTTGAGGATATGTCTAAATTGCAACCACAGTGCTACAAGCACACTCAGGGCAGCCATAGCCCAGCAAGCACAATGGGAGTTGTATGGACAGCTGTCTGGCCCAGCTGCGTGCCTCAAATCCCATGCAAATGCTACCCCAGCAGCTGCATTCCAGCAGAGATACAACTAACATTACCAAAATGTCCCATGCCTGAATATGCACATGGATGTCGCTTGTCTTTTCCACAGACCTCCATGTATTTTGCTTGCTGAGTGGTTAGGTCATAGGAATCTCCATTTAGGTTAGGATTCATTCATTACAGCAATGCAAAAATTCCAGCTTGGGTTAAAACCCCAGTGTTAGGAACTGCTTTGGTCTGCGCATGACCCAAAAAGGGGTATTTAGCACAGATAACAGGTAGGCAAGTGAAACAACAAGCCCAGGGAAAACCTCTGTGCTGGTGAGGAGTTGTGATCTAGTGATCGGGTGGTCCTCCCCAGTTCTGTGTTTTGTGAGGTTTCCAAAGCTGAAAAACTGCCTCTGGACGAGGAACCAATTGACATCTGACCACTATGATCTTGGCTTCAAATAGCTGGCAATCTGGTTAGCTGCATCTCCCAGCCTGCTGGAATTGGCAAGAGAAGGGGAAGGGATGCCCCGGGGAAACAGGGGAAGGTGACAGGAGTCAAACAGCAAGGAGGAAAATCAGGCACCAGAGATCGTGAGTGGAGAGAACAAATACACAGAGCCAGAAGAAAAAAGAAAGGTAAACTCTAAAAACATTAAGATGATGATACTATGGGATTACAAAACTTAACAGTCACAGAAAGCAGATTTGAGGTGGCCTCTGGCTCCCCACAAGCAAACAAGCCCTAGTAATACATCTGAACAGTGACATGCTACAAACACCCAGGGGAAGATGATCTTTCCCATCCCACCTAAACAGCACACAAACAGCCTTCCAATTTTGCCATGTACCACTGAGAAACAGCCTAAACGACAGCATTTCAACAACTGTGGTTTTCTTGTTTTGCACATTTGCTGCTTTTGCTCTGATTTGACAACTGCCAAAAGCCATCCTCGCATGCAAACAAACATGAGAGCTAACACTCTCCACTTGCAAAACGAGAATATCAGAGAACTGTTTTGGACTTCCCTTCTGCAAAGAGACATCAAGAAGTTCAAGAACTGTCAGTACCCCAGCTGAGCTGCCAGAAGAATTTGGCTGTGCCACGCTCAAATGGAGACAGCCCATTACCCCTGCTCTAGAATCTCTTAACACTGAGCTGAACTGATGCAAACTCCAGTTTCTGGAATGAAAACTGAAAAGAAAAAAAAGAGACATCACTAAACCATTAAGTGAATATGGGTAAAGCCACATGTAACAGCAGGACCCTTTTATCAACTCTTTGAAAGGGTAGATAACAGCAGGACAAGGGGAAATGGTTTGAAGTTGAAGGAGGAAAGATTTAGGTTGGATATCAGGGGGAAGTTCTTTCCTATGAGAGTGGTGAGGTGCTGGAACAGCTGCCCAGAGAGGCTGTGGATGCCCCGTCCATCCCTGGAGGTGTTCAAAGCCAGGTTGGATGGGGCCCTGGGCAGCCTGGGCTGGTATTAAATGTGGAGGTTGGTGGCCCTGCCTGTGGCGGGGGGGTTGGAGCTTCATGACCCTTGAGGTCCCTTCCAACCCTGGCCATCCTGTGACCCTCAGATGGTACGTGAGGCCAGGGGAGCTTGTGGGGGGGAACACTTCTCCTATCACCCCAAATTCAGACTGTGGTTCATTTCTGATGCTACCTTTGTGTATAAAGAAGTTTTAGATTATTTACTACTTACTAAAGCCTGAAAACACACCCAATGTGCCAAGAGCCTTATTATCTCACTTATAACAGAAATATCAACCAAAACACATTTGCAACCCATGCGTCAGACTTCGACATCTCAGGCAGATTTCTCCACAAAAGCAGAAATAGCCGTCACAGCGACCTGCCCGTGACACCCGACTCAGGAAACAAAGTTATTTAATCTCCTACTTACAGATACCAGACTTGCCACACGGAAACCCAGAAATGTTGAAGCCAAGCTATCATATCAAGCTATCGAAGCATACTTATCAGATGCATGCATAAGCAACAAGAGACCAGAAACCAACCAGGGAGTCGCGCTCGCTGCTTGCTTTATAACACACGCAGCAGCAGAACGGCGCTCCTGCAGCGGATGCTTTGCTCCTGAACACCCACTGAACGACTTTCCAGCTGCAAAATCGTTTGGCTTAGGGCATAACCGGTGGGCTGGGCATTAATGTGCTAGTTAGCCCACGGTTTGTTTGTTTGTTTTTATTAAGGTCGAATGTTTTTAAGGTCGAAAGCAGCGGGGAACGCAGAAGGAAATCAGAGGGGGGGAAAAAACCCAGCACAAAGCTGAACTTTAGCAAAGAGCCGAAGGCTGAGCAGGGTGCTAGGCCTCGAGCCCCCAGACCCACCTCAGGCCGGGGGCAGCGGGGAGGCGGCGGCACAGCGGGACGAGGGGCTGCTTTAGGCCCCCTCGCAGCTCCAGCCCACCGCAGCCCCCCCCCATCACCGAGCTCCGACATGGAGTCCCGGCTCCCCGCTGGACCCCCACCTCCTCCCTCAGCCCCGACGGACCCCGCCCGGCCTTCCTCTCACGGAACGCTCAGGGTGTCCCCCCTCAGGGCCGCGCCGCCCCTCTCTCACACACGCTCCCCCCGCCGCGTGGTTCGCTCCAGCCTACCTCCAGATCCCCTCGCTTCACCCTCCCGGCGGAACCGCGGTGCCGGCGACCGCTGCGAGCGGCTGGGGGGGGAGCCACAGCCTCTGCTTCGTCTTCCCCCTCCGGCTGCCCTCCCCTGCTCCCCCCCCACCCACCCCCCAGGTCCGGGCGCAGTTGGTTTGTTCCGAAAAGCCGGCCGGTCTTCTACCCTAAACCGCTGGATCTCTCACGTCTTCGGCCATTTCCGACCGAACTGGCGGAAGTTGCCGAAGTGGCGGCGGAACTTAACGGCCCGTTCCGAAGGGTGAGCGGAGAGAGCCGAACCGCTGACGGAGATAGCCGAAGGGATAAAGGGGCGGGAGCCAGGACGGCGAAGGAGGAGACTTCTCTCCGGAAACTACCGAGAAGAGCCGAAGTGCCGCAGGAGGCGGAGCATCGCCGCCCTCCCACCCAGAGGGGCTCGCTGGCCACCGCGCGTGCGCACTGCGGGAGGCGCTTTTCCCGCCTAAAGGTGGGCACGTGCTGCACTCCCTGGTCTCCTCAGCGAGGAGCCGCCATGATGGGTCTGTGTCCTCTCAGTGCCGCACACAGCCCTTGCGTGGGCAAACACACTCCAGGCTTTAGCCACAGCACACCGAGTTGGCTCCAGCCATGCTCCAGCACCCCTGCAAGGCTGAGAGTACGCACAGAGAGTTCAGCCCTGTGGTGAAACCACCATGGGGACCGCAAAGGTTGGCACGTTCCCTGCACAGATGTCCAGGTGGCTGCTGGCAGAAGGGGTTATACAAACCACTGTGTTTTGGGATGCTGGTACGTGCAGGCCCTGCTTATGAGTGCTGCCAGACCACTGCAGATGGGATTTCATTACCAAGTTGCCTCAAGATCCAAGCTGGACAGTTTGGATTAATACTACAAATTATCACTCAGTCTGGACAAAGGTGATGTAGAATATCATTTCTGGTTTTAACTTCTTAACAGCATTTACACTGCCAACAGCATCTAGTAAGAGCAGTGACATCAAATTTATGCAGACCAAACATATCACGCAAAAGATGGGGACTGAAGCAAAATAATTAGAAAAAAAAAAAACCAAACAACAAAGCAGTGGGGAAATAAAAGGGAGAATAAAAGCAAGGAATGGTGGCAGCCATCATCCTACAAGAAAGCCAACTCCAGCAGCTTCAGTACTTCTTGTTTATTACTTTATGCACTTTTACTTTACATAAATATTAATGCCCCATGAAGGACTTCATATCTATGGGCACGAAGTCTCACCCCAAAACACAAAACCTGGCAGCTTGTGAGGGACTGGGGGATCTGAGAGAAGAAACAGGTTTATCTCCATAGGAGCAGGAAGGGTGGCAAATGTGGCGTATCTCCAGGAATCTTCGCTTTAATAAAACATGAGCACTTCAAAATTGCGAGAAACCACTTTTCCACCACTCTGCACTTTTTTAACAGTCATTTACACATGTGTAAAGCATGCAAGGAGAAACTAACTTTTATCCTGAAAAAATGGTGAGGGTGAGAGGGGGAGCAAGTCTACCTGTTGTTAAACACTATGAAATACAATCCCACAAGCAGGGGACAAGGGTGGAAGGGTAGGAATAGGTACTCTAAGGCTCTCAGAAACAGTATTTTATCTTTTCCAGCCCATCCAACCCAACCTTGAACACCTCCAGGGTGGGGACACCCACAACTTTTCTAGGCAACCTGTTCCAGTGTCTCATCACCGTCACTGTAAAGAATTTCTTCCTGATAGCTAGTCAAAATCTATCCTCTTCTAATTAATAGCCAATACCCCTTGTCCTGTCGCTACCTGTCCTTATAAAAAGCCTCTCCCTAGCTTTACGACCCTCCTCTGTTCCTGTTCCAACAGATCAAACCCTTTTTATGCTGGGGCCCTGAGAACTGGATGCAGTACTTCACGTGGGGTCCCACAAGAGCAGAAGGGCAGAATCATCTCCCTCAACCTGCTGGTCACACTTCTCTTGATCCAACCACCCCAGGATACAGTTGGCCTTCTGGGCTGCAAGCACAGCTTGCCGGCTCATCTTGAGCTTCTCATGAACAAACACTCCCAAATCCTCCTCCTCAGGGCTGCTCTCAAGCCATTCTCCATCTCCCCAAAGAAGGTGCAGGACCTTGCACTTGGCCTTGTTGAACTTCATGAAGTTGGCATAGGCATTGAGCCTGCCCAGGTCTCTCTGCAGCTGCAATTTAATGCCGTGGATGCTATCACTCCTTTGTGCCCTCTTCTCTGTTTGAGTAGTCTCCACTTAACCATTTTTCTTTAGCTGGACCATATTCTGCTTCTCAACCCCTTTGTAAGCTTTTCTCACTTCCAATACATTAATGTTTCATCTCTGCTGTAGATTACACCGAGTCGTTCTGAGCAGGTATTAAGGAGTTTCAGAGCCAGCTAGTGCACAGCCCTGTGGCATATTTCCATGGCCTGAAATAAACCTCAGAAAAACATCCGTTCCTCTTCAAGGGAATAACAGTCCAAGGGGAGGACTAAACTTGCATCTTTTTCCTGCCAGAAGGCTACAGTCCTTCTGGCAAAACTTTTTTAACCTCTTTCTCCTCCCTTCCACAGGAGACAGTACCAAGGCCTTACCACCTGCAGACTCCACAAGCCTCGTGGAATGTTTTTTAGACCACACTCCTAACCTCAGACAGTCCTATCAGATTTCATAGGATTCAGTCACTTGTTAGCCCCAGGGTGCTCTTGGTGCTGAACAGGTAAAACACATCTCTAATACACATCTCCCAGCCCCAGTGGGACGACTACACATACGTGATAAAGCTACATTTTCAGTTCTGCTGAGGATCTGACCGCTTTTGTCCCTCAGGTATCTCACAGTATGCTTCACAAGAGAGGAGTAATTAATCTGGAACGCTGGCCAAATTCCAGTTTAAATAATAACACTTGGATGGTTTACATACTCCCTGCAGTTTTGAGTGAATATGGATTGGTTTTTTTCTCCTTCCTTTATGCCATAAAAGCAGTGGTCTGGTACTGTTGGAGCAGCTGCCAGGCTCTGCAATGTAAGTAGTCGCATTTCAGCAATAGGCAAAGGCATCTCATTTGCTTAAATAAAGTACTATGAAGACCCCACGGGCACAAGAAGTGCTTTTAATAATGCACCCTACTGCTGGGCATAAAGTGAAGCAAGGGCTAGAGCGTGTCATGAAACTGTAATTGAAAAGGTAACATAAGAATGGACACAGGCATAAAGCACAAGAACTTTTTCCTTCAAAATGCTAATTCAGGCTTGGATCCAGTGCAGCTCCAGCTGTAATCCAAAGAGCAAAGACAATGAACTCTTAGCATCCTGCACAGGGAAACTAGATCATGACGGCAGGAGAAAATAAGTTTAAAAGCAGTTAAAGTTCTGAGCAAGATGCTGGGATGTCTGAGGATACAGCCTGGTAGTAAAAAGGCACAAGGAACAGAAATGTCTGTTCCCTTGTTCACAGAGGCCCGATCAGTGTTTTTTATTTTAGCTAGATATTTGAAAGAAAGAACATAAGAAGGAAAGAAACGGGGCAGAAGGTTTTAAGATGTAATATTATGGATCACACTCAGAGTATGTCAAGTTGCACTGCCACACATTTTATTAAGAATAAACATTCTAGAAAAATTCATTAAATGATTGCATTATGCTTTGTTTATAAAACTATACATTACCAGACTAAGTTATTATCCTTGGCGGACCACAGTGCCTAAAAGGGTAATTTCAGTATTTCAGCAACAATGTAGTTAAGAGAGATTAGGACAGTGGTTACAAATAAACTGTGAGACCAGATGGCTCAGAGGATGGGTAATGAGACATGCAGCTTTCCTCCTCCCCCAGCATGTCCCAGATCATTAGCGACTGAAAGCTGTTACTAGCACTGACTATTTTTCACAAGCAGTTTATTGACCCAAATATGGTTTTGCTCATCCCCAAAACTACAGGCAAACCGACTTCAGTATGGCAAGTCCCTCCAGGCTTTGGTGGAGCTACATAGCATGAGAAGGTAAAGGCAGAGAGTGTTGCCTTCCTACCTTGTGTGTCTGTAACAACTTGCAGCAATTCTACTGCAGTTTTGTGGACCTTGCCTGCATTTCCTTTGCATTTCTTTTACAGTTACCTCAAAAATGAAACGCTCAGAGTCACACAGAGTCATTCTGTAGGAATCAAGTCTATCCAAGTGAATTCAAGGCTAGGTTGGATGGGCCCTGGGCAGCCTCATCTTGTGAGTGGCAACCAGCCCATGGCAGGGCTTGGGTGTCAATGATCTTTAAGGTCCCTTTCAGTCCGAACCATTCTGTGATTCCAAGATTCGATGATTCTATGAATTACCAGCAAGTCCTCTCCCACCTTCACCTCGGTCCTTGTGGGATGTACACTTACTCACAGGAAGGTGAGTAAGCCATAAGATGCTACACATTGTTCTTTTTATTAGACTTAGCTCTATCACTCTGATTAAAAAAAAAAAAAAAAAAAAAAAAAAAAAAAGATGAGTCACCCAGCACAAAAAAAAAAAGTAACTAAAACACATCTATATAAAATTTAGATACAGAAATTAAAAACAAGGCACGTAGGCACATTAAAAGATGTTCATATCACAACACTCATGGAAATTTCAGTGACTGAATAAAGACAGGCTCCAAAGCAGGAAGCAGCAATCCATTTCTGTAAAATTCCCTTGAATTCCTGAAGTGCTACAGCTAACCATGCTTCCCCTTCATCTCCAAACAGATGCTTTGAAGTTTTCCAGAGACACCCAAGAAAGAAGACACGTCCAAATACCTAGACTACCCCCAAACTCCACCCTGTAACAGATGGTGAGGTTTTAAATACAGAAGCATCTGGTAACCACTGGTATGAAAAAGCTGGCAAGCCACAGCTTATTCTGTTCTACTAAATATTCCATAATTTGAACTATATTTAAACAGGGAGTTAAAAAGAAGCAATCATTTCACTTGTATATAACATAATCCCTAAACACCTACACACTGTAACTGCAGTGTGGTTGGGCATTGCACTCTCGCCTACCAAAAACACTTTTTTTAATTAAGCATTCAGCAGAATTAAAAATGAAATTAAAACTGAATGCAAAACAAGCAGCCCAGCCCCTCCTTGGTGAAGCACGAAGCATCGTGTTTAGCGTGTGCTTTGTTACATCAGGGCTGCCAGTTTCCAGTACTTCAGCTCATCCTCAAGTCCACACAATTTGAGGGGCCCTTACAACTTGCCAGATCACCAGGCGTGCATGGAAAGACAGAAGACTTGAAGAACTCACTGAGATCTGTGTGCTCAAACCAACTGCTTTACCTGTCCACAGGCTCAGCTGCCAAGTGAAAACTGGGAGATAATACTTCCTACACAGAGACACTGAATCATAGAATACCCCCAGTTGGAAAGGACCCATAAGGATTACTGAGTCCAACTCCTGCCTCCACCCAAGCCGACCCAAAAATAGAAAATAATATGCGACTGCTAGAAAAAACTCTGCTAGAAATTATTGTCAGAATACATTAAAGGTCAATAAACACATGCACACATGGTTAAAAAAGAAAGAACCCTCAAAACCCCAAACCAAAGCCAGACCTGAGCATGCACACTGCACGCACAGCCCCAAATGCGCGCTCCCCAAACTCTGCTTAAATAATCTTTTGGGACAATGCTCCGCAGTTCTTTCTGTGAGCTGAGTGAATCATCTGTGCTTGCTGGAAATCCAAAGCGATAGCATGCATAAAACGATCACCCTGGATTAGAGTCACTCTGGGAAAAGGCTGTAAAAGGCTGTCTGCCAAGATTGTGCTAGAGGTCCACTAGAGACTATGCCATCAGATTTGGAAGTGTGCTGAGAGCATTTTAAAGTGACTAGAGAGAGAAAGACGTACTCCTAGGAACTGGCTGATAAGGGAATCTTAAATTCCAGATCTAGTAGGAAGAACAAATAGTAACAGCAGGGCCCTAAGTCTTGGCTGTAATAGCTGACAGATTTCTTTACAAAATGATCACTGAACAAACACGAGGTGATCCTGCTGCAGACTTCTGGCAAATAGCGAGGATGTTATAATAATAGTTGCTTGTGATCACTCAATTCAAGCCCATTTGCCACAAATTGGTTCAATTTAAGCAAAACTGCAAGGCTCTCAATTCAAACAGAAAAGATTGTGAATCTGACCAGGTTGAAAGGCAGAAAGGCTCCAGGAGATCTTAAACCAAAGAACACAGCACCACAGAACCATTAAGGTTGGAAAAGACCGCTAAACCCAAGCCCAATCCACCCCACCATGCCCATCCCTCAGTGCCACACCGCCACCGTTCTGGGACAACTCCAGGGACAGTGATCCCACAGCCTCCCTGGGCAGCTGTGCCACTGCATCACCGCTCTTTCTGTGAAGAAATGTTTCCTAATATCCAACCTGAGACCACATCCCATCTGTCACATGCATCCTGAATGGAAGAGGTGAATAAAAAAGCACACAGAGGGAAGTTGTGAGAACATGCAGGAGACTGGACATAGCCACAGTCAGGCCTCTAGGCTTAACACAAACAGAAGCACCTGGTAATCAGATGGTTGCTTCCCTATTCAGCAACCCAAGCCATTCCATGACTACAGAGGGTGAAGGTGCGTTAGGAGGAAGCCTGCCTGCACCTCCCCAGCCAGGGGCAAGCAAAGAGAAAAGCTCTGTGCTGCTGAAACACCAAGGAAGCAAGGAATGCTCATAGTTTACACAAAACCCGACCCAAAATTCAGAATTATTCACAAGCTTAGAAGTGCTGGGATGATATTCACAAGCTAAGAAGTGCTGGGATGAACCTTCCCAGCCTGCATTTGAGAGTGCCAATGTGTGTTTGACACTCTCAAGAAGCAGCAGCATGACACACCACTGACACCAGCCCACCTCCACCAGCAGCTCCCTTATTGCAGAGGACTTCGTGCAGAATATCTCTGCTCAAGGAAAGAGGAGGCAGTGCTCAGAGAAGCTGTGGCATCAACCACACGCAAAACTTGAGGACAGAGTTTGAATTGAAACATAGCAGGCGTGGAAATACAGAGTGTAAAATGCACCATCGGATCCAAGTTACACTGTGCTAAAATAACTCAGCACCTGCCTTTGATAAAATAACTGGTCTCTTTTGACAAAAGGGTGTTCAATCTTATTTATTGGGATTTTAGCAAAGCAACAAAAAATCTGGGGAATTATTAGCAAAGGGGGGAAACAGGAATCGATGAAGAGAATGCTGAGATCGATAATAAACACTACTGTGCATTAAGAGCTGTAGGGTTTTTAAAAGCATCATTACAAAGTTAAATAATAAAAAATAATTGTCACCATTTTAAGCACAATCTATTTCAAGGACTGAAGTTATTATAATGCACCAAAATGATTTAAATGAGAATATCTATATCTATATATATATCTGGGCAGTGCAGGCCTGCTGCCAAAATCGACCATTAAAATAGGGCAGCGGTTGCCAACTGTGCCTTTCTCAGCACAGAAAGGGTACTTTCTTCTCTTCACAGTTCACTTAGTTCCACTGTTAGTGCATTAGAAATGGAGAAACCAACTCAAAGGTGAATCATTATGAAAATATTTCTTTAAATGAAAACCTTCTATGCTTTTGAAGTAAACCACGATGCGTAATCCCATTAAAACACTTTATTGTGCTCCGTCTTCATAGCTATCAGGTTGTTAACCCATTACACAATGCCTATTAGAAAGCTCATCAAGACCCCTTCGTTTGAAGACACTCTGCTCATTTCCAGCCTAAACTTATTCAGAGCCATTTGTTCTCATGCCCAAACTCTTAATTTAACTTAATTAACTCTTCTCCCTCTCTGGTGTCTACATCAGTGTATTTATAGACCAGGAATATCATTTTCCTTTGCCTGTTTTTGCCACTGGCTTACCACCCCGGCTCCTTTGCGTTGTGCTCTCTGCTCTGCACATCACTTCCCGCCGATTCCCTCCTTGGCATCATTTAGAATTTTGGTCAGTCTTCCTCCTGCGAGGCCAGGCAGGGATGCTCAGTACATTTTAAACAGTACTCCACCACCACCATCAGCACTGCACTGATTTCATTCACGTTTCATTGTCACTAGTGGAAACAATGTGGTTGACAAACACAATCCTAGCATGCATCCTTGTCACCCAGGAATTATCCTATGCTTGAGAAACATATTTCTGTACACCAGTATAGGGAACCTGACTTTGTATCAGAGCTTACACTATTTTCCCTTGCAGGCAAATAGTCCTGAAGCCATTCAATCTTCTTCCATGATCTTACTCTACAATTCTCTGAAAGGAGACTGTAGTGAAGTGGGGGTCAATCTGTTCTCCCAGGTAACGCGACAGGACAAGAGGTGATGGCCTTAATTTGTGCCAGGGGAGGCTCAGGTTGGATATTAGGAAAAACTGCTCCAAAAGAGCAGTGATGCAGTGGCACAGCTGCACAGGGAGGTGGGGGGGTCACCGTGCCTGGGGGTGTTCCAGAACTGTGGGGATGTGGCACTGAGGGACACAGTGGTCATTGGTGGGGTGGGCTGGGGTTGGGATTGGAGACCTCAGAGGTCTTTTTCCAACTTTAAAGACTCTATGATTCTATTATTCCTGGTTTGATGAAACCCCAAAATGTTAATTTTTGCTATTCCATCTGTTAATACAATGCATAACAGTAATGCTGGGACCAGTCCTTGAGGAACACTACTGCTAACTTGTCTGCCAATCCTTTTTCAGCCATCCTACCTGACAAGATTTATGGATGCAAAGCAATACTTTGCTCCTAAGTGATTGATTTAACCTGTCTTGCTTTGTATTTTTAGTCTTCTTTTTCCCCTTAATTAAAATCTGCCTTTTGCTGCTGGAAAACAACAAAGGCTCATTTCTCTGTAAATCAGGCCTCTGGATAACAGGAAAGCTGTCCTACTTCTACAGTTGGGCATTTGTATAAATTAATAAACTATGGAAGCTAACGCATTTTATGTTAAAAATGGTAAATGAAGTTTGTTAATGAGCAGCCTGACTTTTTAATTGTACTTACGATTTATGCCACAAACTTAAAAAAACAATTAGAATGCAGGAAAACAGCATGTAAGACTTGCAGTTAAATAAAATTAAGCTAAATGTGCTGAATACATAGTTTAAACTAAAACACTTTTATTGTACAAAGGAATTCTGCAGCCTATAAACAGAAACAATTTCATATATTCAGCATGTCTTCAGGTTTTCAGAACTCGAAACAAAATTAATTTCTATTCTCACACAAAGGACAAGCTGGTCCTAAAATAAAATGGACGCAGCAAAAACTCTTTCATTGAACTTTTTTTTTTTAACCCGGATCACTTCCATCACTCAGTTACACACTGGGTGTTGTTACCAACAATTCTATGAATAGACCGAAGGAAGAGCAACACCAGCAACATCAGCAGTAGATGGGAAGAGCAGGGCTGCTGATTGCAGTCCTGTCTTACATGTTGAGCAAAGCACGAGCACTTGATTCTTTTGGGGCAGTTTTGGGGCAGTCCTATGCTCTGGAGCTCATCAGAAATCCTGAGATCATCCAACAGATGGTAATACTCCTCTTTAATCAATACGAATCCATAGAGAGCAAGAAAAAAGAATAACTTGCCCTTCCAATTACAGTAATGTTCCCCCAAAACCACTAGGCTGAATTTTGAATTCATTCAAATTTAAAGACCACAGAATCACAGAATATCCTGAGTCAGAAGGGACCCACAAGGTTCAGTGAGTCCAACTCAAGATTAAGGAAAATCCCTTTTTTCTTTTTTTTTTAAATAGTGTGACAGAACAACACTGCACTTTCTTCTTTTGGTAATTAAAAAATTGGTTGAACTTTAGAAGTGTTATTATACTTGAAGCAGTAGAAAAAGCTGAATATAGAGCATCGTGAAAAGATGCCACTGGGATCAGTTAAAGCCAACAATGAAAACATTTAGAAGGAATGAAGCCAAAAACACAGAAGCAGATTGAACTTGGCGTACGCCATGGCAGGAGGCCAGGGGAAGGAGAGCTCACTATAGCAGCAGCCAGGATTTCTGAGGGATGCAACTCAGGCACCCAGACACCGGGTGCCATCAGCGGCTCAGCCAGGCAGACCAGCAAACAATGCCCATTTCAATGGCTGAGGCTCCATCCCAGCAGATCTAAACTTCCTACTCACTATACTAAGCTCTACCATTAATAAACATTGAGCTGTTACACACCATTTCCATCTTCAAAGAGCTCCGAAACCAACAACTAATCCACACAACCACCTCCTGGGGTGCAGGGAGTGCTTAAAGATTGGAACAAAGAAAAAATGCTAAAATCACTGGGCACAGCTCCTAAAAGGGAATTTTTTAAATCAGCTTGGCAGAAGGCAGGAATGTTGGGCTCCTAGTCACAAGGCACAGCTTCCTCTGAGGTTCTTTGGTGCTGGGAGGTGACCACAACCTCAGGTATTTCCCTCAAAACCCAGATTCTCATTTACGAAATTAAATTCTTATGTGGGTACAAAACTGATGGCAAGAGCAGCTCAGGAAATAAAATGGGCACAGTGATAGCATGTTGGAGATCAGCAGAAAGCTTTGGCCATTTACTTGCATTTCAGCTGGGCTTTAACCAAGGGAAAATAAAATAAAAAAGACAGACAGAAGCAGAGCCTCCTCGTTGGCCCATAACCCAGCTTTTCCTCCAGCAAATGGAATTACCTTGAAATTTTCAAGAAAGCCATGAAACAAGTTCAGGCTTACAACAAATTCTTGGAGGGAAGACGATATGGAAATGCAGTACATCTTTGTTACAGAGAACTGAAAAAACGATTTAAAAAAATGCCAGAAACAACAATATGTTCCTAAAGGGAGAATAAACCCAGCACACTTGTGTTTTTAAGCACCTTAATGCTGTTATCAATAAACCCAGCTGCATCCTTTTCACAATGCAGCAATGACAATTGACTCAAATGGATGGCACTTTGATAATGCGCCTATTTGCCTCTCAAGCCGAAACAGATAAAAATTCAAAGATTACACATCTTTGGTATTTGTATGCTAATATACACAGCTTTAGGGAAATTGTTGCAACTCAACCCACAATTCATTCTGTGCAGGCAGCGACATTCAAGTACCTACCGGCAATTTTCAGACCGCTCGCAGTATATCTTAGGGCTGTCATCAGTCTGATGCATTATCTGTTCTGCAAGAATCTGTCAGGAGCACCAGGCAGGCCTCCTGGGTGCAGATAGGCAGGATTACAGCTGACTCATCATCTTTTTTTCCTTCCATCCCAGTTTGTATAGTCTCACTTTCGATACGGTTTGCCCACGGTGGGTGAGGAGAAGGTGCCTGGTGCACATGTGTGCAAGGGACAGCACGAGACAATTTGATTTTAATCACAGAATCACACAACCATTAAGGTTGGAAAAGAGCTCCAAAATCATCAAGCCCAACTGCCAACCCATCATGACCACACCTACTAAACCACATCCCACATCTGTCCTCTTGTTAATGATCTCTTCTGCTTCATCTCCTCGGTTTTGTTGAAGGAAAACAACTGGGCTTGAAAGAAACCCTAATGGAAAGAAGCACTCACCATCCTGAGTCCTTCCTGAAGACTTTGGCTGAGTTTCTACAAAAAGCAGGCAAGCTGCTCCACTTCCCACAGAGCCACAGGTTTCTTCTAGGGCCAGTTCTTCCCAAACAACCACTCCACTGAAATGCAGAACAGCTTCTGCTGCCAATGAAGATCACCACCCACAGGCAACAAGGGGCTACACCTGCTTCCAGGTGACAATTCCTGCCCAGTGTCTGGTCATGCTGGCTAGCTCAGTGAGCACCTGGGCTGTCCCTCTGCCTGCTTCTCTTGAAAACTTGTGTAAACTTAATTAGCCCTGCAGACCTGTCTCCCTTCATCAGGCTTGGCTGAAATCTTCCAACAGGTTCAGGAGGGACAGGAGTGGTGTAAACATGCCTGGTGAGATTGGATGAGATGGAGTGTAACTTAGTAAGAAAACAAGGATGCCGATCACAAGGGCAAAACAAGGGAGTGCCACTGCAGAGCCAAGCAGAGAGCTCTCAGTGAGACAACCTAAAGCTTCTGGCATAGCCACTCAGAAAAAAAAAATAGTACTTGGATGTACTCGGGAATAAGGAAAAGTCCAAAATGAGACATTCATAAAAAACAACTTCTTACCCGGGCAGACAGTGACAGGACAACAGGGAACAGTTTTAAACTAAAATAAATGAAATTTAGGTTAGATGTTAGGAGGAAGGTCTTCACAATGAAGGTGGTGAGGCCCTGGCACAGGCTGTCCAGAGAACATGTGGCTGCCCCATCCCTAGCAGTGCTCAGGGCCAGGCTGGACAGCCCTTTGGGCAGCCTGGGCTGATGGGAGGTGTCCCTGCTTTGCTTTTAACAAGGCTTGGAAGTGTGATGAGAAAAGCACTCCTTGCAGGCTTGCCTTGGCATCCAGAGGCAGGAAGCCTGCAGTGTTAGGGGCCTCAAAGATGACCTGGACAGCAAAAGAGTACAAAAGCCATCTCTCGTGCTTCAAGCTAGCATCAAGAGCAAGAAGCTGAAAGACTCCTGTCAACTGACTCCTGAAAGTCAATTCAGTAGCAAACACAGCCTATACTCACCTATTAAACTACTCCGCACTTAAAAATTATACTCAATATTATGCAAATTACCTTGTTAACAGTTGCAGGGTGAAAACTATATGTGTTCGTGCAACAGTTGCCTGTGCACAGCTACTGGGCACTGTCCCAACCTTCTGCCTCTCTCCCAGCCCTGCTTCATCAAGTAGCTGGGCAAACTGATGAATTGCAGCGAAATGATCTCGCTGCAATGCCTTCTGCTGATGAATGAAGAATACCCTGCCAGAGCATCCTGATTTCAGGTGATAGATTTGAGCCCGGGCTGCAAGACAATTCCTCGTGGCTGACAAGCTCAGCTATTTTCACTCTTAATCTTTATAACATTTGATTGAATAGATCCAAGGTCATCATTTCCACCGAGGTGACTGTTCAAAATACCACCAGCTCTCAGATCATTTTTAACTGCATCTTGAAAAGTGCAGAATATTCACCTAAGAGCTGGTAAGAACTTTGTCCCTGGGAGATGCCTACACCTTAAGCACACATTTGCTGCGGTGTGAACAAGCAGCTAAGAAGTGGCATTTGTCATCCCACAGCCCAGAGCTCTCACCATCAGATCACAGGGACACAGACCCCAGGGAACAGACATTTCTCATCCTCCATCACAGCCCAGAAGTTTACTTCTTTTTCATGTTAGGAGTCCGATAGGAGGCAGCTTGGCTTTGAAGAAGTGAGAAGAAATAACCATTAATGTGCATTATTTCCTTATACAAACACTGTACAATAGGGGGCACCTTAAAGTCCCCAAGCCTGAGCCTTACAGAATACAAAGCCTTTTGGGATGACAATGGGAAAGAAAAACCATATTGCTTCTCTTACAAAAGCTCAGGTGGGAGTGCAACATTCTCCAGCCCGGCTGCATAGAACTTTCACATGGATCTCTGCACAGCATCAGCTGTGTGTGAAACATCAGTCACGTGTGAGACATTCCAGCACTTCATTGTGCAATCCCTAATTACTGATGTCTGCTCCCTGCATTTCTGCAGCGAGATCTGTAATGTAGCATAGGACACTTGACCTAGCACTCCCTCTAACCTACAGATGGGGAACCCCATAAATATTCTTCATCCCCACAACTTCTGTAGTCTCCAGTTTAAGATGCCAAGGAATGAGCAAAAAGAGGGATTTGGGAGAAATTGTTGTTCTCTGCCCCCACCACTGCCAGAGCAGCACAAGTGCCTTTCACACAATTCCCCTCTGTCACCAGGGGACAATACAGCCAGCTTTGTGCAAAATGTCACAACTCTATCTGGTTTAGAAGGATATAAACTGCACCATTTTGAGCCCTTCTGAGGCTGGGTGCAGGAATGGGGCTGCAGGAGGACATGGCTCCAGGGCTGATGCAAAACCACCATTGTGCAGGGCACCAGAATAGGAATGCTGTCGCTGAGTCTGTGCCATCAGAACCAGCAAGTGGGGATGGAAAAGTCTGGCAAGGGAGCAGCAGAAAACCTCTAGGGATACAGGGCATCACTCCTACATAGAACATCCAAATCAAACCAAGAAAGGAATTTTAATTCTCAAATTAAGATGAGTTTGGAGGTAAACGAATGGTTGGAAAGTCAAATGAAGCTAATTCCCTTCCTCCCCAGAAAAGGAACAGATGCTGCATTAAGCAGCCTGCAGGATGAGCAGTCATTACCCATGCTGGTGGCACACACGGCCCTTGCTGGTCTAACAGGGGTTAACAAAAAGGTTTGTGCTCCAGAAAACAGTCCTATTTATATACTCATGAATGTGTGCATACACATGCTGGATCACATCTGCAAATCTGGCTACAGTCTGCAGGATTTAAAAAAGAAATCCACACCCACTATTGCAAGAGTTGCAATAAAATCAGGCCTGCTGGTGCCAATGAGTTATAAGTGCTCACAGCAGCCGGGATTTGGGATTCCTCCATGTTTTGTTTCCTTGGAAGTAACTGCACTGTTATCAGGTGATGCAGGATATCAGTCTCTGACACTTGGCCCTCCAATTCATATACTGGAAGAAAGCAGATGTTTGATGGCATCTGCACTGTTGACTCAATCGTGTATCTTCTTTCTGATTCTGTCCTTGGAAAAGGGACATGGGGGGAAAGAGCTCTTCAAAGCAGCACACAGTGGGCAGCACGGCCTCACTTTGCTGTTTTGCCTCAAGGCATCACCAGTAAAACCAGGCAGATAACAGAAGCGCAACGCTGCCTCCATCCCACATCCACCAAGCTGAGGTTTTCAGCTCCACAGAAAATTGGCAAAGCAATTTTAAAAGAACATCCCAACTTCCCCACGTTTGGAAGACAACAGCATTCAAACAAAGGAAACCTTGCCCCATCTTCTCCCTGCACATTACATGTACCCAGCCTCAGAAAAAGGTGGAAGAAAAACACCTTCTTGTTGAGGCTCATCCTACCTTCTAGCAGCTATTCCAAGCTCTGTAATTTTTCTCCCCTGAGTTTAAGCTCTGGCACATCTTGTTTTCTTCCTTCTAGAGAACAAACAAGAAGAGCAGCAGCCCTGTAGGTAATGAAACCCTCCTCCAACTTGAAAAGTGCTGAGCTGTGAGCAAGCAGGTGACAAACAAGAGAAAATAGTACCTGAGAGGACAGTAATCATGCATGGGAGTGGTGCTTCCCAGCAGCAAGGCAGATCTCTGCCACGGCAGCCATCAGGAATGTCCACAGCCCCATGTGCCAGACACACACATGGGATTGCTGCCTACATCCTCCTCCTGCCATGCCTGGACCACTCCCAGCTGTGATGGATGAATCTCCCCCACTTTGGTCACAGGGGCTGTGAAACCACCTGAACTTAATATTGGACTATTTAGCAAGGAAAAGGTCTACAGCTGTACACACACATCTTTATCTCCACAGTGCAACCTAGGCTGGATTCACAGAATCACAGAATCGTTAGGGTTGGAAAAGACCACTAAGACCATCTTGTCCAACCACCAACCCACTGTCCAACTGTTGACCCATCATGTCAATCCATTTGCTGTTGACGGTATCGGAGAGGTTTGGCTCTCCCTCATGTCCTGGATGATATTTTGCTGGTTATGGGTGCAAACAAGACCTCAGGAACAGCCAGTCTGGGGCGAAATGAAACTCCCCTCCTCTGCCATCTTGCTTCCTGTAGGGACAGTGCAAGAGCCCTCCCAGAGAGATTCCCTGAGACCACGCAGTCAACCTAGGCCATGTCCACGTGGGCTCTGGAGGCCTTTGGAATAATCCAGGACAACAGCAGCTCCCCACAAACTCCAAGGATCTCCACAAGTGAAGAGGCAGCAACAGCATCACCAACACCAAGGTCCAAAAACCAAGGCCCAAAGGATCCAGAAGGTTCACAGCAACAAAAACATGCCTGGGGCTGAAGGTCTCAACACTTGGTGCCAGGCTGAGGCCTCCCTTCCAGGAGATTCGTGTCTCATCATGCATCTGCCTTGATTGAATGCTCTTCCAGGCTTAGACATGCAGAGAGACTGCTTTGGTGAGTAACAACCCATGAGCTCACTTCAACATTTCTGCCCATCCCCTCCTGCACAGAGTCTGTGAGCTTTCCTTCCCTCTGTGACCTCTGCTCCACCAAAAGCCATCAGAGACAGACAGCAGCAAGAAGTATCGTGGATTTTGGAAGCCACCTCCAACCAGAGCCAGCACCAACGTCACCCACTAGTGACAAACACTGCATCCACCTGCAGGGCTCAGTACCTGCTGAATTTTACCCATTCCAGTTCAACTCTGCTGTTTTATTCATCACAAACAGCAATTCAAGGCAGGACAGCTTTTCATAGAATCATAGGATGGTTTGGGAGACGATGGCAGTGTACAGCCATTAAATAAAATATAAACACCTCATCTATTCTTAACATTGGGTTTGATCTTCTCTGTTTCTACTCCCCTTTTTCAGGGTAATTTACAATTTATTTGGTTGCTTTTTGAGAAGCAAGAGTGTAGGGCAGGGCTGACTTACTGCCTAATCTCATTTTTGATCTATTATTAAACGTCTGCTTTCTTTTTACTTTTTCACCCTTCTTTAGGAAGCCAGAAGCCCCAGCAGAAATTACAAGTCCAGAAAGAAAGGTGAACTGCAAAATGAAAGCTGGGGAAAAAAGAATTGCTTGTGGGTTTTTTTTTTTGTGTTGGGATTTTTGTTCAGTTTTCTCTTTTTCAGCTTCAAGAACTCTCTGTAACGCCAGCCGAGTAGGAGAAAAAATGCTGAAAGTGACGGAAATGCAAAGTATTGGCCCCAGTCCCACTGCTGACACGTGGACAACCCCCGGCCCAGGCCAGTGCCTATGAAATTCCCCCATGGAGATGGTTTAAAAACAGGACTGTGCTGGTATGTCCTCGTACTTTTAGCAGCACTGCTGATTCTCTAGCAAATCCCTGGGCTCTGGGAACATGTCATGGAGCCACATGTTTGCATTTCCAAACGATGGCAGAGCTGGGATGCACTGAAAACTGGGACAGGGTGGTAGAGCCCAAGGCCAGAAGTCCTCAAGGAACCCACAAAATCTTTTGTTACCACCTTTATCAGGGACTTTTGTAGAAAAACACAATCCCTGCCAGGAGCTGACGCACACACAGAACATGCAGACAGGTACTGGGTGCTGCAGAGGTGCAGCAGCACTCAGTGCCCTCCACCTTCACTGCAGGGTGTTGTTTAACGGCTTTCTGATTATTTCCTTGCTTTCTCCTCACCCGTTGCTAAATAACAGTGCTTATGCCTGCCCTGCAAACCCACATGTGACTCCTTGCTCCAGCTCCCAGGGACAGATTTGGTTTCAAGCGAGCACAGCCAGCCCAAGCAGCTGAGCAATTCCCAAGCAGGTCCCTGGGATCTCGCTGCAGGAATCCCCACACATACACACACAGAGCTGTTTGCACAGATATGGGCTCATTTGCACAGGTGCACACATCAGCTGCACATTCCTGGCTTCCACCTCCTGGCCAGACCCACTGCACGGAGCTGGAATCGCTCGCTGCCGGCTCCTGCCGAGATCACCAAGGTACAGCCCCAGGGATGGCCAAGCGCTCGTTAGCATCTCCTATTGATTGATTTCATTACTGTAACCCTTTTCCTATTAATTTCCTATGACAGACATTTCATTAACTCACAAGAAGAGAGCCATCCCCCAGCCATCAGAAGCACAGCCCAGTGAGAGTCCCACGTACCGACACTATTCTTCAGAAGGCAGCGTAATGTAGAACTCTTTAGCTTGGAAGCGACCTTAAAGATCATCCAGTTCCAACCCCCAGTTTAAGAGCCTTTAAAGCACAGCTCAAACAGATGAAGATTTTGCAGTAAAACTGGGCAGGTTCAGACCCAATCTGCAGGAAAAAGCATTCTCAAGCCACACTCCATCAACAGCCAGAGTGAGATGTCCCTTCTGCCCTGCTGACAAACCAGCAAGACAGCCTTCTGGGCAGGAGTGAGGTCAGAAAGACCTGTTCCCAGGGATGCATTTCTCTTAACAAGCTTTTCTTACATGCTTTCTCATAAGGTGGAACACATTGAACAAACTGCACCAAATTTAAGTCTCAGCCATGAATCCTGCACTGCACGAAGCAACCACTGGTCCCCCATCAGGGCATAACACGCAATTTCAACTCAGGATTCTATTTCTGCCCCAATAAAACACTACTTCCCAGTGCCCCAGCTCTCTGCCATGCACCATGCAGAGCAGCTCGAGGGGTCGTAGGGAGCAGCAGCAGTTTTTTCACTTGGTTTTGCAGATTGGAAGTGAAGGCTGGAGGGGAAAGGAGGCATTTGGGGCTGCGCTGCCTGCAGCAGGGTGGGAGCAAAGAAACCCAACCCCAAGACAAGTTGATTTGCTTTTGCGGCCAGTCTCCTCTCCAACAATCACTTCTTCAGTGCTGCTCTGCTGAGAGCTGTATGCAAAACCCTGAATTTAAACAAGTAGTTGACAAGCATCCCAATATCTGCACCTTAACATCACACACATCCCCAGCACGTATACCCCCATATCTGCACCCCCAACATCTCCAACCCCGAATAACATCTGCATTCACCCCATCATAACCTGTACCCCCATATCTGCATCCCCCAATATCAGCATCCCAACATCATCTGCATCCCCAATAACATCTGCACCAAACATCAGCATCCCAACATCGCCCATATCCCCCAATAACCTCTGCATCCCCCAAAATCTGCATCCCCACCATCACCTGCATCCTAACACCTACATAACCCAACACCTGAAACCCTACATCACCTGCACGCCCCAGCATCCACATCCCAACATCTCCATCCCCAACATCATTAGCACCCCTCAACATCTGCATCCCCCAATAACATCCACACCCCAACACCCACACCCGATGCCATGGCCCAGCACCCCCATCCCGACACCCACAGCCCTCCCGCATCCCTGTCCCCATGCCAGGAGGAGGAGCAGCCCCTGCACACCCCAAAATCCCACAGCCTCAGATCGCACCGTGCCAGCAGCAGCCTCCCTGCAGCCCTGCATGGAAAGAACTCAGGAGCAACTTTCGCCTTCTCCTATTCCAGGAGCCGCTTTACACCGATGTTCGTCGCAGCATCGCTGTGCAACCAAAGGTGTTTCCCCTGAAATTTGCATTTCGGGGCTCAAAACCCACTGCCATCACCCCAACAGGCAGCAGGGAACCCCAAGGGGCTCCAGGAATAAGGCGATATCCCAGGGGGAGCTGCTGCTGGGTGTGGGGAGGGGGCAAAGGGAGATGGAGGGGGACAGTAATGGTGAAGTGAGGGAATGGGGGGGGAGGAACTGAGTGGAGTCAGTGAGGGAAAATGAAGTGAAGGAAACAAATCGGTGGAAGTAAGGAGGGAGAAAAAGATAAGGGGGGAAGGAAAGGGGGAAGGAAAGGGGGAAGGAAAGGGGGAAGGAAAGGGGGAAGGAAAGGGGGAAGGAAAGGGGGAAGGAAAGGGGGAAGGAAAGGGGGAAGGAAAGGGGGAAGGAAAGGGGGAAGGAAAGGGGGAAGGAAAGGGGGAAGGAAAGGGGGAAGGAAAGGGGGAAGGAAAGGGGGAAGGAAAGGGGGAAGGAAAGGGGGAAGGAAAGGGGGAAGGAAAGGGGGAAGGAAAGGGGGAAGGAAAAAAGAAAATAAACGAAAGAAAAAAAAGAAAGAAAAAGTAAATGAAAGAAAAGAAAAAAAGAAAGGAAGAAAAGAAAGAATAAATAAATAAAAGGAAAAAAAAGAAAAGAAAAAAAAGAGAAAAAAAATAAATGAAAGGATGGAAGAAATGAACGAAAAAATAAAGAAGAGAAAAAATAAAGGGAAAAAAAAAAAGCAAAACAGAAGAAAATGGGGGAAAAAAAAGAGAAATAAACGCAAAGAAAAAAATAAAAGAAAGAACTAAAAAAAAAAAGACAAAAAAAAAAGGGAGGAAAAAAAGTGAAGGTAAAATAAAAATCAATTAAAAAAAAAAAAAAGAAATGAAAGGAGCAAAGCGAAGAACGAAAGCAGTGACGCAGCGGGAAGGCCGGCCCGGCTCCCGGCTCGGACCCCCCTCGCCCCGTTACCTGCGGAGCGCCCCGGCCCGGACCCGCGCTGCCGCGGCCGCTGCCCGGCGCGGGGCGGAGCGGAGCGGGGGCCGCGCTCGCTGCATTGTGGGAGCGGCGCTGAGGCGGGAGCGGGGCGCCCCCTTGCGGCAGAACGAGGCTGGGCGGGAAACGGCGGGCGGGAAAAGGAGGGTGTGTGTGGAGGTGGGGGGGCTGTGGGCGTAGGGCTGAGGGGTAATTAGTGCGGCTGAGGGTAATTAGTGCGGCTGAGGGGCAATAAGTGTATGTGGGATGGGTCATTGGTGCAACTGAGGGATAGTAAGGGTGTCTGGTGTAATGAGTGCAGCTGGTGGGCATGTAGGGGGGGTAATTGGTGCGGCTGAGGGGTAATTAGTGAGGCTGAGGAGTAATTAGTGCGGCTGAGGGGCAATGAGGACATATGGGAGGGATGATTAATGCAGCTGAGGGGTAATCAGTGGGGCTGAGGGGCAGTGGGGACTGTAGGGTGAGTAGTGCAGCATGTGGGAGGGGTAATTAGTGACGCTGAGGAGTAATTAGTGAGGCTGAGGGGTAATTAGTGAGCTGAGGGGCAGTAAGGACACGTGGGAGGGTAATTAGCGTAGCTGAGGAGTAATTAGCACAGGGTGGGATAGAGAGGGTGTGTGGGGTAGGGAGTGTGGCTGGGGGGTATGGTGGCTGTGTGGGTGGGTAATTAGTGTGGCTGAAGGGTAATTAGTGCATCAGAGGGGTAATTAGAGCAGCTGAGGGGTAATGAGTGTAGGTGAGGAACAGTAAGGTCTTGTGGGGTGGGTAATTAGTGCAGCTGAGGGGTAATTAGTGCTGGGGAGGATAGTGAGGGCATGTGGGGTAGTGAGTGCAGCTGGGGGTATGGTGGGTGTGTGGGGTGGGTAATTAGTGCAGCTGAAGGGTAATTAGTGCAGCTGAGGGGTAATTAGTGCAGCTGAGGGGCAATAAGGACCTGTGGGGTGGGTAAAGGAGCCGTGTGGGGTAATTAGTTTGGCAGGGGGGTGATAAGGGTGTGTTGGGTGGGTAATTAATGCAGCTGAGGGGTAGTTAATGAGGATGAGAAGTAATTACAGTAGCTGGGGTGGGTAATTAGTGCAGCTAGAGGGCAGTAGGGGAATGTGAAGTAGGGAATTAGTGCAGCTAAAGGGTAATTAGTGCAGCTTGGGGGAGTAAGTTGAGGGTGTAGGGTAATCAGTGCAGCCGGGCTTGGGTAATATGGGTATGTGGGGTGGGTAATTAATTAGTGCAATCAGGGTGCGGGTGGTAAGAATGCAACTGGGGCAGTAACTGCAGCTGGGACGGGTAATAATGCAGCTGGGGTAATTAATGCTGTGGGGGTAAGTAGTGCAATGGGGTAATTAATGCATTTAAAGGGGTAATTAGGGCCGTAGGGTAATTAGTGTGGATGGGGTTGAATTAATGAAGCTGGGGATGAAATTAATGCAACCGGGAGGAGTAATTAGTGCAGTGGTTTAATTAATGCATGCGGGGGTAATAACTGTACTGGAGGGGTGGGGGTGTTAATGAGGACAGGTGGGGTAATTAGCGTAGCTTGGTGTACTAATTGCAGCGGGGCAATAACTGCAGCCGGGGGTTACTGGTGCACCTGGGCTGTAGTTAAGCAGCCCAAGCCCCGCTGTGCCGCGCTCGCCCCGTGCCCCGGTGCCGGGCGCTGCCGCTCACGTGGTGGCACTGTTGTGTTAGGAATGCACGCAGCCCCGGGATCGTGCTCTCGGCCGCCGGCTCCCGCAGCCCTGCCGGTCTTCAAGGCTCTCTTGTGGGGTTCCCAAAGCTCGTGGAGTCCTCAAGGCACCATGGTGCTGCCCACGGAGCTGCATCCCTCGTAACAGTGCTGGTTGCAGCTCTCCATAGCGCTGAATCCAGGAGACGTCCCCATCCTGAGCATCTCTTTCTGAGCATCCCTCCATCCCGTGAGCTTCCATTCATCCCTGTGGGCATCCCTCCTTCCTTATAAGAATCATAGAATGGCCTGGGTTGAAAAGGACCACAATGCTCATCTGGTTCCAACCCCCTGCTATGTGCAGGTCGCCAACCAGCAGACCAGGCTGCCCAGAGCCACATCCAGCCTGGCCTTGAATGCCTGCAGGGATGGGGCATCCACAACCTCCTTGGGCAACCTGTTCCAGTGTGTCACCATGCTGTGTGTGAAAGACATAAGCATCCTTCCTTCCCCTGAGCATCTCTTTCTCCCTCCAACCACCCCTCCCACCCCAACAAGCAGCCTCCATCCCCCTGTGGCAGTGTCATCTCTGCATCTCCCTTCTTCAAAGCTCCTTTCTGAGTCCCCCAGCCCCAAGACTCTCAAGAGCACTTTGTGCTTAAGGACAGAGAGCACAAATGATTTGAGAGAAGCCCCGCTGACAGTGGGAACAGAGGATGAGGTTCCCTGCATGCAACATCCCGAGGGCACTGGGAAAGCCCCCAAACCCACCTGCAAAGGCGAACTAGCCTAGGAGCGGCTGCCTCACCACAAATAAGAGCAAAGTTAACTTCTGTCTAATCCCATTTTCCTGCAGCCGAGCAGATGGTTTGCTTCTCTTGGCAGAGGCAGCGCCTTATCTGATCGCAGCGCTGGAACGGGGGAGAGCAGAGGGCTTTGAAGGCAGCGCGGGAGCCGGCAGAGGTATGTCGGGGCTGGCTGTTCCTGACAGCTCCAGGTGGGATTTGCAGGGCTGTGTTGCAATGCAGGGCCTGGGGGGATTTCTCAGCAAAGCCGAGCCCTGCGCTGCGTGGTGGGGCCAGCAGGCAGGAGCAGGGCAGGAATGAGGGGGATGCAACGCCTGCAGGAGGAGAACAAAGGCTGTTCTGTGCCTTCTAAAGCAAAACATGAAGAAGTAAAGTTTGCATTTGAAGTTTGTAGGCTCCCTTTAGGTACTGAGTGCTAAAAACATCTCCTCAGGTGCTGCTCAGGAGCAGCAGAGCTCAGCTCCCCACCTCTATCACAGAAAGTCTATCACAGAATGGCCAGGCTTGGAAGGGACCTCAAGGATCATGAATCTCCAACCCCCTGCCACATGCAGGGCCACCAACCTCCACATTTCATACCAGCCCAGGCTGCCCAGGGCCCCATCCAACCTGGCCTTGAACACCTCCAGGGATGGACGGGGCATCCACAGCTTCTTTGGGCAGCTGTTCCAGCACCTCACCGCTCATAGTACAGAACTTCCCCTGACACCCAACCTAAATCTTCCCCCCCTCAACTTAAAACCATTTCCCCTTGTCCTGCAGTTATCTACCCTTTCAAAGAGTTGATTCCCCTCCTGTTTGTAGGCTCCCTTTAGGTACTGAAAGGTCTCCCCCCGCAGGACCCTCTTCAGGGGTGGAATTCAAACACAGCAGAGTTTTGGACAACAGGACCGGGATTTTTACATGGTTTTATTAAAAACTCTTAAAGGTCTAAAATGAAAATGTACACCTACTACAGAATAACCAGTTTGTACACTCACAGGTAAAGTGCTAAAAATTAAACGTTACCGAAGCGACATGGGACTACTGGAACTGAGCCCACAGAGAGCTGAGCACAGCAGCAGAAATGAAGGTACAGCCCCAGTGTAAGCGTGGGATGAGCAACCAAAGCCCTGCAGCCGTGGGCTGCACAAAATGCACACAGAACATCCCGCCGTGTGCCACAATGAACCCCAGTCTGTTTATAAAACATTGGCATAGGAGGGGAATTTCACATTCAAGTCTACATTCGGTCGTTAGGGCTGAAGCACTTGGGGATGCTGTGCAGCTTCCCATTGCTGCTGCTTTGGGGTGCTCTGCTGCAAGCACCTCGCTGAGCTGTGGGCTCCTCCAGCAGCCCCCGGGGTTGGGAGCACCTGGCAGTGCATGCCCTGCTTCCAGCTGGATTCAGGACAGGCACCGATGCAGTCTGTCCTTGGGTGCTGTTTGTACAACCAATAGCTGAAGCCTGTGCTGTTAAACTGAGGTCTAGGTGCTAAGAAAACGCAGAGCACTTGAGAGCAGAGTAACTTACAGACAATTGAGGCTTTTTGCTGCAGTTTGGCTTTTAGGCTCCACAAAAGATTACCCCTGTGGACCCAACAGGGAGGTGGATCCATGCTGCCTTTCCATGCAGCACAAGCACAGCATTGACTCACAATTCCATGATGGGATGCTAACAGGAAAGCACCACCTAAACGTGCCCAGGTCACCCAGAAAGCTTCCACACCCTGAAATGCAAAGGTTTGGCAGCCCCAGCCCTGCGAGTGCATCCAGGGTGAGGCCATCTTCCCCCTGAAACAGGCTGTTGGGAAGAAGGTCTTTGAGTCCCAGGGAGGAGGAATGCTGTGCAGGAGCAGCGTGTTGGTTCAGGTTGGGAAGATAAAAGGAAAAGCTTGGGGTTACAGAGGTAAGGGTAACAAAAAGCCCAAGTTTTTCCATCTTAATCCCTTTTCTGGGTGACGAGAGCACTCTCCAACCACGTGTATACAATAGATGAGCAAGGGACTGCTTAAACACCCCACCAGGAAAAACACGGGGATTAAACCTCACAAATTAGCTAATTTCTGGGAGGATGTACATCAGACCTCCACCACTCCCCTCCCTGCCTCTAAGCAAGTCAAAGCACTGCTGCAATTAACAAGAAAGGAGCACTGGAAATTCAGCCAAAGAGATCAACGTTAACACTTGACCTTCATCAGTTCAGTGTTTACAAGAACTCAGATATTTGGCTTCTTTTGCAGATTCAGATTCCAAAAACTACCCTCCCTTTGAAGCAGAAAGTTAGTAAGTGTGTTTCTAAATCCACCGTGAGTCCCAGAGCAACCTGTGATCTCAAAGAGAGCACGGCTACGTGCCCTGCTGTTGTGTCATCAGCTGCAATTAGCGTGAGTCATCGCAGCGCTGCTCAGTCTCTGCAGTGTGCAGGCGCTTGTTGCCCTGTTGCTGCCCTCGAGGCTGTGCCATCTAAACATGTACAGAGGCTTCTCAATTTGCCTCAAGCAGGTGAAGGAGGGAATTATGCAAGGACAATGAAAAAGAGGCATTCGTATCCCAGCAGTGATCTGCAGTCATTACTGAGGTAGGTTTAGGTGCAGCCAGCGCTGCTCACGCTGAGCGGATCTGACAGCAGACGCCTCCAAAGATCAACTGTGCCATCAGGAACGCACCTTGACTTCTGCCTGCTGGGCCAGCAAAGACCTGCTGTACCCAACAAACCATTCACACACACAAAAGCCCAAACTGAGAATTCTCTGCTGTGAACCTATGGTAGGGAATGAAAAGAAAACAACCTGGAGTAAAGGTTGATCATGAGAGCACGGATACCTGCCTGCTCCTCCAGCAGCAAGGAGGGTTGGGCTCAGTGCCGTGCCCCAGTGCCCGACCTCAGCACAGAGCAAAGCCCCAGGAACACAGCCCAGCCCTGAGGGAGCTCCTCGCAGCCATTTCAGCCCCAGCATTCCTCACCTGCTCTGTGGGTCGGTCAGCAGGGTTTGTTCTGTTGGTGAGAAGGCTGCCCGGCCCAGTGTGGGGGACAAATTCAGCTCTTTCTGTTTTTAAATAGATTGGGAATGGGCAATCTCAGCTTTTGTACAATAATCTAAAAATAAGTGGCTGAATATTATCTAGATAACTGGTTTTAAAATTCATCTCTTCCTACATAAATTGTAAACAAGTAGAAAATTTAAATAGTATCTTGTAAAAAAAGCAAGGACAATGCAAGTTATACAAAAAGCGCCCTTCCTTGCCTCCTTCCTCCCCCTCCCTCCACCCATCCCCACAGCTGAGCTTGAGCAGCCCTGGGAGGAGCTGGTGATCCTCAGCCATCTCCTCTCTCCTCCCAAACGCTGCTCCTCCGTTGCATTTCCAGTGTTATCTGTTACAAACGCTGCCGCTACCTCCCAGACGTCCTTTGTACAGCACTGAGTACGGGCCTCTCCCTCTGTGAAACCAAGAATTTCTTTGTTATCGGGTCAGAGATGTGGAGGAATTCCTTCAATATCCAAGAATTTCCTTATGCCCATTAGAAAACACGTGGGTGTGACTGCCAGCGAGCTGTCTGTGGTGGCACCTGCTGATGTGACGACACGTCGGAGGGAGGGGAAGGTTTTTCTTCAAGAATAAGGAATTCAGCAACGATGGCTGATGGGTAAATAACAGTTATCAAATAAATAATTACCTACAGAGAGGCCCAAACGAGGCAGGCAGCTCGGTGCTCAGCGACTCAAGCTTGCTGAACACTAGCTCTGATGCAGGCATGAGAACGGTGGCTTCAGAACGGAGAAGCCGGCCTCGGCTTGCTGATGCGCGAAAGCAGCAGCTGCCCAGAGGCGCAGTAATGCTGAGCAGCGCCGCCAGGCTCAAGCGCTGGTCCCGTCCTCCTCGATGACGCGGTTCATGCTGGTGCCGTGTGTGATGTGTGTCAGGGGGTTGCTGCTCAGGTCCCTGATGCTGCTGTGGCGCGATTGCTCGTTGAGCCGATGGGAGCTGCTGTGCCGGGAGTGGTCGGTGAGCCGGGACATGCTGCCGTGAGGGAGTCTTTCCTCTATGCCTCTGTAGCTGCAGGGGGTGTACCTGGTGTGCAAACACAGGGGATCATTACTGTCAGCACGGCAGACTGGGAGAGCTCTGGTTTCCCATGTGTTAAGATCGCAGAATCGGAGTCACTCAGGCTGGAAAAGATCTGTAAGACCACCCCGCCCAACCCCAGCCCACCCCACCGTGCCCACTGCCCACGTCCCTCAGTGCCACATCCCCACGGTTCCTGAACACCCCCAGGAATGGTGACCCCAGCACCTCCCCGTGCAGCTCTCAGAGCTCGTCCCACTCCATGCACGACTTGTAAGAGAAGGAAACGCACCGGCCGTCACGTGAGCGGTGCAGGCTGCCATGGTAGCTGCTCACTTTGCTGTGCACGCTGCCTGCCTTGCTCCTCTGGTCGTCCAGCATGGCCAGCTGGGTGGAGGAGGCGTGAGTGGAGGTGCCCTGGGTGGAGGTGCCCCTGGACTTGCGGATGATGGGCGTGTTGGGGTCCCGCAGAAGAGACTGAGCGAAATCTGGCTCTTGCAGCACCTGACGGCTCTCGTTGACAACTCTGAATTAGGCATGAGGTTTGAATAGTTAATGTTAATTACTGCAATAAGAGGCGTAAGATGATCACAGTAACAGCACTACAAGTATTTTACAAGCAGGACTTACTCACATTATAATGGCTTTGTTTGCCTAATTCTAAAGTGTTTAGAATTTAGGTATTTCAGCAAAATTCATATTCTTGACTCCTTCACGCTCGCTGTACCTGATGTACTACATGTTGTTAGCCATGTGTGTGTCTTACCAGGTTCTCTTTTGGATAAATCAACATTTGCTCCAACTCCACAGAAGTCATTTTACTCAGCAGAGGGCCAGTTCTGCAATGGATGGCCAAACTAACACCATGGGGCAGCCACTCAAAGGCTTACTATGTTTGCAGATCTATTTTGAAACAGCCACTTATGAGACAATATTTATGATTATGAAACCAGGTATTCACGGCTATTATATAATCAAATACACTGTCTCTAAATTTATGCCATATCTCAGTCTAAATTAATTTTGGCCTTAAAGAAGCTATAACACAATCTTACTATAATTTTATCGGAGTGCTTGGGCTTTATGGTCAGATGCATATGGGAAAATTAAACGTAGAGACAATTGCTTTTAACTGCAATCATGGTGAAAACAGCTTAGGTTTAATTCCCACGTAACGATGTGATTGAGTGGACTAGATACTAGATAGGCACCTTTACAAATGACAGCCCTCAATTCCACTACTCTGTGTACAGCAGAGAAGCTGTTGTATTTAACTGAAACCTGATTCTCATTTTGAAAACTGACAGAACAATGTAAATTTGATTCTGGGACCAAAGAATAATAATGGCTAAAAATGTGACTGTTCTCCAGAGCTTTATTTTTGGAGCTGTTGCTTGTGCTGTCCTCCTTTGCTCTGCTCTAAATAACATCAGAGAAAGCTGACCTTACCTGCTCCTGGCCGTGTCTCCAAAGGATACTGATCAAAATACTGCCAGGACCACAAGGGAGGAGAACTTCAGACAGTACTCAGCTGGTTTGTCTGTTTCAGTACTCACTCTTTTTTCCTGCGTCCGTGGAAAAAGCTGGCCCACTCAAAACAGGTCTTTTTGCTTCCAACCCAGAAGACAGAGGGTATCCCAACTACCAAAGCCATGAGATATTTCATCAGAAAGAGGATCAGATCTGGACGACTCATCTGAGTGACCTGCAGAGAGAAAGAGACCAAAAAGAACATCATACAAACCACCATAGCTCGCTTCTCCTCTTATTAACTCATTTAAAATAACTGTCTGTGCCTTGAGCCAAAGTAAACATCAACAGGGTTCCTTTGTTTCATAGCTCCAGAGAGCATGACTGAATGTGACGTACGATCCACTGCGGAGTGAAACAAAAGCCCCAACTGCTGTGAGGTCCCAGCCTTTATTTGTACTTCTGGTCTTTTGTCTGTGCCCTGAATAACTGTGAGATACTTTCTAGTCTGCAAGTTATAAAGACTCATTTCTTTGACAGAACTAACCTACATAAAACCAGGTGTTACAATCACTGTTGGGAAAAATGCCAGTGAAAGGCTTCACGGGATGCTCAACGCTCACCCTTTATTCCCTGCCATCACGGAGGGCTTTACCCTTGCTTTCCTTTCCTTGGGAACATAAGGCATCACCAAGGTATGACGACCTGCTTATTGCCAACTCTGACCTCCCCACATTTATTCAACGCGACCAGATGAATTCTTGTGAATATTAATCCAAAAAGGAGTTGTTAGGAAACGATGTGGGAGCAAATCCGAAGACATAATTTCCAGACAGGTCTGTCATGCCACTCTAGAACAAATAGGTATCAAGGCCTTTTGTGGAGTCAACAACAAAAAGTGAGCTTCAAGGGCAAATCTGGAAGAGCTGACGATGCAGAATTTAATTTAGGAGCATCACAAGCATGATTCTATTTCTCAGAGTTCATCTCTGCATGAAATGGGATCAAGGCTCTTCCCAGGTGAGTTCTCTCCTCTGCTCAATGTATTTTACATCAGACTGCAGATCTCCCGGCCCTCTCATGCATGTAACCACACAGCACGAGTCTTCTGGGTGGCTTTGGAGCCATTGTGTGAGGTTTCACCCAAGAAAAGGATAACAGTATATTAATGGTGACCCAATAAAAACCTATCCAGCAAAATTAAGCTCTCAGAAATTAACCCTATTAACTCATTTCATAATGTGCAAATGTGGCATGAAGTGGAATAAGTGATGAAATTCATCACTTAATGTAGGCAATGCTTAGGTAAATTCTTGTGTTTCCACACCGTGCTGCCTGCTGGCCCAGCTCTCATGGCAGAGCTGCCTGCCTCAGGTGAGTGCAATTCCCATTCTCGTGCTGAAAATAAAATTAGAGTTGGAGCTCTGAAGCCCAGTGTGTGATGAGGTGCTCTGAAAGGGCATTTTTATGTCCTGGATTGAGCCAGACCGCTTTACGCTACAGTCAACAGAAACGAGGTGGTGTGTACAGCATGCATCCTTATCCCACTAAGGAACAGATATTACTTCCATAAAGACACTGCATCAAATCATTTGATAGCAAAGCCTCCAGCTCCACGCATTTGTGCAGGGTGTTGCAAATCATTCCAAGCAAAAGCTGAAATCAAATCACCAAATACCTCTGGGCGAAAAGAGGAGCACCCTGCTCTCGGAGCAAACTATTCCCAGTCAGTGTGCTCACTTCTCAACCACGAGCTTCTCTGCACGAAGCCAGCACTTTGAGCAGGAACACATGGTGAGCTCCCTCATCATTAATACTAAAGTGACTGCACCTGTTTTAAACAACATCTCTGCGGATTAGGAGACACTAATTGCAATTAACAAAGGAAAAATAAGACTTGAAATCACTGTTCCAGTAATATAAAACTGTAACTATCAGGTGCTTAAACCCAAAGCCTCCGAGCTCATTTCCAAAAAGTATGGCACTGATGTAATTGCAAACCCCAAACGCTGCCATTTTTTTTCATTAAGACAAAGAAATGATTGCACGGTTTTTAATAGCAGTAAAACCACTCAGCAGCTCCCTCGTGCTCACCCTTGGATTCTTGCTATTGAAATCCAGAGCACCTCCACACTTGCTCTGTCCATTTGTCTGGATGAGGAGCTACGAGATGTGCTTTAGTAGCTTGTGGTAGCAATGGCAGTGGGAGGATGGTTGGACCAGATGATCTTGTAGGTCCTTTCCAACCTTGTGATTCTATGCTTCTACGATTCTCTAGGCCTTCAGAGGCACTCAGCTAGCAGGGGAACGGGCTGAGATGGAGCTGCTCTGCTCTGCTGTGCTCAGGCACGTCCCGCCAGCAGCACGGGTACCGATGCTTCGCCGAGCAAAGACCAGCAAACAAGTTCTGTCAGCTACAAAGATTGCATACGTGATAGCAAGGCTTCACAACCCAGCCCTGCTCCCATCTGCCGGGCTGGTGCTGCAGCTGGGCTGGTGCAGGGTGTGAATCTCTTCCCTTGCTGAGCACAGAAAGACATCGGTGCGAACGCACCGCTTCCCTGCCGAACCCACAGTAGCAGGTGTTCAGCAAGGAGGTTAAAAACATCCATTTCAGCATTCCTCTGGGGAAAAACAATGCCTCTTTGTAGGCACACTGTTAATTTAAGATGCTTATATAACTAATTTCTGAATATTTTCCCCTTCTGCCCCTGAACGATCAATCACGGTTGCTTTTTAGTGACAGAGACCAGTGGCCTCTTCCTGCTGCAACGTATGAAATCACAAATTAATGAGCTTGCTGCACATGTGGAGTGAAAGCACAAACCCAACACCTGTCCCCCTCCTTTGGGGCACGGTTCCACAATAAGGCCGATCATTTGATATTTCCCTAAGGATGAAAAGCAATGAAATTCAAATTAACTCATCCTTTTGTTGAGAGCAGAGGAAGCAGGGAAAGACCAAAGGGAATCTGATCCGACAGTCTCACTTTCATTACCATTTCCATCACTGTCACTGCTTTGAAATTCAGAATATTATACACGTGCTGCTCATTTCCCAGCAAAATGCAGCTGCATTTCTCTCTCTGTAAAATCAAATTATTTTTTCAGTTCATTAGAATCTTGCCTGTTTTACTCCACAAGCAAATCAGGATCCATGCAACCCCCCTGGCTACGGGGCAGCACAAACTGAAGAACCGAGCGACTCCAAGCAATTGTGAACGGCCAACCTGATGTAGCCCTGATGTAAGAGCTGGTGAAGAAGACAACCCATCCATCCTTCAGCAGCTTCAGAACAGGTCAGGTCTGTGTGAAACAGTCACAGCAGGCTCTGGAGACATCCGAAAGAAAGTAAAGGAAGCTGTTCTGGCTCCAAATCACAGAATCACAGAATCACAGAATGACCTGGGTTGGAGGGGACCTCAAGGATCATGTAGTTCCAACCCCCCTGCCTAGCAGGGCCACCAAACATACACCTTTACTAGATCAGGTTGCCCAGAGCCTCGTCCAACCTGGTCTTGAACACCTCCAAGGACGGGGCATCCACAACATCCCTGGGCAGCCTGTTCCAGGACCTAACCACCCTCCTAGTAAAAAACTTCCCCCTAACATCCAACCTAAATCTTCCCTCTTTTAACTTAAAACCATTTCCCCGTGTCCTGCTATTATCAGCCCTTATGAAGAGTTTATTCCCCTCCTGGGAGTAAGTTCCCTTCAGATATTGAAAGGCTGCAATGAGGTCGCCCCGCAACCTTCTCTTCTCCAGGCTGAACAAACCCAACTCCCTCAGCCTGTCCTCATAGGGGAGGTGCTCCAGCCCCCTGATCATCTTCGTGGCCCTCCTCTGGACCCTTTCCAAAATCTCCATGTCTTTTTTGTACTGAGGGCTCCACACCTGAACACAGTACTCCAGATGGGGCCTCACAAGAGCAGAGTAGAGAGGGACAATCACCTCCCTATCCCTGCTGACCACCCCTCTCCTGATGGAGCCCAGGATCCCATTTGCTTTCCGGGCTGCCAGAGCGCACTGCTGGCTCATGTTAAGTTTCTCATCTATCAGGACCCCTAGGTCTTTCTCTGCCGAGCTGCTCTCAAGGACAACTCCCCCCAGCCTGTACAGGTGCCTGGGGTTCTTCCGGCCCAAGTGCAAAACCTTGCACTTTGCCTTATTGAACCTCATTAGGTTCACCCGAGCCCAGCTTTCCAGCCTGTCAAGGTCCCTCTGAATGGCCTCCATTCCCTCCACCGTATCGACTGCACCACTCAGCTTGGTGTCATCAGCAAACTTGCTGAGGGTGCACTCCATTCCCTCATCGATGTCATTAATAAAGATGTTAAAGAGCACCGGTCCCAAGACAGACCCTTGAGGGACACCGCTCGTTACCGGCCTCCACCTGGACATAGAGCCATTGACCACCACCCTCTGTCTGCGGCCTTTCAACCAATTGCTTATCCATCTAGTTGTCCACCCGTCAAATCCACTTCCCTCCAGTTTGGAGATGAGGATGTGATGGGGGACCATGTCAAAGGCCTTGCTCAGGTCCAGGTAAATGACAGAAGCCACATGGCAACGCTGTTCTGAGCAGAATAAATACCAACATTCAGGTCCTGCATGGCAGAACGGCTGAGAGCTGTCACACAAGAACACTGATGCCTTTTGTTTCTTGCTCTCAGTTGCACTTCCCTGCTTACTGCAGGGGCACAAAAGATCCATCCATTAACTTCGCCCATTGGATCACAGTAAAATATTTGTTAGAACAATTATGAGAAAACATTAGCAAATATTCTCCAGAATTACTTAATAACTACCGAGTTGCTGTATGCCCAGAGTGTAAACTAAAGCAGCGTGTTCAGTCTGTGCAACTTGGGCCAACCTGACCCAAGCTAATAACAAATAAAGCAATGCAATAAAAGCGTTCAGATTACCACCTCAATAGTCTGGAGGCCATTCAGGAGAAAACGTTCCCAGAGATGCCAGGTGTTGGCTCCAGCAATGCACATCTGTCTCACTATGCCAAATGCATCCAAAACACTTTTTTTTTTTCCCCCCAAGAATTCAACCTGTGTGCCTGAGAAACCCATCCTTATGAAAAAACTGCCTCTACAGTACCTCTGAAATACAAAGCATTATATTTTAGGAAGACTTCACTTGAGTTTCTCTGCCATGCTGAAATTATTCAGTCCATAGGAGGCTGTGGATGCCCCATCCCTGCAGGCATTCAAGGCCAGGCTGGATGTGGCTCTGGGCAGCCTGGGCTGCTGGTTGGTGACCCTGCACATAGCAGGGGTTGGAACTGGATGAGCATTGTGCTCCTTTTCAAGCCAGGCCATTCTATGATTCTATGATTCACAGAAGATCAGCAGTGGTTTTCAGTAGAAGCCTTTTGTCTGCATCGGAGCCTCATCACCTACGATAAGAACAGCTCTGGGTAACGCAGCAGACGAGCGGCTGCCACAGGGCTGCAGGCTTCTCATCATCCATCTCCTTGAAAAGGGCTCCCACAGGACAAGCTGAAAGGCCCTGACTCATGGCTGCAGCCTAACACCTCCCCTCCAACGCATCCGCCCTTCAGGCCCTGCGGTTACTCACAGTGCCAGCCAGGAGCTGCTGTTAGCAGGCGTGCTGCTGGCTGCTCCTGCCTGCACCACGTCCTGCAGCTACCTTGTGCCAATCCTAGGATGTGCTGATCTGCAGCTTCAGGAAACGACTGCTGGGAGAACAGGCCAAGGGAAAGCTGGCTGTCAGCGAAGCTGTTGGGATGTCGTGCAGTTGGTGGCTTTATCTTGAAATGAAAGACAGCGTTCAATCGCTGCAACGGATTTTTTTTAAGTACTAGCAATGGTTTGTAATTAGATAGACTGCCCAAGTGCCTGCGTTCTGATTTGTCCCAGAAGCTCCTGCTGCCATTCAGAGAAATATAGCTCCTCGACTTCAGATATTAGCACTTCACTTGGAATTAAACAGCGAGTCCAGAGAACAAACAAAAAACTGAATGAATCAGAAAATGTGATTCCTGTGACCACTCTGCCACTGACTGCATTTGGATTAAAACCAGCATTAACAGCCACTTTGGCTTTATATTCTCCTTCTTGAACATATTCAACCCTTGCTGCAGCAGCCAGCAATGGCACATGAGCCAGCTCAGTTCTGCAGCTCCAGCCTCAGCTCCTGTGTAATTCTCTCATTTCTAATTGTGCTTCATGCATGAGCACGTTACCACCCTGCCAGCACTGCCTTAGACTTTAGCAGCTATTTTCAGTCTTCCTTACAGTTTTGGAAAACTAACTGCATCCCTTCTTACCCTTCTGCAAGGCTATGCACACCCATACATCCTGCTTGGGTTTCTTTAGGAAAGCCCTATGCTTTGACCACAAGGCTTGGCTACGCGATGCCCACTGCTTCCAACCTCAGCTTTTCTCAAACAAGAGCATGCAACACAGAGTTATTCATGTCACATCTCTACCTAAAAACTGCTCTGAGTTCTCTCTCAAGGATTAGGGATGAAAGTGTTCTTGTGTCTTAAAGTTGAAAATCACACAATCATAGAATGGTCTGGGTTGAAAAGGACCACAGTGATCGTGTAGTTTCAACCCCCTGCTGTGTGCAGGGTCACCAACTACCAGACCAAGCTGAGCATATATAGTAATGCATTTTTAGAAAGACAGGTCCCAAACTTCAAAGATGAGCAGTAACACTGCGTGCTCAAAGCATTACCTCTGATTTGGGAATGCTCTCTATCTCTCTATTATCCTCCTATTAAGTACCCTTCTATTTGC
Source organism: Phasianus colchicus (assembly GCF_987193195.1). Lineage (NCBI taxonomy): Eukaryota > Metazoa > Chordata > Aves > Galliformes > Phasianidae > Phasianus > Phasianus colchicus. The sequence goes on along the minus strand of NC_143437.1, from coordinate 105,853,521 downwards.
AGACTACTCTGAACTTCATTCCATGACACCACCAAGCAATCTCTCAAAGTGCTCACAGTGGGAGCTGGACTTCATTGCACGTGCTGTGCCCTGTGGCACCACAGATACACTGTCTGGAATTACAATTTCCTGGAAAGCCAAAGAAACTGCTGTCAGTAGTAAAACCATCAGAGGTGTCTGTTTCAAAGCAAGTAACTCTTCTGAGACTGAGGTTTTAAATGTGCCTTAAAAACAATATAAGAAAAACACAAGTGAAAAAAAGGAAGAAAGGTAGAAATGCCATTTAGCATCTCTGAGCTGATAAGACCAACCCTACAACAGCCAAGAACCACCAAAGAGCACAAGGACAGCCATCCGACTGGAACCCACTGTGAGGCAGAACAATTAGGCATACAAACACCTGGGTTCAGCATCTGCTGAGATTTTGGCAGAAATGTACATCCACACCAAACCAAAGATGTTCAACCCAAGGAGGCTGTGGATGCCCCATCCCTGCAGGCATTCAAGGCCAGGCTGGATGTGGCTCTGGGCAGCCTGGTCTGCTGGTTGGTGACCCTGCACATAGCAGGGGGTTGAAAATAGATGAGCATTGTGGTCCTTTTCAACCCAGGCCATTCTATGACTCTGTGATTCTATGATACTTGCCAGCTGGCCCACAGCCATTTTGGCACGGCTGTCCAACACCTCAAAGCAACTTGGAAACCCAGTGAAAAGAGTCAGAATCATCAGTGAATGCCTGGTGCCAACCTGTGCGACCTACTGTAGGGGGTTGGACTCCATGATCTCTTGAGATTCTGTTTGTGTGAAATCAGAGCTCCAAACTCCATGTTTTTCCTATCCTTTTAATAGCAGTGAAAACTCAGTGGAAGGAAGAGTTCTTCCTTGATAATCAGAACTAAAGGCTGTTCTAAATATGAAAGCTGCTTATTAAAAAGAGAACAGAGTGAAATTGAGAACTCAAAAACAGCAAGATCTGACCTCCTTTGACAAATCACAGAATATGAAAAAAAAGGTGACCTTCAGCAGTCACACATAGGTACATGGACCACTCTGCCTGTCTAAAGATAATGGTTGAGAAATCAGCACTTCCCTTTGTCTCTAGCTCAGTCAATCCAATTAGAAAGAAAAAAAAAAAGACAGAAATGACTCACGTGGATGAAATGATTGCTTTCACTCAATATGTTAATGCACTGGAAATTATATGCATGTGAAGGTGAGATAAGAGAATACAGTGCGTAGTGTGTAGGATTAATCAGTCCTAGATGTGCATGGAGACAGCACTGATATTACTAAAGCTGAAGAGAATTCCAGGAAATTAGATAGAATATATAATTTTTCCTGGGCATTTAAGGCAGGAGGAGTTACCCGAAGCACTGCTAGGACACTGAGTAACACTGGGCTGAATGCTGCTTTTCAGAGTCGGCATTGATTTGTTTTTGGAGAGAAGTGCAGCTCATCATTCCCATTTGCTCGGTCTCTTCTGAGTAAACAGCAATAAGGAAAAGATGTTTTTATCTCACCTTCTTTTTTTTTTTTGAAGGCAGAATAATTGAATTCAACGAGAAGCAGTTCCTTAGGGCAGATTTAAGCAAATCCATTACCTCTTCTAAGAGGAATTCTAAACAACAACTAATGAAAAAGAGGGAGGAGAAATGAAGATTTATAGACATCTCTAAATCTATTCTCTTTATGCCTGTGCCACACACAAGCGGTGCTAAGACATCTCTTAACAAAGCCTCTTTTCTTTACCCAGCTTAGTGCACTCCCCCACATGTTTCTGAAGGCCCACTGTAACACAGATGGTAGAACAGCTGAGATTTGGTATTTAAAATATCATGGCAAAACCCCTGATTAGTGGAGGAAACAACAAAAACCGGAAAACGCACTGTATTGCTGCAAACTCAACTGGGGAAACTACCCAGCTTCAGCTGCAGGCCCAAAGAAGCAGAGCCTACAGCTCAACAATGACTTCTTGTCACTGTTTTTGCTAAGATGTCTGCAAGCCCCATCTTTTCTTCTCTTTGGTCTGCGTGTGCAATTGTCCTAAAGCACTTGTGCGTGAAAATAAAGCCAGTGTCAACAAGGGTTACCCTTCACCCACAGTGCAGCCATGGGAAAAGACATTCTGCTACGGGAGCGTTTCGGAGCTGCACGCAACTCAGCTTTACCTTCACACAGTTTAAATCCCCAGCACAAAATCACACGCCTAGCAGTAAGTCTGGGGGGGGGGAGGGGGGGGAGTCTGTGCTGTGTATGGAAAAAACAAACCCAAGCACGGGCTGCAAAACCTGGGCTGAAATGTCCAGCAGTTCAGCAATGAGGGAATGAAGGCAGATGTGTGCACGCTCTCATCACCTGGCTCACAGCCTACCAGCTCTTTACCACCAGCGTCGCTTCTCAGTTGGCACCTGCTTGTAAAAGAGCTTCCCTGTGTTGAAAGGGTTCTGCAAGAAGCCAAGCATGGTCTCTGGTTTCAGTGCTCCTGCAGTGTGTGTTCAGGGCACCAGGTGGAAAGCAAAGCAAAGACCAACCCGTGCCAAGTGGGAATTAAATGCACTTCAAAATGGTCCCCCCGCCCCCGTTACGTGGGCAGCTCTACAGAGGGATGCAAACCAAGCAGATAAAACACCTTATAACTGCTGGCCAACCAGGAGTCTGAAATGAAGAGATACTGATCTCAAAAGTTCATTTTGACACATCTAAAACCACCTTGGAAATTCACAGTAAAAAAAAAATGGATCGGATCAAAAAGTGTATTTGGGAAAAAGGGAAACAAGAAACCTGACAAATTCCTGATCCTAAAGCTGAGATAACTGCTAATATTAAAATCCAGCTCTTCAAAGTTAATTGTCAATCAATGCATTAACAGCTATCTATAATGCAGTATAATTTAAATATTAACAGATATATATTAGCAAGCCTGTACTTGGCTTCCTTTGTGCCTGTACTAGATACACACAACTGCCACCGACCGGGAAGAGGCTTCCTCCACAAAACATTCCTTCTTTTTAAGCTCTTGGTAGCTTAGGTAACCACCATTAATCCTCTCTTTTCTCCCTGACACCAGCAATAAGCAGAAGTGAGTGGGTGAGAATTCCCATCTTCAGTAAAAACCCATCTGACACTGTGCAGAGCAAGGCTGGGGCTTGGAATGAAACAGATCAAGCAGAGGGGGGGAAAGAAGTCGGGAGAGACTATTTGTGTTGCTGCTAGAAATGACAGTTGGCCCTACATCTTCTTGAAGCATCCCTCTTAATAGTCAACTGCTTCAAAATATCGTGGAGGTTCTAATTTTTTAAAGCCGAGATCACAAGGAAAATAGAAAAGACTTCAGAAGACAGGCAAGGCACAGGAACTGCTTCGAGAACTCGGTCAGAAGGACAGCAGCAAAAACAGCTGTGTTCTGCTCATGGTTCGTGTGAAAATCGTCTTCTCCATCAGTAATGGAAGCACATTTGCATTATGCTTAGCAAAGCAAAATGATGTCTGTGGGATTCCCAAACACAATCCTGTGTCCTTCCAAGCACTGTGGTCTTAGATTCTTATTTATGTCTTCTTTTCCAAGAAGAGCAAAAAACATTTTCTTGCAGGATCTAGAAAGTGTTTAAGGGGTGTTGATGCATATCCTCAATCTGAACAAGAGAAGCTGGAAAAAAAACCAACAAAAACCCATCAAAAAAACCCACCCCAAAACCCAACTTCTGTTCTCTCTGCCCCCAAAACATCCCTAGAATTTTCCAGCAAAATATCCTAATTATATTAGGATACATCTAAATAACAACAAATGCAACCTCTTCAACCAAGCAGCACATCAAGGCAAGGTACAACTCATCAGAACACAAACCAAGCAGTACAGAAGTGCCCCCTATCTCTGCTTCAAAGCAGAAAAGGAAGCTAGGAGAGCCACCTCAGCCAGAAACATCTGGAATGAGCTAACTGAATGGTGCTCAGTAACTGTACTTTCCATCTTCACATTGATTTCAATCTAGTATATGCCTAATATTTTACCTCTGAAATTGCACTGGCTTGCATGAGGTCAAGCCCAAAAGCTGAAGAAACGTACAACAAAGGGATGCAGACAGCATGCAAATGTTTAGTGCTGCTCTTAGGTTTAATCTGTTGCAAACAGTGTCTGAGTGGATATTCAGCATCCAGCACAAAACCGAGATCCTAATAGAAAATAAAAAAGAAAGTGAAGTTTCCAATACAAAACCAGACTTTGCAGTCTGTTCTGAACTTAGCCTGCCAGCAAGTCTTCCCCATCCACAGTGAATCAAATGTGCTACCCATATCTCCTTCCATCCTCCTAAATAACAGCTATAAGGTAAGCAGGGAGCACTGTGTTTACTCTCAGCAAGCTAAGCACTAAAGTGTTTCAACCCAATGAGTTTTGCCCACGTGGTTGGGCAAGTTGTGAATATCAGATCACAAGCAAAGATAATTCATAGCACTTGGTTTCATTTCTCAAAGACTCACTGGGATAGCAAGAGCCTTTGAAATAGTTTTTTTTCCTCTTGCTTCTCCTTAACATCTAAATTAGATGTCTTTCCCACCAGCACAGTGCTCAGCCCAGCCCTGAGGCATTTGAGAAAGCTGTTGGGAGTCTGGATACGCTCAGATCTAACAGGAATGTGCCTTAACTCAGGACCTTTCTGATTTTGCAGAATACCTGATTTTGTGGATCAGTCCAATTAACCTTTTCAGGCCTAAACCACTTCACACAGTTCAACTATTGGAGTAAGAAAAGAGGTAAAAGTTTTTAACATCACAGTCTGCCATTCCAAGAGAGCAAGCCCAGACTGACCATTTGAATGCTGACTTTTTGTAAGAGTACATTGCAATCAACCGTAGAATCACAGAGTCATAGAATGGCTTGGGTTGGAAGGGACCTCAAGGATCACAAAGCTCCAACCCCCTGCCACATGCAGGGCCACCAACCTCCACATTCAATACCAGCCCAGGCTGCCCAGGGCCCCATCCAACCTGGCCTTGAACACCTCCAGGGATGGACGGGGCATCCACAGCCTCTCTGGGCAGCTGTTCCAGCACCTCACCACTCTCATAGGAAAGAACTTCCCCCTGATATCCAACCTAAATCTTCCCTCCTTCAACTTAAAGCCATTTCCCCTTGTCTTGCTGTCATCTACCCTTTCAAAGACTTGAACCAACCTTGGAGACAGATTTTCTTCAGTATCTATTTCCCTTTGTAGCCAAATTTATGTCAGCTTTAAGACATACGTCCATAGATGGGAGTAAATCACTGTGTCCCAGGATGATTGCCTTTGTCACTCCCAAGAGGAACAAAAAGAGGAACTACAGGGGGTTGGTATGAAACATCTGTAGGGTCTCTTCCTTCCATCCCCCATGGTTCTATGAAAACTCTGCCAGTCTCTTTTGTTCTTTGTACATCTACATCCTGTAGATGTGATTATTTTATGATTGGATTCCCTGATCTTTTGCTTCAATACTGCCTCTTACCCTGATGCAAAAATGGTGCTACACTCTCATGAAGAAGATCATATATCAGAGATACATCCTCCGGGTCAGCATTTTAATGCACGCAGCCCAGCTCAAATGCTACATGTTCCTGATGGGAGTAGGAGGCACTATGGCTGTGCAAACTAATTTTATTTTCCACTACATGAACTCTCCTTCCAGAAAAACATTCATCTGTTTTTTGAGGCCAAGCATACATTTCTTTTTTATGGCCATGAATGGAAAGTGAGGAATCAACATAAAATTCAACTGCTCCTTTGAATACTGGTGTGTTGAAAGTAAATTACAAAGATATCATTTGCCCTCAAGAACAAGAAGAACGTCCCAACCATGATGAGAATGGAGAGGAACGGGTCAAGGCACTGTTAGGCTGCTGTGAGGAGGAATTTCAGAGGAGTGATCCTGACTGGAAACAGTTTACAGCACTGCAATTACTGTGAACGCTCCTTCTAGCATAAAATAATTATTTCTGGTAATAAGTTATTCAATTTGTCATCATTCATATTGAAAGAAGGAAGATCTAATATAAAGGCTTTAATATTTTAAGCTCAATTAAGAAATTTCTCCAGGCTGATACTAAACTCCCTGAGTGATTCACTCCCCAAAACCTGTCTAGGTGCACACAAGAAGTGCACTTTACCCAGACAGAAGTGGGGTTCTGGCACTCCTAGTCAGAGGCTGTGGACGCCCCATCCCTGAAGGTACTCAAGGCCAGGTTGGATGGGATACTGGGCAGCTTGATCTAGTGGATGGCAGCCCTGCCCATGGCAGGGGATCGGAACCAGATGGTCTTCAAGGTCCCCTCCAACCTAAGCCATTCTATGAAGTTGATACCCAGAAAATCAGTGCATCTCTCCTGTAATGGGAAAGTACAACTGCATTTCTTGTACATACCACAAATAATTACTACTTCTCAACATACTCGTTTTGTGTTGTTTTTTTGTTGCTACAGGATACTAAAGGGAACAATACTGCCTCCACTCAATTTCTGATGGATTAAGCTCTGTGCCCTCACAACCACAGCACAAGAGGGATGACTGCTGTCTGTTTTTGGCATTTGCTGCCCAGACTAAAGCTGCTACCTGACCTGCAGCAGCCAAAAATTCTAGAGAAATGTGACACCAGATGTGTTCATGAGGAGAGCTGCTGCACGCTTTCAGAAAACCTTCCCATGCTTCTTCATCTCTCCCAGGAACCAGAAGTGCAGAGAGGAGGCAAGGTAAGGTAACACTAGCTCCACTTTGCCCTGCATCTTCTCCTCAAAGAGAGGGAATATTGGAATATTTTCATATCTTTGTGGCCAAAAAAAAAAAAAAAAAAAAAAAAAGCTTTCATTGACATGCACAAGATTTACACTGCTCAGAGTAACAGAAATAGCAGGAATGGCATGGATCTAATTCTGTCAGGACAGACAGCAGGTAGAAGAGCTAAACATTTTGCAAGGTAAGCAACAGGTGCTTCCTGGATCCCACAAATAACACAATGATATGTAGCCAGCTTGACCCCAGAAGCACGCAGGTAGCCAGAAAATCAAAGCATAAAGATATCTATTTGCTTTCTCTAATTTGGGATCTTTCAGAAATTATTTTGCCCATTTTAACCAATCAAAGAAATTTGTCCATTTTTCACTTGAACCCCATTTGCTGAGGCTCCCTCTGGCTTGGCAGCAGCCAGGAGCATCTGCAGCACGATTATCTCCTGCACAAGGAGCCAACCAGGAGAGACCTGCTGGTATCAGCTGCATATTCCAACCCCCCATTAGCAGCTCTCCAGAATGGTTTACTGTGGCATCATCCTGTGATGACAAAGCTGAAGCAACGGTTGAATGGATCGATGAATTTTTAACCTCAGATTTGCTGCTGTTGGACAAAGCACGCCTGCACAAGCAGCAAACTCTAGTACAAACCCAGCTAAGTTACGCACAGAAAACCCCTATACTTACTGTGGAATCAACTCAGCTTAGGATAAACTTTTCTTCAAGCATGAAAGAATTGAAATTCAAATATTTGAAACTAGAGTTAAATAACATTAAGGCTGAGAAAAATACCGTCCTATTTCTAAGTGAGTGACACTCTCTAAAAAGCTTTAAGGTTCCTCTAATTTAATAATTTATTTCACTTGCACGAGCTAAGTAAGCATAAAATGATTTCTCCCCACTGCTTTGCTTTGTTCATCTGCTGCAGTTCTATGTCTGGGTAGTTTAAATGGAGAAGCATGTTCAGCTTAAGAAAAAAAAATGGAATGGGTTAGAAGAAAAACCTTTCTAACACTCCCAAGGGTCTACGGGTCCTTCAACCCAATTTGACATGAATGAAAGCATTATTGTTCTTTTGACTCCTGCTGAGCCATTATGTGAATGGTTTGTTAGAGACTTGAGCAGCCTTTTACACATGTTTTCATCATTCTACAAACCAGGATTCTGGTCCTGAGACATCAGAAATTTCAACCTTTAAAACAGTTTTTCTTCTATGTTATGAGAAAGCAATATACATTTCAGACAGACATATGCAAGGGCATTTGAAAACAACTGAGCGAAAAACACGTCTCTCTCTTTCTCTCTTTGTATGCATTAATCAATTGAACATATTAAAAACTGCAGCAACAAAGAGTCAATCAAGCAAATGAAACTGAACACACCCACTGACAGATATTTCCTGCCATAAAAATGCTCACACATTGGATGGGAGGGAAGAGTCACACCCTAATAAAATGTAACAGAGAAAACAATACAAAGGGTTAAAAGGTAATAAAAGGATTATTATCAAGCTACGTAAACTAAAAACCTCAAAGTGACATTTTACTGCATTAAAATGGGAGCTTTGATGATCCAGCTGGTGTTTCAACTGCCTTACAGCCAAAATACTGACTTTTAAAAAATCTTTACACCACCACCACGTAATAGATGGTTGCTGTACAGCCCTTCTGAATTAAAGTTGCTTTCAAATAAGTTGCAGAAGAAATATCATTCCAAATCCAATTCACCACTTTGGCTCAAAAAAAAAAAAAAGGAAAGTAGGATTTGAGTAATTAACACAATACTTCATCTACAACTATAATAGTGTAATAATTAAGTAAATGGTGGACAGCTTGATATCTAATGCTCTTAACTGCCTTCTGTCCCTGCGACAGCTCAATTAAACAGCAGGCAGGTACACGTAATTTTCTTTACAGACAGAACTGAAGAGCTGTAAGCTCTGACTTTTCTCAGGAGACATTTCAAATCAGATTGAAACACAGAGTTATTTCTGACATGTGCACGGATTGCTCTAAAACAAGCACAGAACATGTAAGCTGATCAAGGCAACAGAACTGTTAGGGAAGACCAACACAATCCAGAAAAAGCTTACTGCTTACTGGAGGATGATTACAGCTCAGCTTAAATGCCAACACTCCTACCACATCTCTAGAGACCAACAATAAACTCACTAAGATCTGTTCATCAAGTTGGTTTAAAACAGAATCTTTATAACCCGTGCAGGTTCCACACAGCCCAGAAACACCAAAGACATTATCTATAACAAAGAAGTACCAAGCAGCTGATGCAAAGCTCCAATTTTCCAATAATACTTAATCTTCCAGAAGGTCTAAGCCTTTATCCCAATAACTTGAGTAGGGCAAGAACTTCCCTTATGGGAATAGCACCACTTTCAGTAGAGATGACAATAAAGACTTAACACAGCCCCCCAACATCCAGTTTCTGCACTGCTGAACACTTTGACACTTGATATTGATTTCCTCACCTGGTAAGGACACGGGATGTGATATTCCCTGCAGCGTTCTTGAATCCACGTCGTCTCCCACACCCCTCGATAAGCCTGCTCATAGAAATAGCAGCCAATTACAACCAACAGTGGCACGAGGTACAGAACACTGAACACGCCAATCCGGATCATGAACTTCACTAGCTTGTCCTGGTTCTCTTTTTCTAATGGGATTTCAATGCGAACCCGATTGAGAGAGATAATGCCAGCTAGCAGAAGGGAAACTCCAACAACAACATACAGGCAGAGGGGTGCAAGTACAAAGTATCTTAATGCATCCACATCATAGAGGCCAACAAAACATACGCCGCTAATATTGTCACCTTCAATTTTATTCATTGCTAAGAGGACGATGGTTAGAGTTCCTGGAATGCCCCAGGCACTGGCGTGGAAGAGCAACGCTTTCTTCTCGATCGCTTCGCTGCCCCATTTTGGCACAGCTGCCAAGAACCACGTGATGGTAAGAATGACCCACCAAACACTGCCAGCCATGGTAAAGAAATAGAGCACCATGAAAAGCATGGTACAGGCTTTGTTGTGAGAGCCCTGTGTCACTGTAGAAGCCTTGTACTGGGCAGGACTAGACGCGTTACACGCTACTCGGTCTTCAAGCAGAAAGCCAATGAAGAAGATTAATGACACCATCATGTAACAGACGGCGTAAAATATTATCGGTCTTTCTGGATAGCGAAATCTTGTGACATCGATCAGAAAAGTTAAAAAAGTAAACAAGGTAGCAGAAAGGCAGACGATGGAGATCACTCCGATGAAGTAGCGAGCAAAGGAGAGCTCTTCACGCCGGAAGTACATATTTGGACAAGGAGGGGAACAGTCCCGTACCCTCAGGAAAGAGTAACCCAGATCGGGGTCTATTTTCAACTCTCGAGGACACCAAAAACCATAATCCCTCTGTACCGCCATGGGGGCCTCTTCTGTGGGCTCCCCACCCAAACTGAGGTCAACAAGACGAGGATATGGCTCATCACAATCCGGGAATCTAGAAAGTAAGAAAGAATGATTTACAAGAAAGACACGTGCAATGTGCAAAGGCTACTAGCCTCATTTACATGTCTGACTTTAGGCACAGCGACTGGAAAGAAAACAGAGGCAATCCACATAACAGGTAATCCACAAATTACTACGCCATACATAATCAAGCTTTAGAACTTACTGTCCCAGACTGCAGTAGATGTCGAAACTATAAAATACGTGTGAAAATAGAGAAACAAGTGGATAAGGGGAATGTTGAGGCCTTAAGCATAAAAGATACACAATTCACGTCAGGAAGTCTCTACATTTTGCTTTACCGTGCCCAAGGAAGAATGATTTTATAGAGCATGTAAAGCCCTTTCCCTAAACAACCCTACTAGCTGCTATCAGGCAGGATACCATGCTAGTTAAACCAAACATCCAACTAGCATTAATACTAGCATTAATATATTGAAATTAGGATGAAGATATTTCTACAATTAGGGCAAGGTGTGCTGAGATGCAATCTTACACTTTCAGTAAGTTTGGCTGTTTGGTTCCTCCCTCTCTTAGACATTACTGCCTCAGCAAGTGCAGCATAAACTAAACATGCTTGCTTCTGTGCCACAGTGCATGTTTTGGTGTACTGACACTAACAAAGCATGAATGAAGCTTTCAGAGTTTTATCTCCAGTTTTGAAATTTCACTACTGACATTGGTCTTAGGGCCCAGGCATTTGTTTGCAGCCCAGACAGAACAATCTTTGATCCTGATTATCAGGACCTAGAAACATCCTCTAACTTACTCTTTGCTAAAATAAAAGCTTTTCATTGCTTTCTATTCTCTCCTATTCAACCATAAGGGACTATTTCCTCTGATTGCACTCCTGAATGCTATTAGCTGTTAAGTCATGTATTCAAAAAAAAAACAAAACAAAAACCACTAAGAGATTGTTTTCCATTTCAGATACATCATTTCATATAAATTAGAACATCATGGAATACTTTGCTGTAACATTATTTCTGTAATGTAAAGCTGAAAACATCTTTCCATACAACATGAGGCAGACTCTCTGAAAACAGAGCTTTGAGATTTTAGATGTTCGTTGAATTCTGCCAGCTCCCCTCAGAAAAACTGACCCTTCATCTCCAGGCATATATAACTTTGCATGCCTCTCAGAAGAATTTAGCACCATGTATTCTACTTTGGTATTCCAGACAAAGCTAGGTCTGCATACATGATGAGGAAAATAGGTACATTCATTCATTAGAATGAGAATATGTATGCACTTCTGAGAGGAACTACCTATCTAAATTTTCAATTAATCTATTGGGTAGATGACAGAAATATGAATCTAGTTTCCTCACAGAATGGCCAAGGTTGGAAGGGACCTCAAGAATCACAAAACTCCAACCCCCCTGCCACATGCAGGGCCACCAACCTCCACATTTCATTGCAGCCCAGGCTGCCCAGGGCCCCATCCAGTCTGGCCTTGAACACCTCCAGGGATGGATGGGGCATCCACAGCCTCTCTGGGCAGCTGTTCCAGCACCTCACCACTCTCTTGGTAAAGAATAATATCTGTTTCAAATCATAAAATATCCCAGAAGGTACTAAAATTTCAGTCTGGGATTGTGAAACAACAGGTTTGCTCACCTGGTACACTCCATATCCTCAGGCCAAGAGACTCCAAACATCTCCATGAGCTTGGAGCATTCGCTGTACGCTCTTTGGCAGAGTCTGCGACATGGCAGAGTGACACGGCCATACTCCATGCACACGGGAGCGTAGAGGGCACAAAGAAATGGTCGAAAATCTCTGGAACATTCCAAATTCACCATCGGATGAAATGGCTACAAAAGAAAAGGGAGAATTCAAGAGCTTCAGCTAGCAGTTTTGTAGAACACGTCAGCAGGAAGCTGTAATTTGATTCATGAGGATTTAGGGCTTCCACAACCGTAACCATAACCTTCTTTTCCTGAACAATGCCTCTCGGAAGATGTGATCATCCTAATCCAGCACTTATGTTTTTAGGAAGACAGGCAATCAAGAAGCCTGGGGACAACAACAAAGACTCACAAGGGACATTTATGCATGCAATCTGCATCAGAATCAATGGGAATTAGATAGCTAAACACCTCTGAGGATTCGAGCTTAGACAAATATTCTCCAATAAACATCATATGAACTTCTTTATGTTGCTTGTTTAAATGACAGACATATTGTGAATTGCTAGCTGCTTATTTAGTAGGATAATATGAAAAACTCACATTCAATTGATGAGATCACAATCTGGGTAATACTGGATAATGCAAGACTCCTTCACAGTACAGAAATAAAACTGATTTTTTAAGATACAGTTTACTGATTAGATCATCTGAAAATCAATTCTTTCTTGAATTATTTTCAGAAGGGCTAGGTTCTTCATTTTGATTGCTTCTGTAAGATGCAAACACAGGACATTTTCCATTACATTCTTTCTTCATCATGTCTTCTGTTAAAATCTCAGCTCTATCAGCAGGGTGTATCTGCAGGCAGAAAGCAATCCCAACACGTGTGCTTCCTCAGTCACATACACTCATAGGCTCCAAGAATACAGCTGTAAGCACAGTGAAGCTACAACAAGTATGCCTGTCTTTACCTAACCAGAAAGCATCAGTAAACGAAAGCTTGAACAAAACTAATCAGAAAAATAAGTGGTATCTTGTGCTACTTCTTGTCTGATAACAGGTTCAAGTAACAGTGATAATGGTGATAGCTCCTTGGAAGCACTGAGGGAAAATCTATCACAATTAGCCAACATGCAGCTGTAATTAAGCATTTTGAAAGGTGAAATATAAGGAAAGAAATAGAGCAGGGATTTACAGACTTGTGAAAACTGATGCACGTTGATAAACCATGCTACCTTCTTACTATCATGTGGCCCTCCTTACTGTTATGTGGCCCTATTTTAGGGCAATCAAAATGATCCCAGGGATGGAACACCTCTCCTGTGAGGACAGGCTGAGAGCCTGGAAGAGAGGGGGGCAGTGAGAAAGGGCACTGACTTTAGCAGGATCTGCTGTAACAAGGCAAGGGAAATGGTTTCTCACTAGAAGAGGGAAGATTTAGATTGGACATAAGAAGTTGTTTACAGTAAGGGCAGAGAGGCACTGGCACAGGTCGCCCTGAGGGGCAGTGGTGCCCCATCCCTGCAGACAGCCAAGGTCAGGCTGGATGGGCTCTGAGCTCTGATGGAGCTGTGGGTGTCCCTGCCCACTGCAGGGCATTGGGCTAAATGACCTTTAAGGGTCCCCTCCAACTACATAATATCAAAACACATTAGAATACAACAAAACAGTGTAAGAATTATTGAATTATTCTGCTACCTCCAAACTGGAGAAGTAGCTGAGGCGCTTTAGTAAGCCACTTCTTTTTCTTTAATTTATATTTCAGACAATAACTTGAAGGGGAAAGGTGACAGTCCTTGGCCAATGGCAATACTAAAGGGTACACTAACGTGAACTCTAGGCAGATTTTTCTAACAAGTCCATTACATTCATCCCAGCCTCCTCTGCACAGCCTTGCAGGATTAGCAACACATCTAATCTTTGCACTGTGCTGCACTGGCAGGAAGCAAATGAAATGGCTATATATAGTAAAACCTAAATCTTACTGTAACCACAACTGAAGAGTAAGCTGCTTTGAGAGCTAGAAACATTGTATTTTTAACACCCTCTGCGTGAAAAACTTCCTCCTAAGATCTAACCTAAACCTCCCCTGTCTCAGTTTAATACCACTCCCCCTAGTCCTATCACTATCAGACTATCTTAAGGTGGGGACATCCACGTGCACCTGGACAATTTGATACAAGATCCATCCTCTGATGGGCACAGCAGAGAGCATGCAGGCTCTGTGCAGAAACTTGCTCCCATAAGGCATGGCAGCTGGAAGCTGGGTAGAAGACACTAGAACATCTGAAATAACACTGATATAATTGAATCTCCACTGGCAGAGTTCCTTGTGCCCTAGAGGGTATGTTAGCTGTGCTTAAGGTTCTTTATCACTGCAAAGAGCAAGTCTGGTTTTGAGTATGGTCTTGGCAAACTCCTCAAAAGACAGCACAAACTAAGGCCAAACAAAATGAATGAAATCTACTTAAATAGGTATAATTTAACAGGACTGCTCCACTACAGCTGGCTGTTCATTTCTCAGCAGCTCCAGGCCTCTCTCATACCATCCTGCCTTTTGTGCAAACGGCGATAGCACAAGGGAAAATAGTTTTAAACAAAAAGAGGGGAGATTTAGGTTAGATGTTGGGAAGAAATTCTTCAAGACGAGGGCAGTGAGGCCCTGGCAGTGCTGCCCAGAGAAACTGTGAGTGCCCCACCATAGCAGTGCCCAAGGGCAGGCTGGGTCAGGTCCTGGGAAACCTGGGCTGCTAGGAGATGTCCCTGCCAGTGGCAGAGGGGAGCACTGGTGGGCTTTGAGGTATCTCCTAACACAAATCATTCCAGGATTCTACAAAAATAGCACATGCAGATAGGCAGAAACCTTTATGAATTACAGCAATTTATTTTTGCAATCATAAAAAGACTAGACAGCAGAAAACTTGAAAACCATTCACGGGTGGATAGTGATAGGACAAAAGGGAATGGTTTTAAACTGAGACAGGGGAGGTTTAGGTTGGATATGAGGAGGAAGTTTTTCAGCCAGAGGGTGGTGAGGCACTGGAACAGGTTGCCCAAGGAGGCTGTGGATGCCCCATCCCTGCAGGCATTCAAGGCCAGGCTGGATGTGGCTCTGGGCAGCCTGGTCTGCTGGTTGGTGACCTGCACATAGCAGGGGGTTGGAACTGGATGAGCATTGTGCTCCTTTTCAACCCAGGCCATTCTGTGATCCCCTGGAAGACAGGGGAAGAGAAACTTTCTTGCTTTTGATCAGCAACAGCAGCACTTGTGCCTGTAGGCTGCTCAGTCTGTAAGCAGTCTAACTCTAAAATTATCTTACTCCTCCTTAGCAGCTCCTAGGATGAAAAGTCAATTCCAGACTACAGATTGTGCTTTTCACTGTTAAAAAGAAAGCCAAGAAGTTTAAGAGACTTTTTTATGATCTTGCCCAGGGAAGCAGTGCAAGTTGTAACATTCAGCCCTACCCCACTTTGGTGCCTGACAAAAGGCTCTCTGTTCAAATAGGTTGAGTTTTTGGAAGAGTGCATGTGGAACAACTCAACACACAGAGCAAAAAGGAAAAGGACAAGAGGAGATGCAACAGTCTAACAAATTTCTGTAGCTCAGGCCAAGCCAAGGGAAATCCAAAAAAGTGAAGAAATTAATGTTTAAGATGAGATGAACACTTGTGCTGCTCCTGAAGGCACTTAAGAATATAAAATATGCCAGATCACATAACTGAGCAGTATAGTTGAAGCTGCACACTCAGTGTTTCTTCTAACTCTGAGAAAAACCTTTACGACTGTGCAAATTCCCTCTAGCCCCATGATAACAACTGCATTCCCAGCTTGGCTTCTTTCAGGCTGAGTCAGTACTTGCATCCCTCCTGTGCAATGCCATGCAGGTGTTATGTATCAAATAAAATGCCATATTCACACATCACTGCTCTCCTCAGAGCAGTCCAACTTGCACTACAACCTTATCTCTCTCTTCTTTCCCTCCTTCTCAGAATTCTCTTTGCGAAGTTGCTTGAAGAAATATCCCAACTCATTCAGAGTGGCCCCAGCTCCTTCCCTCCCTACAGCTCCCACCTGCTGAAAGGACAGAGCCTGCCAATGCTGTAATGGCCATCTCCCACCTCTGCTCTTTTGCTTTTCAGGAGAAGATGAAGGACAAAGGAGAGCCACAAAGATGGGCATCAGTTTTTCCTCCTAAAGACATATATTTAGCAAATTCTCACTTGTGCTTACAAAGCAAGAGCAACAATGGCAGCTACAACTACATCATAGAGCTGTGGTACAGTTTCAGGCTTCTTACAGTAGTGAGAGATAATAACCCATTCTACCTTTCATTTTACACAGCAGTAGCCATTGAGCTGCCTTGTTGGGAAGCAGCAATTGTAAAATGGAAACAAGAGTGGTGAGAGATCACCTACATAATTTTCTTGGCTACATGTTCTTTTCTCTCAATATAAAAACCAAACAAGAAGCATTCTCATAAACTCACAGAAGGAAGAAGGGAAGTTTTCTCCCCCCAGGCTTGCGGGAAAGGAGCGATGCTCTGACTATCAATTACTGCTGCAATCCTCTGGTGGAAGCAAGTGCCTGAGGGCAGCCACACAGTCTGTTCCTTCTGGCCCATGTTGCCCGTTGTCTGAATTCAGTTTGCTATTTATTGGAAAAAATCTTAAACTGTATCTCAAAGCACCCAGGCAGCATTGCTTTCCAGGCCACGTCCCCGGGAGAATCACAGATGCTGCAGTTTCTGTCTTCAGATAACTGCTAGTTAGAGAGCAAACACGTTATTGCCTCCTGCTTTCGGTAACTACACTTCTCATCCTGAGTGGCTGGCACGGCTCTGACAGCACAGCAGCTCCTGTGAATGCTCTCCTGAGACAGTTTCAGGCAGAATTGGTTTTCTTGAGACAGTGGCAATTTGTTCTCTGATGGTTCTGACCTGCACGCTCCTCTGAATCTCTCTAGGTTTCCTGGAGCGTTTACCCCCCCAGTCATGCTGGTACACAAATGTAACCTGACATTAGCAGTGAGCTGCTCCAAGTTGATGCTCCAAGCTGAACAACGGCTGCAGTGCTTAAACTGCTGATGCCAGCTTCAACTGAGGCCCAGCTTCAAAGCCCTGACCAAACCTAATGAGTGCTTCCTAAAACTGAGGTGTGCACACACAGACAGCACAGAGCAGTAGCATACAAGAAGCAGTGAGTGAGGCATCTGCCTCTTCAGAAAGCACAGGGGATGTGACAAAAGCTCCTTCTTATTCTTCAGTTGTGCCTTGCGTTAGATAGCACCCCATTGTCATGTAAGCAATGGGTGCAGAAAGGCCAGGAAGGCAGACTGGGTATATGGGAAAGTAAATTCATTTCTTTTGGATACAATTTGCTCTTGCTCACTTTAAAGGGATTATGAAGTGCAGTTTCACTGCTCAGGTACTTCAGGTTGCTTTCAGAGGGCAGCAGACTAATTTACTTGCCAAAGTCTGCTTTTAATGCATAGCGCCAAGATAAATTTTGGGCAGAACTCTCAGCATAATCTACATCAAGAGCTTACCTCACTGTTAACTTCCCTGTCTGGAGAAACTTAGGGATTTTATTTTTAGTTTTGCGACGTGATGCAGGCATGAACAAGCAAAACAGAATCACATTTCTGGCCATTTCTGTTTAGTTTTCCTCCAGAGCAGGGATAAAGGATGTGCCCACATTTTCTGTGTGAACCTTTACAAAGCACACAGTCCAATAACCCACATGACAGGGTAGCAATCGTGCAACCCATCCTAAGCTCTCTGGTCTGCACACAGACTGCTGTGCAGCCTGGGATAATTTCTCAACTACAGGAGAAACAAAGTAGGATAAAAGATAAAAGTAGTTAAAAGACAGAAAATGACATCTATCTCTGTCTGTGTGACTAAAAGGCAAAGCCATCTGTTCTTGTTCTTTAAAGAGGTCTCTGCTTCATTTTAAATTCCAAAGTTCCTTTGGAAGACACTGAAAAGATGGCATCCATCTGTCAAACTGCACTTTTCCTCAATGTGATCTTTACATTTTAAGAACTGACGGATGCAGATGGGTGGCCCTGGTAACAAATTCCATTCGCAAGAAGTGTTAGTTTTTATAAGACAGCTGAGACTGCTTGGACTTCCTCCTTCCTCTCCATATGCCTGCTGTGATGGGCTTGGGAGAATTCCAAGGTATTACAGAGAAATAAACATACAGCCCTTTGGCCAGTATTTTAGACACCATTAAGTTAAGACACCGTAAAGCACGCTTGCCCAGACAAGCATGAGACTATACAGCAGGAGCCTTAAGTCTTGACAGAACCATAATTTTAATTTAAATAACACATTTCTATATCCTGTGGTCAAAAAGACAACCTCTCAAGTATGAGCTGAGCGCGATCGATGCTTTGATGACTGCCGAAACACGCTCCAAGTGCTGCTGTCACCGTGGGAAGGAGAGAGATACCCATTAAGAGAAGTGGAACACTAGTGATAACAACCTTTCCTCTCCCTCAGCTCTGCCACTGCAGCCTGATCTACACGTCAGGGACTGGAGGACTATTTCTGCCAACTCGAGGGAGGTCTGTCTTCCTTGAGGAGAACAGGAATGAAGGGTATAAAAATCCACTGCTGGCACAGCGCTCAAAAATTTATCGTGCTGAGCGAAGGAGGAAAAACATTTGGTATGAAGATTTGTTAGAAGACTTGACACTATCTTGAGAGAGCACATAATGGAGTCAGCAGCCAGATCAAGATCTTCAGAGTTTAAAAAAGGGAATTTCTAAAAATAAGAAACACGAGAAAAGATGCGGTTAAGACACAGCCAAGCTTCAAAACCCCCAGCAGTGCAGCTTTGTCTTTTTGATTTTCCTTCCATCAGCCAGAATGACAGCGTCTGCCACATAATAAACAACATAATGCCACCCTGCAGAATAAAAGCAGACAAGTTGGATTTCTAAAATATTATGTAAGGAATACTGAATGCTTCTACTTTAGTTCCACAAAAGCTTGATGGCTACTCCTTGTACAACAGCAACAGTTTCTTACACATCTAACACAGCAGAATATCTAAGAGCTCAATGTTACAAGGCAGCACAAACCACTGGGATGAGAAAGGAGGAAAACTTACGTTTTCTTCATTTTGACACTCAAGCCAAAGTGCATCCTGACAGATTAACAAGTGTGTCACCTCCCTTAAAATGTGCACTGCGGAGCTGTCACTGTCAGTCTCCTTTACAACTGTGAATTAAGGACAAATTAAAGTTGTCATTTCAGGCACTTCAGGCTGCAGGCTCACAGTAAGCCTACGTTAATGGGCCCCTGCCCTTTCCCCTGCCACTAGCCTGCTTCACATCGGCCTGGGCTTAAGACTGACTTAAACCATCCACAAAACTCACCTCAAAGCTATATGCACTGGCTTTGGAGTAGCTGCAGCGTAAAGAGCTGGAACAAGATCCTGAATGATGTGACCTTTAAGCGTCAGAATCTAAATATTCTTCCTGTAGGCTCAGCACACAGTTTTATAAGATCAATCAATTCATTTTGTCTAAGGTGAGCTTTTTGCAGGTGTAGCATTTCAGTAAGCTTCCAGTGAGTTTCAGCAAACACCCCTGCCAGAGTCCATTGTCCCGGAGCCAGCCGCATGCTGAATATATTACAAGGACACGTTTAAGTCAAACTCTTGAGTTTTAGAGCATTAGCTCCAAGAGACAGCAGACAAAGACTTTTTGCTATGGCAGAGAATGGCACTGTTAAAGGCCAGGAGCACAATCTTCTGCAGACAGAAGACCATAGAGGAAACACACAGATGAATTCAGGAAGCCATTTGCTGCTTCCCTGATAGCCAGGCTGCTGTGAAAACTCTCACAAGCCAAAAAGCTGGTGTCATAGATAATAATGTAATAGTGGATTCATGTTGAATGATTTTAAGGTTTGAGCTGTGTTTCATAGTGTTCTTACTTTAACAGTTATCTCAGTAAGATAGAAGTCCTCTGTTGTTTCTATACACCAACAAAAATACACAGACACATGCACAGTTCAATAGGAGGGGAGATTTGCATCTTCAGGCCTCAAAATCAGGGTATTCACAGAGTATTATTTAAAACCCATTGTCTACAACTCGTCAACTATTTCTTTTCTTCATGATTAATTTCCAGAAAGGTTTCACTATTAATCTGGTACACTAAGCTTGGTTTTGGTGCAGATAATTGTCAAACTCAGCAGGTTGTTTCACATGCATGAATAATGCAGGATTGATTTTATGGACAAACTCCACAGCCCTGCTGTCCCCTGCATGCATTTATTAGCATAGGATCCAACTCAGCTGAGGCTGCAGCATCCCAGTGCCAGCTGAGCAACAGCTTCTGCTCCATCTCACCAAGTTCCTCCAGCAGAGCTGTTGGGTTACCCTCTCTCATACACCAACTACACCTCCTGAGTATTTTGACTGAAAGGATTCATAGGGGATTCCATCAGGCTTTGTGATTATTTTAGCCATTTTTTAACAAAAGAAACACAAAGCTGTAGTACTCAGTAGTGTTGACACACATTCACTGGGGAGACATTGGCAGATGATATCATCTAGGCTTTACTGAGGAAACCTAATATATTTACCTGGATACGTGATTAAAAATACACTGCCAACAGAAAGAAAAGCCAACACAGCAATGCACCTCACCAGGGCTCTGTGCAGAATTATCCTGTACTGCTGGCTGTGCTGTCAGCAACTACAAAGGTGTTACCAAAATCAGAGGTGACCAGGCCAGCTGAACTGCTGGGTCAACTTTGTACACCTTGGCATCGTGCAGGAAATTCTTCCTGTGTGCTGTCTCTGCTGCTGGATACAAACACTGGGAATGAAGAGGCATTTTTGGAAGCTATTGGTCTCTGAAAAAAAGAGATTCATTATTTATTATAATTCCCCCAGTGAGTCTATATGTTCTGATCAAACCCCGAATCCAGTCATTGGGATTACTTTTGAAAAGCTTTTCAAAGAGGTTGTGCAGCCCAATATATACCTTATACATAACTACAGAACAGCAAGAGGGCTGCTGAATGGGCCCTTTGCTTCAGCAGGCTGTAAGATAGAAGAGAAAGACTGAGGAACTCACAATTTACTCCAAGATATTAAATTAAAACTGATTTCTGATCAAAATAGAAGCTTCAAGATAATTAGTGGCTGAATTTAATTTTAATAATTAACTGCTTTTTAAAAAAACATGGCAAAGCACAGCAGCTGCAAATTAAAATTTAAGATTCTTTAGGGGATACAGTCCCTCCTATTCAGCACTGTGTTAATGAGGTCACAAATGAACTCTACAGGGGAGGACAGAGAAGGAGAATTAAAAACACTAATTGCACTGACATAATCTTCCACTGGACAAAAAGCTGTTACAAAAAGCATCCGAACGACCAGTTCTGAAAGATTCAACAAAACTCTCAAAGTAAGAATCAAACCAAGCTCCTGAAGTTGATTTTTCTTCCCTGCAGTTAATAATTCACAAGATAAATATTTGACAGGAATTCCCACAGTGCCTCTGCTTATTTGTTTCGCCGGCATCCTAAAAGCATGCTTGCTTTTTTCTAAATAGATTAAACAATATTTTGCCCTCAAAGGCTCAGATGTTTCTTTACACCAAGGACAGAAGTTTGTGCCCAGTTCTCTGTACCACTAACACACTTTTAGGATACATTGCTCCCATGCTGCACGTCTTTGAAACACTACAGGCAAGTAGGGCAAGTCACAGCACAGTAACAGGATTAACAAGAGAAGTGGGAGGAGAGAAGGGACACAACTGGATGGAAACAAGAGAAGAGAAAAAGATTCTGTGGCTAAACATGAGCCCCGACACAGGGGGTTAGACCCCAACTCTTTGTCAGCTAAAGAAATAGAATGAAGAAAGGCAAATATCAGCAGTGTCTGTCAGTGCTGCTGGAGTACTGCACCTTCAAAAGGTGTCTGTCCAACAGTAAATTACACTCACACACGCTGGGAATGTATTCCATGTGTCAGGTTCTGCATGGAACACACTGCAGGGATGTTTGCAGCTAAGGAACGTGCAGAATGGAGAAAGTGGGATCAAACCATAAAGGAGAAGGTCAGATGAATCGGGAAGACTGCATTAAATTGCTTAGAGATGTGAGCAATCGAGGCTGATGCATGAGATAAGAGGGGGTGTGTTTTCCCACTGATGGCCTGTTTGAATCATTGCCTAACACTACAAAAATCCCTTTTATAAATAAATGTATGCAAAAGGATGGAAAAAAATCACTTGAGTGAAGGCCAGGTGTGGGGTTATGAGGTAGGGAAGCCCCATTCAGTTAGACACAGCAGGGCTCACCTGGCAGGACTCAGAGCTCTCAGAAGGCATTTCTGCCCACAGATCCATGGGGAGTTCATAGGGCAGAGCAGGCTTCACAGATCCTTTTGTCCCTTCAACCTCAAAAGAAGCAGGATAGGGATGAGAGAGCAGAGAGCAGCACATGCATGTGCATCTGTTAGTGCTCTATGATGAGTTCTGCCCAGTAGCTCCGTGCTGGTCTCACTCTTGGCCCCTGCTGCCTCCCACTTCAGGATGAGGCCTGGCATCATGCAGATCAAAAGTGACTCCTCTTTGATGGGCACAACAGGTTACAGCAGAGCAATCAGCCGTCCCTGCAGGAGAACAGCCAGCTGTGCATCTCTTCTAGCCCTGCCTTCCATTCAGTTCCCCTTTCCCAAGTCCCCTCTGTGACCCTGGCTACTAACAGCAACCAGTCCCAAGTGGGAGGGGAACAGAAGCCCAAATTTTAAAAGCCGGGAAACTTCCTCTCTCCAGACAAAAGCAACAGCCTCCCATTGTGTCAGAGAAAGTAACGGATGGATCTAAAGAATTAAGTTGCCTTTCTGTGATGCCACTTAATTAAGGTAAATCAAAGCAACAAGAATAATTTGCCTGGGATTTCAAAAGGAAGGATAAGAAAAATATCTGTGCATTCTTCAGAGTCTGAAGACGTTTAAGCATTTTAGCTGTTGGATTCTGCAGAAGTGCAGTTAGAGAAAAAGCTTCATTTCAGACCACTTAAGTGAAGCATTCCCTACAAGAGGTTGAAAACTATTTTTCTGTAAGAAGCAGGTAGACTTTGTCATGTGAAAAGCAAAAATGAAGGTCTGAAGACAAAGGAACATCACTGTTCTTTAACAAATTTATGTATGTAATACATTTGTTAAGTATGCAGATGAAGTATCATAAAGGCATTTAACTATCACGTGGTAGATGTTTGGTTTTTTGAATATCTTCATCCTTAATTGACAGCAAGCACTAAAACTCAAATCAAAGGCCCAAGTCTGTAACCACATTGTTCTCTGCATTCCCATCTCCACGATGCACCTGTACAGGTTGGAGAGCAGGATTAAAGCAGCACAGGAAGAAGACACAAGAAATGCTCGTCAGCATGGAAGTGATGGATGGGTCTGCTGATTCTGAGCCACAAGTATGCTGGCACTCCTTCAACAGAAGCAGCAGCTACTCCTAGACACCAGATCACAGAATGGCCTGGGTTGAAAAGGAGCACAATGCTCATCCAGTTCCAACCCCCTGCTATGTGCAGGTCGCCAACCAGCAGACCAGGCTGCCCAGAGCCACATCCAGCCTGGCCTTGAATGCCTCCAGGGATGGGGCATCCACAGCCTCCTTGGGCAACCTGTTCCAGTGCCTCACCACCCTCTGGATGAAAAACTTCCTCCTCAGATCTAACCTAAACCTCCCCTGTCTCAGTTTAAAACCATTCCCTCTTGTCCTATCACTATCCACCAGCCGTTCCCCTCCTGTTTCTATGCTCCCTTCAAGTACTGGATGGCCAATAAGGTCAGATAACTGACAATACCATCAATTCTTTAGGTGTTAAGAAAATTAATACACGCAAGTCTTCAAAAAAAAACCAAACATTAAAACATAAATGATGGTTTTGGACCAGCAGGGGGGAACAAAGCAAAATGAAGCAAAATGAATGGATGACTGATCCACATTCTCTCACCAATTTTTTTTTTTTAAAAAAAAGATGCTTCTCGTTGCTCTGTGCCACAAACGCGACAACTTTTGTTCTATAAAATCAAGAAACAGGGAATGTAAACAAATTTACAAATTGAAAGCAACTTCTAAAAGCTAAATTTCAGGCTTCTCCAGCGCACAAAGATGGACTGGAAGGAGCCTTCCTCCCTCGTTCAGATTCAAATGAGCCAAGCCTTTGTGCTTCCATTCTCCCCACTCCTCTTTTCAAATTTCCTTCCCCGTTGCCATGGGAACCCGGCCGGGAGAGCAGGAGAGCGGAGGGGGAGGCGGAGGGCGGCAGATGCCAGCCTTTGTCACGGCGGGGCCGGGGGCACGGCGTGGGGAGCGGGCTGGGACGGCGCACACAGCGGTAGCAAGGCAGGCAGGGACACCTCTGTGTCCTACCTGATGGAAGAGACAACGGGAGGATGCGGATGGAGCGGGTCTCTGAAGGTCGCAAGTGATGCAGAAAGGACAAACGCGGTCTGATTGTTCTTAGCACCTTCAGGACAAAAAGCCGGGACGCTACAGCAGCAGGTGGTTTGCTTGAAAGGAAATACGCAACGACGGTGAACGCTGCACAAAAAAACCTGAGCTGATGGTGCTGGAACTGCGCTCTGACCCGTGGCCACGCTGAGGGTCCCACATGGGTCCACCTCCTCCAACTTCATTTTTTCTAGACTGTTTCCTTCAGTAAATACGTTCTTTCCAAACACATTACTAACCTGTTACTGTGTTGCAGGTCTACAATGTCGGTAGATTGAAGAAGAATCTCAACTCATGAGCACTGCTTTTATCATCAAAGATGATTTGCAGTCCTTATCTCCTCCACTTCCTGCACGTCAGAGCAGTTTCTTTCCAAAAGCCACAAACCCTTCATAGAATCCTAGAATGGCCTGGGTTGAAAAGGATCACAATGATCATCTAATTTCAACCCCCTGCCATGTGCAGGTTTGCCAACCAGCAGACCAGGCTGCCCAGAGCCACACATTGACACAAACATGATACAAATCCAGGAAAGCCATCCTAAAATTCTCTGAAATTTCCACATATTTCTCCCAACACAAAGCAGGAAAGCGCAGCCTTACAAGCAAGACAATAATGTACAATTTATGACAACTCCTCTTTGGCATTTATTTTATACTTATTCTCTTACTGGTCTGCTGTGGCTTCTTCTTGAATCCAACTATCCTATAGTCAGAATAACCACCAGAAAATAGAGAAAATAAGGGGAAAAAAAGCACCATTTCCAGGTGACCAGCAGAATGAGAAGTACACCATCACCAAACCACAGAACTTTCCAGAAGTCTGTAATTACACTTTTCACTGCCACCTTCTTGCAGGAAAAACACGTTCTGGAAGGACAGTTAGTCAAAAGGACAGAAAACTCAAGAGCTTTCAATGTAGCTTTCAGCTAAGAAGGTAGACTTGAAAAGCTAAATAACATCAGGTGATCAGAAGGCTGGAGCACCTCACCTATGAGGAAAGGTTGAGGGAACTGGGTTTGTTCATGTTGGAGAAGAGAAGGCTGCGGGGAGACCTCATTGTTGCCTTCCAGTACTTGAAGGGAGCATATCAACAGGAGGGAGAACGACTGTTTACGGGGGTGGATAGTGAAAGGACAAGGGGGAATGGTTTTAAAGTGAGACAGGGGAGGTTTAGGTTGGATATGAGGAGGAAGTTTTTCACCCAGAGAGTGATGAGACACTGGAACAGGTTGCCCAAGGAGGTTGTGGATGCCCCATCCCTGCAGGCATCCAAGGCCAGGCTGGATGTGGCTCTGGGCAGCCTGGTCTGCTGGTTGGCGACCTGCACATAGCAGGGGGTTGGAACTGGATGAGCACTGTGCTCCTTTTCAACCCACGCCATTCTATGATCCTGTGATTAACCTCAGTGTCAGGAGAATGTAAAAGGGAGTAGGAAGAGCTCCCAGGAAGTCAGACAGAAGTGGTGGTTCAATTTTAGATGGGGTACTCTCAGATCAGTGCCCCATGAGGATGGAGTCCAACACATGCAGAACACAAGGCAGCTAATGCAGTGCTAATACAGCACACCTACCTCCTTGTCTGAGCTGCACACACTACTAGACATAAGGCTAAGTCTTGTCACTAACAAATACTAACCTATACTATTACAGCATCCAATATAAACTTGGGTTTTGTTCCATTAGAGGCAAGTGCCATGGAATCAGCTGGTAGATTATGATTAAGGTAGAGAAAAAAAAAAAAAGAATGACCACACTTGTGGTAAGGAGGTGATGAATGAAAAGACCAACATTCCCTTTACATTCTGGCACAGCACTCTTTTGTTCAAGTTTATACTTGTAGATCTGAAGCTACAACTAATGACAAAATACACTGTCATTTAACTATTCCAAATAAATTCATGTGTTCTGCCCTTCCTGATAATTCCTCTTTAAGCCTCCACCAGATGCTACAGAATTAGCCACAACGGAGAGCCATCTGCCTTCATGACCCTGAAAACAAGCCCACTGTGAATAGATGTTGATTAAGATGTAGATCATTCACTTAAAACTGGATCATTACATAAAACGAATGCTTTCTTACAATATGCTTGTATCAAACTGCTAAGGCTAAATTTTGTTTCAATATTTCTGCTTGATCATTGTTCCATATTCATCTTTCCTTTAAGAAAATATGAAGATGGTGAGAGTTCATCTTCAACACACAGGCAGTATTTTATCTATGGAACAACACAACAAAAATTCTACTCTTATTTTTCCCACTATTAGTCCACACTTTGAAAATAATCATGCTGCATTTTGTTCTCATTAACATGAAAGGCTAGAAAACTTCATTTCTGAAATTATTCTCTGGAGAAGGCCTGTTAGCCAGGCAAAGGAAAGTAAGGGTTGCTAATACCTGCTGCCTAGTTCTGCTGCATGAGCACCAATCATCTACACTGCAGAAGCTTTAACCCTTGTACTCTTTGGTACCCTGTTCTTTCATGCTGCTCTATAAAACACAGCACTGCAATACCTCCATCAGGTTTCTTCAAGTGCAGTGAGGCCCTTGGAGGAAAAAAAAAATAGAAAAAATCAGACTTACCATTGGGATTGCTCACACTGAACAAGCATCATTTTGTTGTCCTAGGATGGACCACAATCTCAAGTATGATTCAGGTCTACCAGGAGACCCAGAAGGTTGGATGTCAGGGGGAAGTTCTTTCCTATGAGAGTGGTGAGGTGCTGGAACAGCTGCCCAGAGAGGCTGTGGATGCCCCATCCATCCCTGGAGGTGTTCAAGGCCAGGTTGGATGGGGCCCTGGGCAACCTGGGCTGCTATGAAATGTGGAGGTTGATGGCCCGGCATGTGACAGGGGATTGCAGCTTCATGATCCTTGAGGTCCCTTCCAACTCAGGCCATTCTGTGATTCTGTTCCCAATCCATTCACTTTGCTAACCTGGATCCAGATCCCCCCGCACCGACTGTCCTCTTTAGGGCTGTACTTAATAGCTGTCAGAACTGCAGCACGCCCCCAAACGTAATACTGCACGCAGCAACAACCTGAGTCATCTCTTGTCCAAATAATGAAATCTACTCCTGGACATTACTCCACTGGTGTTCAAGTTCCTAGCCAAAACCCAAAAGACTTCTATCCCAAAATATGCCTCTTTTCCATTCTTCCTTCTTTAAGCCTCTGGCAACTTCCACACACATAAACATGTGCAGCCCTGTCCTTTAACTGAACATAAATTATTATCTCCTATTCAGCTTTTCTTCCTGTCTGGAGGTATTGAACTTCTTCTATCTTCACTAAATACTCAACATTCATCTTGATGTTCACTGGATCTGAGTGTGAAAAGGATAGGATCCATGGCCCTAATATGAGACCTGCAAGAAATCCATCCTCAGAAGCCTCCTGTTGTGAACAGAAGGTCAGAGCAGACTAACACGTGTACAGACCTCTCTGACAGTGTACAGCTCCACTTTCTCAAACTGGTTTTGCCCACTCAGGATTTCTTCCACCCCTGCACAACAGTCAAACCCTTTCCAGGTCAGAGCTGAAATAATAAACAGGTGGGTTTCAAAGAGACAAGCTTCAGATTTCCCAAAAGCAAGAATCGCTAAGCAGTGCGTTGTTATAAATGCCATAGCTCTGCCTGCACTCTGCAAGGTCATCTTGGAGATTCAAGCTTTCAGATAAACATTTTTGTTTAACAATAAGGCAATCTAAAAATGTTTACATGGTTATTTCTAAGGAAAAACCTGGAATAGGAAAACCTACAGTTAATGAAAAAGTTGGGTTTAATAAGCTGCTGCACAGCTTGCTTTCATATGATCATGCACAACTCCATTGTTCTGTAGGCATCATAATCTAATACACTAAAGAGAAGATTAATCCTTACTGCAAATTAAAGTCTAAGATTAGTACGCTTACACAACAGTAGCTAATTAAAATCTACTTTTCCATTAGCTTTGCATTCTTACACTTCTATATGTTTGAGTGCAGAGCTGAAGACTACAGAAAGCCAAGGAAAATCACTGAGATTTAGTGCATGGGCAAGGCAAAAGAAAACAAGGGATAAGAATGGACTTCAAGGAGGAAGAAGTTAAGGGTCTTCCATCCAAAGTTTATAGAATGGCCTGGGTTGAAAAGGACCACAATGATCATCTGGTTCCAACCCCCTGCTATGTGCAGGGTCACCAACCAGCAGACCAGGCTGCCCAGAGCCACATCCAGCCTGGCCTTGAATGCCTGCAGGGATGGGGCATCCACAGCCTCCTTGGGCAACCTGTTCCAGTGCCTCACCACCCTCTGGCTGAAAAACTTCCTCCTCATATCCAACCTAAACCTCCCCTGTCTCACTTTAAAACCATTCCCCTTGTCCTATCACTATCCACCCCCGTAAACAGTCATTCTCCCTCCTGTTGATATGCTCCCTTCAAGTTCTGGAAGGCAACAATGAGGTCTCCCCGCAGCCTTCTCTTCTCCAACCTGAACAAACCCAGTTCCCTCAATCTTTCCTCATAGGTGAGGTGCTCCAGCCCTCTGATCAACTTAGTGCCCTCCTCTGGACCCACTCCAAGAGCTCCACGTCAATCCTGTGCTGGGGGCCCCAGTATTTTTCCCATCCTTGCTGCTTAGTGGGAAATAAAATTCACTCTGAAGCATGAGAAGAGAAACAGAGCAGCATGAACTCCCAGTCTCAGAGCAGGCAGCCATCAAGCACACACATAAGGTCAGTGAAAACTGCATGTTTCTCCAGGGCTCTTATGAAAATCGAACACAGAGACAACAGTCCTCGTTGAGACCAAAATCCAACTACCTGAATTCTGTAGTAATGTATGCCTGATAGAAAAACCATTTGAGAAATGCAACTATAATGAATCACTGAAAATGTGACATACTTATAACAAAGCTGAGGCAGTGTGGGATAGATGAGTGGACAGTGAGGTGGGTTGAGATCTGGCTGACTGGCAGAGCACAGAGGGTTGTCACTGGCAGTGCGGAGTCTGATTGGAGACCTGTAACCAGCGGTGTTCCCCAGGGGTCAGTGCTGGGTCTGGTCTTGTTCAACATCTTCATCAATGACCTTGATGAAGGGATAGTGGCCACCCGCAGCAAGTTTGCTGATGATACCACGTTGGGAGGATTGGCTGACACACCCGAAGGCTGTGCTGCCATTCAGCGAGACCTGGACAGGCTGGAGAGCTGGGCAGTAAGAAACCAGATGAGGTTTAACAAAAGCAGGTGTAGAGTCTTGCATCTGGGGAGGAATAATTGCATGCACCGGTACAGGTTGGGGGATGACCTGCTGGAGAGGAGCTCTGCAGAGAGGGACCTGGGTGTCCTGGTGGACGACAGGTTGGCCATGAGCCAGCAGTGTGCCCTTGTGGCCAAAAAGGCCAACGGCATTCTGGGGTGCATTAAAAAGAGCGTGGCCAGCAGATCAAGGGACCTGCTGATCCTCCCCCTCTACTCTGCCCTGGTAAGGCCTCATGTGTGTCCAGTTCTGGGCTCCCCAGTACAAAAAGACAGGGATCTAGATCCCTTCCAACACTGGCCATCCTGTGATTCTGTGATCTCTTGGGAAGAGTCCAGCGCAGGGCCACAAAAATGGTGAAAGGCCTGGAGCATCTCCCCTATGAAGAAAGGCTAAGCGAACCGGCTCTGTTTAGCCTTGAGAAAAGAAGACTGAGAGGGGACCTGATCCAGGTCTATAAGTATCTAAGGTGTGGGGAGCAGAGTGGCGAGGCCAGACTCTTTTCCACAGTGTGTGGAGACAGGACAAAGGGAAACAGCCAGAAACTGCAGCATAGGAAGTTCCGCACAAATGTGCACAAGAACTTCTTTACGGTGACGTGACGGAGCACTGGAACAGGCTGCCCAGGGAGGTTCCTGGGCAGAGTCTCCTTCTCTGGAGATATTCAAGACCTGCCTGGACACCTACTTGTGCGACCTGGTGTAGGGAACCTGCTTTGGCAGGGGGGTTGGACTCGATCTCTGGAGGTCCCTTCCAACCCCTATGATTCTACAGTACTGAAAAAAAATGCTCCCTCCTGTCCCAGGTGCTGAGAGCAGGATGAGAACAAGATGCCACTTCTGCTCATTCCACCTTAGGTATTCACGGGGTCTCCTTTTCATCATTTTTAAGTGAGGGAAAAAGAAACAACATGATTCCTAAGACTCATCATGGTGAAGCGACACAAAGAAAAAACCCAAACAAAAAACAATACCATCACAAAAACCCCTCTGTTATACAAACAGAAATGCAGCCAGCAAAGGCGCGCAAATCTTGTGGCAGCCTCTCTGTTCAATGTTACTGCCCTGACTACCTCTCACAGTGCATAAAGGTGAAGCAGCTGCAGATTACTACTATTTCTCCATTTCCCCCTTGCATCTCTCACCCACACACCAGTAACCCTGGCGACAGTGCATCCCTAAACTATCCTACTGCTGTTTTTTTATATGCAAAATGGGAATGGAAGTTGTGAGGGAGCACAAAGTAACAGCATGTTATCTCCTCTGCCCAGATGGTGACTGCATCATTGCACTTCTGGAGCATTCCATCTCCAGTATAATCCCAGAAGACAAAGCTTCTGCACATACCCACAGGGGCCCTTTTAGGTCTCATCTCTATCTGTTGCCAGTCCTTTAAAGCCTCTTTGGTCCTTTAAAGCCTCTTTGATCTCTAGGAGCATCTGTGAGGTCCACTGAAATCAGGCTAAGGAGAAGGAAGGACTGATGGTGAATTTAACTGCAAAGTGGCTGGCAATCATCATATTAAATTGCTTCTTTTCATTGCTAACAAGTGCTCCCAACTTCCAAATTACCAACAGTCACATGTTCTCTATTAAAAAAATGACCACCAAAAAATGATGTTAAGGCTTACCATTCTTAAGCAAATTCTTCAAGGCCAAGAGAATATTAAGTGAAAAAGGGTTGGAAGATAATCCTTCACACTGTAGCAATAATAATTCAAAGGATGGGTAAGCAAGGTCAGATTCCTCAGGGGAATATTTAACTTCTCCACTGCCTCACTCAGCACATGATCTGTGTAACGCAACAGAAGAGCAGCAGCAGGGCAGTGCAATTGCTATGCTGTGCTGTCATCATGACCCTATAGAGAAGCAAGATTCAGCAGCACAGCAGAGTCACACTGGATAGCTACTGTAAGAACCACCTGCTTACAGATAACAGAACTCTGTCAGAATACCTTCCAACATGTTATGTGGTCAGAGAGCCAGAGGAAGGCCAGCACGGAGCCCTGCCCTGCAGTACTGTGGGGCAGGACAGCTCCCGGCAGCACACAGCCCTCAGCATGCATCATCTCCTCTCCATCCCCTCTAACACTGCTGCAGCAGAACAAGACAACACCAATGACTTACTTACCTTTATTCTAATTAAGGAATCCTATTAGCATAAAGGCTTAAAAAGGAAACTTACCGATTTTTGTGTTTTTAAAGAAGTATCAGTAAAGTTTGAACAGATCCTACAAAAAGCAAACAATGGCAAGGGAAGAAAATTATGATGAGTTCAACCAATGAAAAGACAACAGCTGTAATTCCCTTTACTTCACATGTACTCTTTACTGTAGTAGAAGCCCTTGTAAACTCTGATTATAGAAAGCAAGAAACAAAACAACAAAACCCAGCTCTTAAGTAATACAGTAATTCCATCAAATATTGTTTCATTATGGTATCCCAGTACACACCTCCTCATTCTCATGAACCAGAGGTAGCCCACAGCCCATCCCCAGGCAGAAGCCACTGGCCTACACTAATTATGCTGGCAGAATGGAGTGCTATACATACAGCCACAATACCAAATGCTCCCATGCTAAGTTTAAGAATGGCTGTGGCACTGAGCTAGTACCTGAACTGCTGCAACACGGTGCTTCACGCAAGTTAATTTATGCTATGAAGTTGAGCTTTGTGTCACAGATTGCAGAGAAGTAACGTTCACTTCTCATCTGTTTTTTTCTCCTTAGCAGAAAGCTATTTTACAAAGATAAGAGCAATTACAACAGCAATTCTGGCTCAGCCTGTGGGCCCCTATAATCTACTGCTCTGCTTCCTGCAGTGGCTCTAAAGAGACTATTAGGGAAAGCAAAAGTGATATTTTGACAGGTCTCTGAAATCATTGGTTTAACGTGAAGCAAAAGCCAGAAGAGCCACCACAATGTTGGCCATTTTTTGCAGCAAAAAGCATTTCATTATTTCTCTATGAATGCTCAGCATGCTCACAACTGGCATGGTGTGCCATTCTCATCTCTGCACCTCAGCTAGGACTGAGCTAGAGAAAGGGCCAGAGAAGGATAACTAACGTGATTAGAGGGCTGAAGCAGTGGAATTGCAAGAAGCCAGCCCAGACTGCTGGAAGACTTCAAATTGGAGAGGAAAAGCCTGAGTGTCTCCAGAAATCACAAGTGCAGCAGAGGGTTTAATTGCAGAACACCACTGCACAATACTCCAATAAAATGACGTTGAATGAAACTAGGAGGAAAATCATTTAGAACTGTTCAGAGAAAAAGTGCTCCCCTAAATGGTGCTAGTGAACTCCTGGAGCTTGTTCTCATTAAAGGGTAGGTCATCAGTACTGTATTCATACAACAGCGTAGAGAAATTTGCTGTCAACAGCTCCATAAAACCATTCTAGAAGGGACCAGGCAGAGAGATACCCTCTAGCATCTGTAATTCAGAACTGCACACTGGGGAAGCACCAGGGCAACACCACAGGCAATAAGTCAGCCTTGCATCCTTTAGGGACTTCGCTAAGCTCTAAGTCACCAGGAGACAAAGTACTCTGCAAAATGGACACTCCTCATGTTCCCTAAATGCCCCCTATGCTCTCTCAGTCTCCATCAATTTTCATGGCTTTTTTTTTCTTTCCTTTTTTCTTTCTATCTAGTCACCATGCTTGGCATTCTTATTAAGACTCCTCCAGTTGTTCACATCCACAGTGTTCTCTAAGAATTTCACAGCTCTTCTGCAACTATTTGAAGAATCTTCGCTTTGGCTTAGCTTCTACCAACTTCATTTGCTAGGGCTCTATTTCCTGTTCTGGATGAGACAGTGACACTCCATCTCTATAAACCTCTGCGTGCCACTAATGATCGTGGCTGTTAAAAATTAGGCTAAAGCAACCATCGTAGTCCAACCATAGTTCTTCATGGGGGAGAGCTTCCATGAAGGCTGGGGTCATTGTTCCTGTTCTTCTGCGACCTTACTCAGCCCCTTTGGGACAGCCCAGAACTTCACACAACACACCAGCTGGCAGTGAATGACAGCATTCCAGACCACCACCGTAATGGCTGGTCTATTATTTTCTTAATTATTCCAGGTGTCTGATTTTTCCTTTTTGCCATTTTACTGTTTTGTCAGGCTTTCAGCTGATATTTCAATACACAAATCACACGTCAAGAACACAAGCTGACCACTACTACTAATTCAATGAATGAGAATGGATAGTGATAGGACAAGAGGGAATGGTTTTAAAGTGAGACAGGGGAGCTTTAGGTTAGATCTTAGGAGGAAGTTTTTCAGCCAGAGGGTGGTGAGGCACTGGAACAGGTTGCCCAAGGAGGCTGTGGATGCCCCATCCCTGCAGGCATTCAAGGCCAGGCTGGATGTGGCTCTGGGCAGCCTGGGCTGCTGGTTGGCGACCTGCACATAGCAGGGGGTTGGAACTGGATGAGCACTGTGCTCCTTTTCAACCCAGGCTGTTCTATGAATATATTTCTACCCAGTACATACTTATCACTTTCCATTTCCTCCACCATTTTACATCTCAGTGCAGCTCAAATGCAATCAACTTCTTCACAATTCTTGATTCTGGTTTGGCTTCAGCTTTAAGTCGGCCTGTTTGATACTGTTGTGTATTTCTCATCTTACTGGTGGCCATCTAATTCTACCACCACTCAGCAACAATGCAACCCCACTATCAGCACATCTCTTTAAGTGAAGTCTCAGAAGCCCTCAATCCTCTTGGTTTCACCAACTCCTTTAATATCCTAGCTTCCAATTTTCAATTAGGAGATAAACTCTATTAATAAAGCGTCAACAATTAGTTATGTACCATATTAAACTTCCTTACTTGCTCCATTTTTCCTCCTTCTCCAAGGCCTTCTCCAAAGGCCTTCAGAGCTTACCAGGACCATCTCTAAAACAAACTTTGCTCCTGTTGCTGTGCATTTAGCATAACTGGAAGCCCTAGCCACATCCAAATCAGCAGTTGAAATGCAAGTCCACACAGTTCTTTCAACCACAGCAAATTTAAGGGTAACAATCTCTATTTCCTCCTTGCAGTAAAAAGCTTGTCAAGTCTGGTTCATAACCCTTCCATGGAAACATTATATAAAGCCTTGGCTTGACACTGATTTAATTGCTGTTGTTAAGTAATCTTATATTGTTGGGAAGATCATTCAAAGATGAAAACATATGATTAATCCACCTGGTCCACACAGCTTATCTACCAGCAAGGACTCCAGAACACATCAAAAATACAAGAAATCCATTAGCAGAAATCACATAGGGAAATATTTGGATAGGCTATTTGAAAGCAAGGCAACATGCCTAATGTTCTGTAAGCCCATCAGTTTTATCTTCCATTGCACAGAATAGCAAACAAGGAAACTTGTACAGGCAACAGCAGGATAGGGAACAGACTGAAGTGAACTTGTAAGTCTTGTATAAACCACATCATAGAGAATGAGAGAGAAAACACGCGGTTAAAGCCTCATCAGGAAACTTCTCCAAGGAGAGGTTAGACAATATCAGGAGAATTTTATGTTGTTTTTGTTTTTTTAAGGGAAGGTCATGATGTATAAATCCAAGACAGATTTGGGGGGGAATAATGGTAGCAGTAGTAAGGTACCATTGTAACACAGAAAGTGCAAGTATAAAAGCTTCTCTGCCTGGATATAGAACAGAAACATGTTAATTAAACTGCCTAGAAGACAATAGATATCCTCGTAGCTGAAGAAAGCAGTACTAACAAGTTAGCAATTTCCATTATTTTCATGGTCTCATTGTTTCACATCTTCTCTACACCAAATTTCAAGTAAGAAAAGGCCAAGTTGTACAAATCACCGAAGTCTTCAGAACTCCAGCCTTTGCTCAGCACACCATTTTCCTGGCATTCAGTTAGCTGGCAGACCATTCAAAATATACGTTCTTAGACTAAATATTTCAAGTAACATACCAACACATCCAGTCTATTTCACTCAGCTTTTTTCAATATTTTAGTACTTATTACAGTGCATGTTTTGCAAGTAGTGTTTGTTTCTATATTTAACCTTACAGATGTTTTTCATTTTTATTTCTAATGTAGTTTAGTTCTAATGTATCTTGTTAGCTCATGTTACAAACCATCTATCAATTAAAGGCCAAAATCATATGTGCTGATTAAAAAAAACATAGCCTTACCTCCATTGCTAATGCTGCTGTCTGCTGGTCATAGTGATTCAGAAGGTTAGGCATGAAGGTGGTGTTGTAAGGCAGATCCTGGCACATCCGCAGGATGATGGGCTCACAAGAAAATAAACTGTGCCCTCTTGTGCAGCCCACCAAGACATCCAAAAGCCAAAAGCAGCAGAACATCCAGCTAACAGCCATCCTTCCACGTCGTGAATGGGGCCAGTCCCTGAGCCCAGCCAGAAAGCTCTTCCAACTCTTCTCCTGCCTTCTGATTTTGCTTCAACAGCAGTTATTTGCAGTCCTGGTTTAGGTTCTTCAAAACTGGCAAACTCTCAGGGCACAGCATTGTTAGCTCAGTCCTGAAGATGATGCATTTGAGACAGACGTATGAGGCATTTTGCTTTACCACCGTGCATTAGGTTAAGGTATTCAGATGTTTAACCACATTCCCACACAATTGACTCCATCCTGATAGAACAGCAGCCAGGTTACATTCTTCCTCTGTCAGGTAGCTTAAGACAAAAAGAAAACACAACAAATAGAATACATTTAAAAAGCTCTTTCGTTGATTACAGTTTTAGTTTCAAAAACACCATCAGAAAAATTGCTTAAAAATTCTTGTGTGCAAGACTAAAAATGGCCAGGGGACCCTCTGACCTTCTGGTGGGAAAAAAAAAGGAGGTATGCTGCAAAACTCCACTTGAAAATGATGGTGGAAAGGCAGAAATCTATTTACTAGGAATAAAATATTTTTAGAGAAACCCTGCACTTTAACTTACAACCATGTAAGACTACAACCACTGACCACACTGAAACCAAGCTTCTCATGACTCAAGCTCCACCAGCACGTTCTCAGTGATAGCATCTTTACTTGCACGGCCACATAGCTTCTGCTGAATAACAAAACAAAAACAAAACAGTCACTGCCACCAATACACAAGTCTCAACCTGTACTGAGGACTTCTGCTCTGCCCTACAAGCTGCACTCATGGCTTGGCTAGCTGTGCTCACACCTGTAGTTTTAGCCCAGCTGTTGCCAATTTTCATAATCTCTAACCCATCTGAGACACACATTTCATATCTTGCACTCCAGAAACCATCGTAACAGGCACATATCAGCCAGAAGACAGCGTTTTTTGCCCATCCCTTTCTCCACATACTGCAAAAGATGGAAAACGCACAGGTAGCTAAATAGTGCTGTTCTGCCAGCTCCACTCTGCCTATAGAGCCAAATCAAACAGCAGTCATTCCCAGGGCTGGGTCCACATCTTCTCAGAGCACTGAGGGGATTCAGCATATTGCATCCATCTGCTGCAGGAAAACTCTGGAACTAGAGGCTAAAGCTTGGGAAAAGCTGACAGAGCCATGAGTCTTTTTTCTTAGAGCAATTTTGTTTTACAGCAATGGATTTGTAATATCCAGTCTCTAGCCAAGTGCTTTTAAAAGAATTATGGTTTGCAATGAAAGGTAATAGAAATCTAGAAATATTGCTTGAACCAGGAAACCCAAAGTGCTCCATCAGCGTTCCCAGGTGGAGGCATCACAAATCAGAGCAGGATCATTAATCTCAAGATTGAAAGCTTTTTCTCAGATGTTTGGGACGAGCCCTAAATTCTTCAAGTCCAAAAGGGAAAAAGGTTTTCCTTTCCCTCCAATGCAAACTTAGTGAGAGATCTGAAAGAGTTCACTGTCAGCCTTCTGCTAGTATCAGCTGGCCAAAAAAAGTTACAGAGAAGTATATATGTTTACATGGGCCCATCTTATGGTCAGAAAAATTAAACAACTTATTCCTCTAAACCCTCATAAACCTTGAGGGTTGGGCTAGATAATCTTGAGAGGCTCCTTCCAACCTCAACTATTCCACACTTCTCTTTAAGATCATGTGAGGCAATGGCTTTGGCTGCAGCTGTTCAAGACATGCTGGAAAAACAAACAGGCAAATAGTAAAAAGACCAAAGTGTTAAACACAACCACATTACATTCAGTTCATTGACAACTTTCTCCCACAGGCTGCCTACTCTTTCACAGCTACTGACAGGAAATCCATGATTGAAGCCACACTTTAGAACATAAAGAAAAGCACACAAAGAGTAAAAGTGTTCCAAACTACAGAAGAGGTAACATGACCAAAAAAAAAAAAAAAAGCTGGAAAATGAACTACCTGAACCCTAAGATAAGCAGTAGAATCAGCCAACACAGCTCAGACGACAGTCTTTTCTTTCATACTGAAGCAAGCAAGCACTGATGAGAAGAGCAGTCAACACATTGAATTTAAAAGACCAAAATTCACCACAACATTTAAGATGTGCTGCATCTAACCACACCTCATTTCCACCCAACTCCAAGCTCAAATGGCCATGAAAAGCTTTGTCCCCCTCACCTTCAAGAAATTTATTTTTCAAAGACTTCAGGCACCAACTCAAGAAGACTCCATCTAACAACTTCAGAGTGAACTCACGGTAAGGATTGGCTATTGCCTTTCTAGTGGGGATCCTATAATTCAGATGCCATTCCAGCAGCAACCAGAAGACAACACTTCCTAAGAGAGGTTCTGATGCTATATACTCACACCAACCACCCTACAGTACCATAAAGAAAAGGTTTGCTAGAGCCAGAAAAGAAGATCAGGCTACAGAGACTGGTCAGCTCATGCCCCTTCACGGAAAAGAAATAAGTGAAATTAAGAAAAAAGACAACCGTGCTATTGCAACAGGAGGTGAAAATTTCACAGACAAGCATATAGATGACCTATTAATTGGTGCAGACAGATGAATGCCATAACAAGCAGTCTTCAGCATCAAGATAATTCCTTACCACAGATCCAGTTCTGTACGTTCTTTGTTAAGCCTCTGCATATGGAATCCTGTGGTTATTTTTTATATGTACATAAAAACAAAACAAAACACCTTTGGTGACACCGGGATTAAAGAGGAGGGGGGTAGGTAGGCAGGCATCCCCTAAGGGACTGCAAAAGAAACCGTGGGCAAAAGGGGAAGGAAATAGCCTGTTTGTTGGTGTGGTTGCACACTTATACATTATTTATAATCATGCAAACCCATCTAATTCCTGCTGTAAAAGATACATTAAGACATGCAGAGAAGATAATGATAGAGAGTGAAAAGTCATGATGTGAAAGGATTGAATACCAAATTCATTTGTTTCTCCCCAAAAATTAATTTCAAAGTTAATAAAGAGGGCAGTAAGGGGAAGTAATGAGGGGAAAAAAAAAAAAAAGAAGAAACCAGCAGATTTTAGAAGGACACTCTATAGGTGAACACATCAATGGTTAAATCTGCTGGAGATGTGAGACCATACAGCAAACTAGATTTGCCCTGCACAACTGGGAGGACGAGGAGAAAATGTCACCCTAGCCATTCCCCAGCCAGTTCTGACCACGAAGACAGAAAAGCAACCTGCACATTGCATACAAGCACTGGCAGAGTTTCCCCAACCCATTCCCACCCACATGAAGGCACAAAAGCAGCATACATTATTCTCGTCACTCCATTTTAATTAGTCAGCGGGAAGGAAACTCCAGCGCTGAATTCCCCTGTTCCATTTGGGTTAGGGATTAAGGGAGAACCACAGCATAACTCCCACATCCTCCACGCCAACGAGGAGGCCATAGGGGAAGAAGGGCACACATGCTGACACCCCTCCCCATGGTTTCTTTGCACTGAGGCCAGATCCCCGCAATCTGCTCCCAGAAGAAATCCTTTCTGCCCTCAACCATGGGGTTCGAACATTCATTAAATCATTCAAGTTAGAAAAGACCTCTAAGGTCATCCAATCCAAACTCAGCCCACCCCACCATGCCCACATCCCTCAGAGCCACATCTCTGCAATTCTGGAACACATCCAGGTTGGGTGACCCCACCACCTCCCTGGGCAGCTGTGCCACTGCGGCAACACTCTCTCTGAGGAGAAATTTTTCCTCGTGTCCACCCTGAACCTCCCCTGGCACAACCAGAGGCCATCACCTTTCATCCTATTGATGATTACCTGGGAACAGAGGCCAACTCCCACACAGTTTTGAGTAGACCTGTGGGGAGCCAAGACCTGATGATCCTCAGGGTTCCCTTCCATTTGTGGCTATTACACTCATGTAGAAAACGGTTTCAAACTTAAAGAGGGGAGATTTAGATGGGATGTAGGGAAGATGTTTTTCACAACAAGGACGTTGAAGCACTGGAACAAGCTGCACAGAGGCACTGGTGCCCCATCCTTGGAGATACTCAAGGTCAGGCTGGCCGGGCTGTGAGCACTGATGGAGCTGTGGGTGTCCCCGCTCAGCACACGGAACGGGACCAGATGGCCTTGAAGGGTCCCTTCCAACTCAAGCCATCCTATGCTTCTATCCTTCTGGTGCCTCCCAGCCTGGGCTCATCTCTGCTCGGGGATCCCGAGGAACAGCTCCAGCACCTCCCTCCGCAGGAGCTCACGCCGAGCGAGCAGCCATCCCCGACGCAGCGCTGAGGGAACGAGGAGCCGCCACCGCCCGCCACGAAGCGAGGAGAAGGCGGGCAGGTGGGAGCAGCACCTCCCGCCCCCCCGGGGGATGCGCAGCCCCTCAGCTCGTTCCTCCGCCCGAAGAACGCCTCATGGCCGCCCCCCCCTACCGGGCGTCCCCGCTCTTTGCGAGCTCCGTAGTGGCAGAAAGCGCGACATCCCTGAGGGAAAAACCCCGACTGCTCCGCCCGGCCCCGAACCCTGCCGTTACCTCAGCGCGGGGTCCCGCCGCGGCAGCTCCGCTCCTTCCCTCAGGTGGCGGCGGGAGGCAACGGCCGCGCCTCCGTCCCGCCCGACCCCGCCGCAGCGCCCGGCCCCGCCCCGCGTTTCCGCCCCGCCCACTCTCCCACTCAGCCTCACCCCGCCGGAGCTCGCGAACCAATCAGAGCGAGCCGGGCAGGTTGCTAGGTAAAGACACCCCCCCCCAGCCCGTTGGCGGGATGTGATTGGCTGGCGGCCTCCCGGGCGGCGGTTGCCATAGCGACGGGAAGCGGCCTAGCGGGAGGAGCAGGCGGTGCCGCCCGCGGGAGGGGAGGAGGCAAGTGGGGGGCGGCCCTGGGCCGGGAGGGGACGAGGGGAGGAAGGATCCTACCGGACAGCGGGCGGGGGAGAGCGGGAGGGCATGGGGAGCGGGTATGGAGGCAGTAGTGCATAAATGAAGTGGGTATGAGGGGATACATTCCGTGGGATGTGGTGGTGCTTGTAGGAGGGAGATAGCGAGGCTTGAAGAGCAGAGCTCTGCCCATCTGCCTGCACTGCCAGGCCTGCTGTGGGGTTGCGTTGCTTTTGGGTGGAAGAAGTGCTCAGAAATTGTCACGTGCAAAGGGGTGTGGATGAAGAATTGGTCGGATGGTCATACGCAGAGGGTTGTTGTCAATGGCTCCGTGTGCAGGGGGAGGCCGGTCACAAATGATGTTCCCCAGAGGTCCATCGTGGGAGCAGTGCTCTTCAACACCTTTACCAATGACAGGGACAGTGCAAATTCACGGCTGACACCTGGCAAAGTGGTGCAGTAACACAGTAGAAAGGAACGATGCCATCCTGAGGGAGCTGGGCAAGCTCAAAAGGTGGGCCCATGAGAAGCTGATGGGGTTTAACAAGGCCATGTGCAGGGTATTGTACTTGGGTCAAGGAAGTCCCTGCTGGGAGCACAGCCTTGCCAGAAAGGACTTCCTGGTAGTGGTGGATGGCAGCTGGATATGAGCCAGCACTGTGCCCTCACAGCCCAGAAAGCCAGCTGTATCCTGGGCTGCATCCAAAGCAGTGTGGCCAGCAGGGTCAGGGAGGTGATCCTGCCCCTCTGCTCTGCTGTGAGGCCTCACCTGGAGCACTGCATCCGGATGTGCAGTCCTCAGTACAGGAGAGATATGGAGCTGTTGGAGTGCATCCCAAAGAGAGCCACAGAAATGATCCCAGGGATGGAACAGCTCTCCTGTGAGGACAGGCTGAGAGAGCTGGGGCTGTGCAGCCTGGAGAAGAGAAGGTGCTGGAGAGACCTGAAAGTGGCCTTTTAATTTCTAGAGGGGAGCTGCAAGAAGGGGACTGGCTCTTTAGCAGGGTCTGTTGTGATAGGGCAAGAAGAAATGGTTTCAAACTAAAAGAAGGGAGATTTAGATTGAATGTAAGAATCTTAAAGTTTTTTACAATAAGGGTGGTGAGGCACAGGCACAGGTTGCCCAGACTTATGATGGATGCCCCGTCCCTGGAGACACCCAGGTCAGGGTGGACAAGACTCTGAGTGTCTGATGAGCTGTAGGTGTCCCAGTTTATTGCAAAGGATTTGAACTAGATGGCCATTAAGGGTCCCTTCCAACTGAAATGATTATGTCATTCTATGACCTCTGTGATGTAGACAAAGAGAAAAGCAGTCAGGTACTCCAGCAGTGTAGGGAGATCACTGGGCTTATTGGAAGACTGGAGACCAGGAAAGGTACCAGTCCTTTGGTCTGAATGGGGAAAAGAGGAGTGGGGATGGATGTTAAAGCAATGTAGCAAGCTTGCTGGCAATGGCATGGAGGAGCACAAGGGGATTGGGGTCTGTGGGTCGGTGGAGGTGCTTCTGGTATGGGATATGGAGGTACTGATGGCTCAGTGGGCATTATGCAGCATGGAGAAATGCAACTACTAACTGCCTGGGAATTGCAGGTTACTCAAGCCTTGGTTTTTGGATATTTCTAGTACACTCTGGCAGGGGTAAGGGTGTTAGTCTTAGGCAGCACAGGCTGCATAGAGGTGTTGAGCTGGGGAGGAGCAGAAATGTCAGTGGCAGAAGGTGCTGCAGATGTCTAGGTTTATCAGTACTGTGGCAGTGCCATGCTCTGGGTTTATTGATCCCAAACCATTGCCACCACAGTGACCCTGGAAGCTAGGGCTGGCTCAAGAGAAGTGTTGGCCTCTTCATTGTAAATCATTTGTAAATCATTGCAAATAAGCAGTTAGCCTGCTGCCCTTCTCCTCTTGCCATCCTTCTCTGTGTTCCCCTCATATAAGTACCCGTTTCTCTTTACCTCTTCCCTCCAGACCTATCCTCTTGAATTGTTTTCTGTGCAGAGAGCCCTATGATTTGGCCTGTATTCTAGCTCTCTTTTCTGTTAACTTTGCCTTTTAGACTTCTGTTACTCTGCCTTTTAGACTGTTTCGTCCATGGCATTAATCAGTGCATTGTTTATTGGTGATAAACTAATTTACATTAAAAATGACTTACTTGTCTGAGCTTTAGATTCATGC
The DNA here is from genome assembly GCF_987193195.1 of Phasianus colchicus. Lineage (NCBI taxonomy): Eukaryota > Metazoa > Chordata > Aves > Galliformes > Phasianidae > Phasianus > Phasianus colchicus. Next base: position 105,810,490 of record NC_143437.1, on the reverse strand, counting down.
ATAAATCTGTTTATTCAAAGCAAAATACAACTGCACCATTGTCATCACATCAATTAATGTGATTAGATTCTTTCTCTGGAAAAGACATTCTTAAACCTCTGAGTACAGCAGGCTGTATTGATCCACAAGGGCTTATTGCTATAGAGGTGTGGTCCAAAACATTAATAAAATGGGTCTGCTTCTGAAGGATTTGTTTTGAGTATGGTTTGTACAAACCTCTGGAATGCCATTCTATAGGGTTAATCCAGCTACAGGGAATGATTCCAATGCCATTAGTTAATATGATACGATCATTATGTATGGCTAATCTTTCCTGAATACAATCGTACTTTTTTAAATCGAGGGCTTGACCAAACTTGTAGTGAAATCAGTGAAAGCATTTCTGTTGGCTTCAGCAGGACTTTGATCAGTTGTTAAACTATTTTGCTGTATTAGACAATGCCACTTAGGTTTTCTTCCCTATGAAACTCATATATGCCACTTCCAGACATAACAAAAAGCACAAACCTTTTGGATGCCCTCTCAATTTATCATGTCTTGTCAATTTATCAATTTATTCAAACTTGTATTTTAACCATTCCTAGGTACTCTCTAGCTGAGTAACCCATGCAGAAGTATCATCAAAACCTTGTTTTCTTTGCGTGCTTGTGAGGACAGCAAGTAAAGCTATCATAGAGTAATAGTGTCTTTTGAGTTTGAAGGGACCCTTAAGTGCTGGCTCATGTCCAGCTGCCCTCCACCAGTACCCATAAGTCCTTTTCAGCAGGGCTGCACTCAGTTCTTGTCAAAAGCTTTGAAGAAACTAAGACATATCATTAATTTCAGTGCTCTCAGGGCTTGTGGTCCCGCTGTAGAAGATCAGATTGATTTACACTGTTTCTTCTTGACAGATAAAGGTTGAATCTTGGACCCTCCTTATCACCCAGAGGTGTAGTTAAACTGTTTGCTTCAGAAGTTTTTTACAGGAGCTGGAGATAAGGTGTTCAGTGCACAGTTCTCCTGCTGCTCCTCTCCGTTTTTAACATCTGTGCTCTGCCAGGCTTACCTGCTTTCTGCAAATTGTGCAACACCATTACTTTGCAACAGCTGGAGATCCCTGAGCATCGTGCTGTGAAGTTAGTCAGACACAGCCAACATGTAAACATCGTGTATAGCCACACAACTTCATCCTTTGCCAGGCTTTTGCCTTCAAATCTCATTTGCACTGGTACTTACACCTGCCACCCACTCCTCACTTTCCTTTTTAGTTTTTGTGTTAGGATATCCTATATTTTTAGCATCATGGGTCAATAGCTGCCCCTCATTGGGTAATGAATGTTTTCCATGCATACATCTAAAGCTTGATTTCTTCTTAACATCATCTCATGTCTGTTGCTGGTTGGCCATTTCCAAATCAGCTGATCATGATTAATTTCATCTCAGGATACATGAAGAACAAGCTAGAGCAATCTCAGGAATGTTATTTTGGACAACCTGTCCAAAGATAACAAGTATTACAGGAGAAACATGGAGCCTGAGCTAAACAGCTTGACAAGCACAGGTCTGCACAGTGCACCAGCTGCTGTGCTGAGCTCAGTGAGCCACTGCTGCAGCCACCTCAGCATCATGTCACAGATTAACTCTGCTCAGAGTTACTCCATGCTGCTGGAGAAGCAGGATTTGCTGTTAATCCTGCTAAGGCTGGGGGGGTTCAGGGTGAAGACAAGAGCTACTGGTTTTCCTCTGGAGAACAGACAGAAGGAGAGAGGGATAGCATGCTAGCATGCTGTGCACTAATAGGTTAGCCATTTGGCTACGCTCATCTTTTTGCCTGATGGTACCTGCTTTTGCAGGCCTGTTCACACATTGGGCTCGAATACCAACTGCAATTCAAACAAACAGCTTTATGGCATATGCAGCAGGGGATGTGACTTCAGCCAGTTGTGTTGGGAGCTACATTTTTGGTACATCAGCAGCACAAGAGGGTCCAGAGGCACTGCTGTTTCTCTGGGCTATGGGGCTGCTTATGTGCCAGCTCAGTGAGATGTTGGCTGAATTGCAGCTGTTCCAACACCAAGAAAGCACTGCCTGCATTGGGGAGGCAAACTGGAACACGAATCCTGGCCTGGGAGTGTGCTGCAGTGACAACTGATGGTTTTGTGACTAATGTAGAAGGTTGTCCCTGAAAAACAGGACACGGTTGCCAGAACCTGTTTTTTTGGCAGAGCAGCTATTTCTCTAGCTCGTAATGTTGTATTTCTGTGTGTTGAAAAGGGCAGGGGCTCTGTAGAAAAACAAAACAACAACACAGAAAGTGATTGTAATGCATATCCATAATGCAACTAGTGAGTTGCACAAGAAGCTTCTAATGTTTGCCAACTACAGAATGTGAGGATTTGAAGCCTTTGTAAGTCCTTTTGCTTTTAACAGCTTTTCTGTCGGAAGTTAAAATTCCTGGGCATATCATAAGTTATTTCAGCATCTCTACCAAAAGAAAGAAAGAACTCAGACTCTTGGTAGGAACTTATTTTCTTACTGTGGACAATATTACATCACCAGAGGCAGATAGATATAAAAGATTTTTCACTTTTTCTTTAGATTTTGATTCCTAAAGAATTTAGGAAAAAAAAAAGAGGAAAAATCCAAAAAGGTGAAGTGCCCAGACAGCTCCTGCAGTGGGTTTTTGAAGATTAATCTCCCATTAATATAGATGGGAACTTTGTCTGGGTAAGGAAAGAAGGACTGGGCTTTCAGGGAGATGTATTATGTGAGCCTTAGAGCTGTATTAGCTATAAAGGTGTTTGTTGTATGGAGTTGGAGGTGCTTGGATACACAGGAGGCTGGAAACACAACGTTGGAGTCACTCAGTGCTGAGTTTCCTTTTCTTGCATTCCTGAAGTCCATCTTGCCACCGTGAACCTTTTAAGCAGTCTGAAGTTCTTGCACAGTGATTACCTGATAACTGTATGAAAGAAATTGAGATTTTTTTTTTTAATGTTAGTTAGAAAGAAATGACTTGGTTTTCAGGCAGCTCCAGTCTGGAAATTGGATCTCTGAGGTAAGCAATGACATTATCCTGCTGAATCCATCTGTGGTGTAGAGGATGAAGGAAAAAAGAAAGCTTTTCCTGGTTTTGGGCAAAAGTCTATGAAGAAATGGATTTTCTGACCAAAGTCCAGTTATTGGATTTCACAAAAGGGAAGGGAAAATTGTGTGAAATGCCCTATTTACTTCAGGTAGGAATTTTTGTTTCAAAGAGCAGCACAGTCAATATAAACCATCAAAACCAATCTGCCTGAAGACAGGATGCTGAGAAATTTCAGTTGATTCTGAATCATTCTGGATTTCATTCTTTCAGTTAAGTGTGATGGAAACAAATTGGCCCTTTGAAGCCTGGCATTATATGCCCATCAGAATCAGCAAAAATCTATCTGATGTCACTTAAGTAGGTGCACAGGCAATCTCCAGTTTTCAGTGCCAGCAAATGGGAAGAAATTTCATGTGCTTTCTAGCTCACTGCAAATAGCCTCTTGTGATTACTTATGCAGCAAAAAGCAAAGGCACGTTCAATAACATTTGTGATGGGAAAGACTTGCTTAATTATTAATTATTGATATCATGTTAGCACACAGACGTTTCCATCAGGAAATCTGGGCTTTGCTGTCAAGTTACTATGAGTGCCCAAAATAAAAAGAAGGCCTTACCCTAACTGACCTTCAGATAGTTTCACTTGCATCACTGCTATGCTTTGAAGTCACTGAATTGCAATCTGCAGTGATTTGCTTTTCACTAACATGCAGTAATGGAGTAGCACAAGGATAATGCTCGTCTTTGTTCTGTTCAATTGTTGTAGGGGTTGGTGCTTACAAGACATTGGTAGATTCACCATCTCACCTATCGATGGCATTTGCAACTTCTAAAAACATGAATAGCCCCAAGCTACAAATCAAGATGAGCACATGGACACCACTGAACAACCCACTCATGAACGAGCAGGTAAATTCTGTGCAAATGGGTCAAATTTGTGGAATCACAGAGCTGGTGAGTTTTGGAAAGGGCTTCTGGTGATAATTGAGTCCAACTCTTCAAGACAAAGTCAGCTGGAGGATTTGCTCATGATCTTGTCCAGTTGGGTTTTGAATATTCACAAGCCTTAAAGCAAATTCTGTTTCACCAACTCTCAAGTCTCAGAAAAAATTAACCTGTCCTTTTGGCTGTGTAAGTCATGAATAATGGAATCAGAACTTCAATAATTTGTTTAATATTAGGAATAAATGTATATATATGAAATACATAGTTTTTATGATATATACACATGTATAAAACCTACTATGTTCTGTAAAATCTGAAAGTTCTAATATTCAAAGCATATAAGCATTTAGTTGAAGTATTCTTATTTTGACAAGTAAACCATTTTTAAACAAAAAAATATGTATTCATTTCTTAGTGAAAGCCATTCTTTTCCTGCCTTATAAGACTTAGCCCCAGAGCAAACCCAGTGCCAGTGTTTCTGAGTGGCCAGTGCTCGACCACAATTTGCAGGAGAGAACTTAGTACCCACACCCTGACTGTTTTGCTAAGCCTGGCCACAGTGAGATTGCGTTGATATTTTGTAAATTGAAGTGATGCACTCAATTTATAAATAACAAGATGCATTTCCTGGTCTCCCACTCTGCAGGCTAAATCTGGGACCTGCTAACGCAAGGAAGGTATTTTTTTTATCTCATGCATCATCAGGAGAACATTCCTCCCTCAGAATTTAGTTAATATATCTGTTGATGATTCATTGAATTTAATCCAGAGTGGGCCATTACATTACACAGTGTGACTTCCTGGATTTCTCAGGCCCTCATTTCACACAGCTCTCTGTGCCTTGAGCTCAGTAACTAGAATTTGGCTATAATGTATCTTCCACAAAAGCATATAGAGTTCCTCAGGGATTATCAAGAAATGAAAATTTCATCACTTTGCTAACAATTTTTTTTTCTTGGCTAATCCTCTACACCATTAAAAGATTAAACCTTGTCTCTTGTCTGAATACCTCTAGCATAAGCTTCCATCATCTAAATCTTCCTCTGCTAGCTTATTAAACTCTTTTGTAATGAGGTTTTTTTTTCATTGTGGAAGTACTTTTACTCTGCTTCAAGCCAACACTTGATCTTTTTTTTTTGATAAACTAAACAGATTGAGCCCTTTGAAGTTCCTTCAGTTTGGCAGATTCTCCAGCCTTTGCATCATTTTAATGTCTGCTTCCTACACTCTTTACAACACATTTTTACAGACACACATCACGACAGGTACACTCTTGGCTGGGTAAGGAACTGGCTGGAGCGCCGGGCCCAGAGAGTGGTGGTCAATGGAGCTAAATGCAGCTGGTGACCGGTCACGAGTGGTGTTCCCCAGGGGTCGGTGCTGGGGCCTGTCCTTTTCAATATCTTTATTGATGACCTGGATGAGGGCATTGAGTGCACTCTCAGTAAGTTTGCAGATGACACCAAGATTGCTGGAAGTGTTGATCTGCCTGGGGGTAGCGAGGCCCTACAGAGGGATCTGGACAGGCTGGATAGCTGGGCTGAAGCCAATGGGATGAGGTTTAATAAGACCAAATGCCGGGTCCTTCACTTTGGCCACAGCAACCCCAAGCAACGCTACAGGCTTGGGGCGGAGTGGCTGGAAGATTGTGTAGAGGAAATGGACCTGGGGGTGTTGGTTGACGGTCGGCTAAACATGAGCCAGCAGTGTGCCTGGGTGGCCAAGAAGGCCAATGGCACCCTGGCTTGTATCAGAAGTAGTGTGACCAGCAGGAGTAGGGAAGTAATTGTTCCCCTGTACTCAGCTCTGGTAAGGCCGCACCTTGAGTATTGTGTCCAGTTCTGGGCCCCTCACTGTAAGAAAGACATTGAGGCCCTGGAGCGTGTTCAAAGAAGGGCAGCAAAGCTGGTGAGGGGTCTGGAGCACAGGCCTGATGAGGAGCGGCTGAGGGAGCTGGGATTGTTCAGTCTGGAGAAGAGGAGGCTCAGGGGAGACCTTATTGCTCTCTATAACTACCTGAAGGGAGGTTGTAGCGAGCTGGGGGTCGGCCTCTTCTCCTGTATAACTGGTGATAGGACTAGAGGGAATGGTTTCAAGCTGTGCCAGGGAAGATTCAGGCTGGATATTAGGAAATACTACTTCTCTGAAAGGCACTGGAATGGGCTGCCCAGGGAGGTGGTGGAGTCCCCTTCCCTGGAGGTGTTCAAGGAACGTTTGGATGTTGTGTTGAGGGATATGGTTTAGCGAGAACCATTGGTGATAAGTGGATGGTTGGACTGGATGATCTTATAGGTCTTTTCCAACCTTAGTGATTCTGTGATTCTGTGATTCTGTCTTTCTGTCATCCACCAACATCTTAATGTTGTTGTTTTAGGTAGGAAAGAACCTACCTCCTATCTCCCGGAGCTGTGATCAGTGATGAAATTCATGCTAAAAAGTGTTTATTTGCTTCTGATCCAGGTTTGAAACTCTTTCATTTATCCCTACAGCTCTCAGTGCTGGCTCTGCAGAGTTAGTAGAAAACAAATAGTTGCAACAAAAATATTGCCAACAGGTGAAATCAGGAAATAATCCAATTGATATATATAAGGTGTGAGAAGGTTTTATTTTCATACAATCCTATCTCTATTCATTTCTGCACTTTTGAGTGAAGACAAAGTCTGAAAAAGTAAAGAGTTTATAGAAAGAAGGTATGTGAAAAACAATGAGAAGATAAAAACAGAGAGAAAATAGATGCCTAAGAAAAATACTTCTTAGACAAATTGGCAATGAGGGGCAAGAATGGTGAGAATTTAGAGTTGGTCAATAGCATTTAAGCTCCATCTAAACAACTGCTAGGAGCAGGTTCAAAACAGTTAGTGTAAATTTGCCACCTGTCTAATTTGGGTTAATCCTGGGGATGCACCTTCTGTGGTTCCTGCAGATTTCCCTAGATCTTCAGATATGCTCAGGAGTGCACTTGTCTGCATTGATGTCAGGACCCAAGATGTCTCCTGCTCATTGTATATCCTCAGTCTTGTAGCCTCCATCTGTATTTTTCTGCCCTCACTGCAGCTGTCAGAGCTTGTCATGGTGTTACCACTGGGTCATGGGCAATCATTTCCTTTAAATTCAGAATCTCCAGCAGGAACAGACCAAAGTAAAGAAGCCAGAATTAGGAAACCTTGAATTAAGCAATATTCACACTCAGAAAACCAGAGGAGGAGCTGCATTTAAGGAAAGACTGGAAGTCAAGAGATTATTTGCCTTCAGTTAGTCAGAATTATGCAGTGGGATAAAAGAGCCTCAGTGGCATTTGCAGCAAAGACTGGAGGGATTTGCCAGACAGCCCAGAACTTGAGTTTATTTATAGCTACCTAGGAACACAGATGTGGGATGGCAGTTTGCAGGAGCAACCTGGGCTTTGAGCTGAATCCTAAGCCAGCCAACCTAGGTAAGAGATAGGTGTAACTTGAAGGCCTTGGAGGAGAAGACAGTAAAAATAGATCTGATTAGCTCAGTGGATGATTATACCAATCTGGGGCTATTCTGTTGCTAATTAATGCTTCCAAGTGCCTGGAGTAGGCAGAACTTTTCTAACAGAGTTGGCTTAGTTGTATCTCCAAAAATGCTGAAAGCAAATATGTGTCTTTCTTTGATCAAAGACCATTAAATTGCATTCAGTTACATAAATAGCTCCCTGCCTCACTTGAATTATCCAACTCAAAACTTAGATCTTTGACTATTCATCATTTGCTTGTGGCAAATCCCTTTCCAAGTTCAGCTTGTTCATCTTTTGTATTTTTTTCACTTTGCCAAGTGTCCCACATGCAAATAAAGCAAATAATAACTGTCAACTTGCAAATAAAAGAAATGTCACTTTTCACTCCTCACAAGAGACACTCCTGCTGAGAGAGACAGAGCTAATGCTGACGACTGCTGTACCAGACATCAGCACTGATAATGTCTTTCTCTGCAGGAACCTTCTTTGCAGGCTGTCAAAGCAATAACATTTTTGGAGTTTATAATGATCAAGCATGTTTTTCTAGTTGTGGTTAATAGCTGTTTTTATGTACAGTTATAAACTGGGCTTTTTCCTTGATCTGTCTTCTGGAAAAAAAAAAAAGAAGCAATACATCTATAGCATTTCCTCACTTGCAAGGTCATAATCCTGAGCATAAAGGCAGTCTTGTAGTAGTGGAAAGCCACGTGCTAGTGCTTTCATATCTAGCTCCCTAAGGATGAAGGTCAGCATCACAAATCCTCCGCTGTATTTTGATACCATTCATCCATCTTGTTAGTTGTCACTGTAAAGAACCTAGGGACAGCATGAGCCACAACAACTGGCCTTATTAAGCCATTGCCAGAGCTCTATGATAGCTACCCACGTTGTATCCATTCCATTACCCAGTTTCTCCAACTCAGAAGAATGAAATCTATTCAAAAAAGTAAATAAATATCTATGAAGGGCAACTCAGTACGGCACAAGCAACCCAGGAGGTTTCAGGAGTACTTTGATGACCCAGGTCATCGAGGAGCCAACAAGGGAAGATGTTCTGCTGGTCCACATTCTTATAAACAAGGAAGAATTGGTTGGGGATGTGTCTGATTCTGGACTCCCCCATAAAAGAAAGACAAAGAACAAGGAACAAACCCAGTGAAATATCACAGAAATGATCAGGAAGTTGGAGCATCTGACACATAGGGAAGAGTTGAGAGTTATGGGATTGTTCAGCCTGGAGAAGAAGGGCTCAGATACAAATCTTATCAGTGTATTTGGATACCTGATGGGAGGAGGTAAAGAACGCAGAGCCAGGTTTTTCATGGTAGCTTCCAGGGAAATGCCAAGAGACAATGGCTGCAAACAGAAATGCAGGAAATTCCAGTGACCATAAGAAAAAACATTTTTACCATGAGAGTGGTCACATACAAGTTACTCAGAGAAACTGCGGAGTTTTCATCCAAGAAAATATTCAAAATCCAGCTGGATGTGGCCCTAAGCAACATACTTTAGTTGACCCTAGCAGGGACCTGAAACTTAACCATTCTCCTTAAGTTCCTTCCAACTTCGCCCATTTTGTGATGCTGTTTCTATTTTCCAGATTTCATAGATTTTTTTTTTTTTTCAAGCTATATTTTTTCTTAGCAAATACTGAATCTCCTTAAAGTATTCATTTTTAATTGTGTGTTTATGTTTTACAGGTATTTGAAGAAAGAAGAGCCCTGTTCAGAAAATGGGTAAACTTTTTCCTTTATGTATATTTAAATACAGTTAGGTTTCTGAACTTATCAAGAGATTACTGTAATGAGAATGTATAACACCCTACTTTGAAAAAGGGATTCATTTTCCTGATAGATACGTGAAAGTGAACTTTAACTGCTCTACTTTTGATGAAGGCAAACGTATACATTTTTCTTGGTGCCTTATTTCTGTAAGTTTTGAACTTGGGAAATTGGATTCTTTTCTCAAAATGTTCTGTAATAAGATAAGAAGCCCTCAAAAAAGTCTGTGAAGTCTTCAGAAAGGATACTGGGTGTTCAGGTATTGCCTTTACCTGACAGAAAGTCTTTAAAGATGGTAATAACTGACACGATATCTACTAAGAGCACACACAGGGCCCCTAAAGCTGTAATCACTGACCATCTCACAGTATCATGCCATCAATATCTTCATAACTTGTGTATGAGTCAGGAAAGTGCTGTCATCCTGTTTTTGATTAAAAAATGAGGTATACAGAGACTTAAAACAGAATTTTCTGCTGCAGCCAGAGATCACTGTAAGATAGGCATTCAGGATAGGGTTTCTCTGGCCAAGTGTGTATGACTGAAACATAGGGATTTCAGCCTGACTGGTCTGGTCATCATAGGCTCAGTGTACAGTCAACAGAAAGAAAGCAGTGCTTCCAGAAGGTAATTCATCTCACTTAATGTAGGATGAAAGAGCAGCCCTCTAGAGATGCCTGTTTCTGTAGCCTATGAAGGGAGTCATAACTGGCAGCTGTAAAGGAATGCAACCGTAAGTGACTTACCCTGGAAGCAGATGGCACAGCATGCAATGGCAGAATATCAGCAACACCTGAGATATCACATTATCCTTACTCTTTTAGGAGTAAAAAACCTATATAATTATGGGAAAGTAGTTGTAATCTGCTCTGTCTCCTATGCAAAGAGGAATACAGACTCAATGATTTTATTGCAGTAAATGAGTGGATGTATTAAAGCAGTGACTGTATGGCTGAGCCTTTTGTACATCTTTATAAATGGAACCACAGAGCCAGGTACATTGTTACATATGGTACTCAGGCTAAGATAAATGTAGAAATAATGCTATTTGAGAAAGGATATTTGTACAGTAACTTTGTGTGAACTGTGATGCTTATTCTGTATGCCTACTAAGGCACTTGCGTGAAAGCTTTTTGCATGTAAACTGTTTCTTACAGACAAGCATTTTGACTTTAAGTTCATACAGATTATTCATCTTTATAGGAAATACGCTGTTCACATCTTGTTATTTGTGTGCCTTTTGATATCAAGGGTTTTAACAAAAACCAAGAAAACAAAATAATTGGATGATTGTTCACCTTTTAACATGAACTCATAGCCTTCAAATCTATTTCTTGAAAATTGATGGGTGATTTAAAATGCCTATGGTATATATGCTGGTAAAAAATGTTGTTGGAACCCCTACTGAAAGAGCCAAAATCTGGAAATAACCTTCCCCCAAACACAACACAAGTGCTGAATCATCTTCTGAAAGGTTAAATACCTGACCCCCATCTGACACTTGATCAGTACTTCTCACCATGCTCCTTTGGAGTTAATTCTCCTTGTGCTTCTGTCATCCATCATACCAATGAAAAGGGCATGGAAAGCACAAAAGCTGTTCTTAGCTCCCTTCAAAGTCTTTGGCATTATGTTGTATGCAAAGCCTAAGGCAGCCTGAGTTCGGGAGAAACTTTATCAAGAAACCACAGTGCTTTGGCAGGACTTTTACATTGATTCACACAATCCTCTCAGAGTGCACTCAGGAAGTATGGATTAGATGAAACTGCTGAAGATTGGCTTTCTATGGCTGGGAATCCACATTCAATGTAGTTACAAATGGGCTGAACTCCATCCTGAGTTTAGCAATGTTCATTTTTGGTGATATCTGAGTGAAGGAATGGAAAATACATATTCATTTACAGATGCTATCAGGCTGGGAGTGATTTCATGAACTTAGAAATGATGAACTTAGAAATGATTAGAAATGAAAATGAAAAGTTCTGCAGTTTGATAGGGACAAATGAAAAGTGTTATGAGTAAGAATGATATTTATGAAAACTGCAGATACAAGAAAACCAAAGTATGCTGCAATTCTGTATAAAATATACTGAGAATTATGAATATGACTGTCTTATAATGATAAAAATGGGGAAATATCCCAAAGAGCTGTCTGAAAGGCAGAGCCATTGCCAGTATTGTACCATGCATACTGAGAAAGGTGAGCATCAGCTGGAGGTGCTTCTGAGAATGGCCTCAGGTCCAGGAAATTTGAAAATGATCTGTTTACTCTAGGGAAGATGGAGAAAAGGTGCAGTAACATCTTTACAATAACAGATTAGAGCACACGAAAAAGAAGGGAATGATCTCTGTATTCACGTTGGATAGGATAAGAAATAATGGGCTTGTATCTCAATTATGGAGATACAAGTTAGACACCAGCAAAATTTACAGCTAATTCACAGCTGCAATAGCTTGCCTTGGGGGCTAAGGGGTGGAAACCTCCACTGCAGGAGTCTTTTGAGGACAGGTTGGACAAATATTTGTCAGGATTGTCTTAGGCAGGATGGATCCCTCCTTGCACTAGGAGCTGAACTAACTAACTGTTTCTCAACTTTTTTAAGCTGATGTCTGTCTCCCAGGCTGTTGTGGTCCATAGGACACAGGCTGAAAAGCAATGAACTAGGTGAACTGAAGGGATTTCTTCTCTCTGTTTCTGCATGGCTGAGCAGCCCCAAAGGGTGTAGGACCGGCTGTGCTGTCGCCTGCCCTATTGAAGAAAAACAGTGGGACCCTCTACAGGCTCTTGGCTGTCTCACATTGCACTGAACTCATCAAGGTACAACTGCAGTGCTAGTGTGTAGCAGCAGCAGATAGTCTGTCCTACATAGCTGTTCTCAGAGCTGTGTATTTGCAGGCTTTGATCTTGCTGGAGGCATTTGTGGTGAATTTCTATCACACTGCTTTAGTCAAACGCTTTCCAGATACATACAAAAGATAAATTGTGCTGCTATCTTTCAGTTGAAAACTTCTGGGAAAGAGTTAACATTTCTCAGTTTTCTTTTTGTTTTCTTCTAGCTGCTATTCTAGATTGCACCATTGCAGATGCCTTGATGGACTCCCTCTCAGCTTCCCTTTCTGCTCTGTTCTCAATACTGCAAGCCAAAACTTCCTCCCATTAGTCTAAAAAACACAAAATCATTTTGCTTTACTTTAACACTCAATGCTATTATGCTGACATGCAGGTTAGTAAGTAGACAATGAGGCTAGAGTTGAACTTAAGATTAAGATACCTAAGCTTAAATGCCTCCATGTGATCAGAGCATCTCAGCTTCTGCTCTAGCCAAATGAGATGTGGACAAATTGGGGAGCCCTAACAATGATTCAGTTCACCTCATGGGTTACATCTGGTCAGAGTTAATTTGTGGCAAAGAACCACTTGAGAGAAGTGAAGGTTCTGGGGAGACCTGAGGTCTTTTCAGCCTTTCAGTACCTAAAAGAGGCTGTAAGAAGGAAGGGGACAGGCTCTTTAACAGCAGTGGTGATAGGATCAGGGGAAATGGTTTCAAAATAAAAGAGGGGAGATTTAGATTTAATATGAGGAGAAGGTCTTTATGGGATTATGAAGCACTGGCATGGGTTGCCAGAGAGGTGGTGGTGCCCCATCCTTCATGTCAGGCTGGATGGGCTCTGAGCACTGATGGAGCTGTGAGTGTCCCTGTTCAGTGCAGGGAGTGGGACAGATGGCCTTTAAATGTCCCCTCCACCTCAAACAATTCTATGATTCTATGTATGGACACCAGGTGATGCCTCCTTTTCTTTTAACCCATGCCTCCAAGTAGATCACTGCACTGGGGCTGGGAGAAGGTGGTTGAGGAGGCAAAAATTGCTTCTGCTGAGCTGAACCATCCATCTACTTGCAAGTTATTCTACATTAATGTGTTCCAGAAGGGCAGTATTGACTTGGGAGTTCTGTGCTATGTTTGCAGAGCACAGGGCTGCCTGAGTGTGATTGTAACCCTATGAACTCACGTCAGTACGCTGGGTTGGAGGCAAGGATTATGTCCCAATTCAGTGGCTGGTTCAAGTCAGTAAAACAACCTGCCTGTTAGAGCAGAGTGGGGCCTCTTTAGGTTAAGCGGCAGAGCTTCTGTTCTTCAGCTCTGAGGTCCTGGGCTATCCCCTTGGTGTCAGGCTGCATTATTTGTGTGTGTTCACTCATGGATTAATCGTAAACTGATCGCAAGGAGTAGAGGCTGGGCACTCTGCATTCCCTGGTGCAACGGTCGGTAGCCTTATGTCACGCAGATCCCTGGGGAGACATTGTTCTCCAGGGCTTGGGGAAAGACACAGAAAAGGAAAAATGTTCCTGGCTGCGGATTGAGAAGGTGCAGTCCCTTGAAAAGGGGAATCCGGTCCGACTGGTTGGATTGCTGTAATCACATGCAAGGGGAGGAACTGTGGAGAAAGGCTGCCAAATGTGGGATGGGGACATGCTTGTTAATACTGGAAAAGAGACAAATTATGCCTGCTTAAATACTTGGTTGCTGCTGAATGCAGTGGAGGAGAAGCTGTGTGTTCCCATGCTCCTGACAGGGTGACACTGATTTAGTGTAGTCTCCCACGTGGTGTAAGGCTGAGGATGCTGGAAGGAATTGCTCCATTGCAAAGCAGTGGCAGAATGGGAAGAGTTAAACGGACGCAAATATTCTGTCTCTCTGAAAGAGAATCTATATTTCCTTTGATCAGTTCACTTAATCTCTTGGTGTGGAAGGGAGGAAGCCAGTTACCCCCTTGTCTCTGGAACTTATCCAGGAGAAATTTACCTTCGTTAACAGATGATTGCAGACCGTTTTAATGAGAAAAGGATGTAGCTGTGAACATGAATGAGGAGTCTGTGCAGCAGAAGCTCTTCCCCCTCGGTCACAGGACAGAAAAAAACCTTTCACATCAAACTGAAAGCAAGAAAGGCACAGGCAAAGCCTCCTCTGTCCCCCTGTGATGCATCTTCACCTGAATTTGTATTCTTAGAGGACACGTTCCTAAGTGCTGAATCCAAAGGTCCTGCTTCAGTTTTTGCTTAGCACTTTGCTAAACTCCATTAGAGGTGAAAGTCATATGCAAAATAGGGAGGGGAGGGAAAGGGTGTATTCCTTAATTTGCTGTTTGTATATGAAAAGATGTGGACATTTGGGAGCTTTCTTCTCTTTGGCTTTTTGTCTGGGTTCCCTGTTCCAGCCCTTCTTGTCCTTGCTGACCTACATGAAGGTCTTGTAAAGGTGTCTGCAAGAAGGAGCAGAGCTATTTACTGCTCACAGCTTATTGTCCAGTCCTGGAATTAAATACATCCAGGTAAAAATAAAGAAAGGAACAAAGAGTTCTGTAAGATGATCTGTGAAGAAATTACTTCTTCTTACTTTTCATCTGCCCAGTATATTTTAGACCATAATAATGCTGATCCTCCAGTTCACCATCAATTTTTGGTGTGGAAACAGAGGGAAAAAAAAGATTAAATTTGTAATTCATTTTATTCTCAGAGAGAAAGGAAAGGAAGGGAATTGGGCATTGAATCTACCCAGCTCTTCATAAGCACATATATATATGCACATCTCTATATGAAGATGCTCATATATATATATATACGAAGAGTTGCATGTTTTTTTTTTTCTTACTACTATTTTTAATTTGTGGAGACCATGTTTAAGTAAGTTCTTCAAATGCCCCTGGTGTTAAATGCAGAAATAACTGTGCTGTGATTTGACCCATAAGAGCAAGTTGTCAGCTGTGGAAAGCTGGCTTCAGGAAACAGAAAAAGGAACGTGTGTTAAAGGTATGGCCAGTGCATGAGAAAGAAAGAAGCAGAGGAAGGCAGCATTCCCCAGACAGGCCTGGCTCCTTAGGAACTTGCCCTTTGTAAGGAAGGGGAGTTTGGGTTGCAAGGAATCTGCATTCTGCCTCTGGAAGTCTCTGTACTATTCTGCTGCCAGCGGTTCCCACTGGGGATTCCTGTTGGCGCTGACTAAATGGTCCAGTGCCACGTCCTCCCTGCTGGCACTCTGTGCTGCCCTCGCAGCCAGGACTGCTCCTGCAGGTTTTGAGACAGATTGCACAGATTGTGGCGATGAGGTCAGTCTCCTCCCAGGAGATTCCTGCTGACAGGGCCCTTTCCATCCCCTGCTGTCAACACAGGCTAAACACCAGGTACGGCTGCCGTTGCTCCCACCCTGTTTACACAGCTCTGCTCCACTCTGCTCGGAGCAGTGCTGTTGTTGCTGTTGTATCAAGCGATACGTGTTTGTGTGGTTAAGTGCTCATTTCTTCCCACAGTGAGGTCCAACTGCTTTCCTCCTCCTCTTTAGATATCTGTCATAAGCACGGAAACGCCATGAAAAATCTGTTACTGCGCTGCCAGGTCTGTGTCACGTTTTCCTTGGGAGATGTGGGCAACTGGTGTAGTTTCTCTTTGCTCTGCTTCTTTGCAAGGCAGTGGGGATTTCTCTCTTGTGCAGACTGTGGGAATAAATACTTCACAAATTGTGAGGCACTCAAATACTGCAGTTTTGGGGGCCATATATGAGTCAGGATAGGTGAGGAAGCAGCAGTCAACTTAGGACCCAATCCTGCAAACACACACCTGAGTCTCCTTTTCATGACTGAAGCCGAGTTTCCAAACTGATCCTAGGTGTTGAGAATCTTGTGAGGATGACTGTGTCCTGGACAAGGTCATCCTGGATCCTTTGAGGATTATAAATCATACATTATGTGGCTTCAGAGTTTCTTTTAATGTATCCTCTCCATTTGTTCCCGGTTCCTACATGCTTTGTTATTGAGTGAGTCACCAAAAGCTGCTGTTTGGGCACTTTCCCTTGCCTTACATGTATGACTTATTTTAACAAGCCGAATCTCCAGTTTCTCACAACCTGGAACTCTTTTTTCAGTTTATCAAGTGGACAGATGGTCAGAGACAGAAGATCTTGGTGGATCAGTTGGAGCTCTGCTCCCTGTCCCTGCAGAAATTCTGTGCCAAGCAGCTTCAGGATCGAATTCCCATCGAAGCTCTAGATTTTACCATGAAGCTTCCTAGAGTGCTGTCCTTATACATCTTCTCCTTCCTGGACCCACGGAGCCTCTGTCGATGTGCACAGGTAAAAAAAAAACACATGCTAAGATTCAGAAAGTCAGATCAAGGAAGGTAAAAAAGGAAACAGCACTAGGTTACAATAAAGTTGTAGGAATGCAAGAATGCCTTGTGACCTGGCTTCCTGGTGCTATATGCTCAGCAACACTTGTATGAGATAGAACACAGCACTTCCCCAGATCCTAAATTAAATCAAATTGGCCAATGTTTATGAAAGCGAAGACTAATTTTGGGAGCTCTGCTCTAAGCCATTTAACATGTGGCACTTTACAAGGCTGATTGTTCTCAAGAAGGAGGCCTGGCGCTTTCTGAAAACCATATTCTTTAAAGTACCTTGCACAATGTGCAGAATCATTAATTGTTTTAATAAGTGTCAGCCCATGGTAGTTGTAAAGAAGTGCATACATTGCTTTAAGAAAAATAGTAAAAACCAGATCCATTAAAATACTTGAAGGTGAAGTGCTGAATGTGCAGAAGCAAAGAAGTTATTGATGTGCTTTTGAGCACACTGTCTAAGGATTTGGTCTGCTAATATGTTTTCATGGCTTGAAGTGATTCCCAAGCTAGTTCTGAATGAATAAGCTCAAATATGGGTGACATGATTACTGCACTAACAAACATAGTACTCCATATATTAATACTAATACATCAAAATCTCAGCTTGTTTAAAGCTTTCTCTAGCATTTCTCTCCAACAATTCATTTTTTATGTAGATGAATCACAGGTATTCATGCACAGACAGGGAGAAAATAGATTAGGATATGAGAAAGGAAGGTCCTTACAGTGCTACTTCTGTCATATCATTGAATATTTGCTGTTATAAGCACAATTGTGCAAATAGATGATGCTTGCCCTTAGGCTAGAAGAAGTATTGCATGCAAGGTGACTGTGCAATGGACTATAAAAGCAGAACATGAGTAGGGAGAAAACAGAATGTGTCTATCAGACCTGGGGGGGAGGTTATTTCTCTGTTTTTGTCAGCAAAATGCAATAAAGGGTTTGTTTCCACTCCTATGCACTTACTGGGTAGAAATGCAGGAAGTTGCCCTAAGTAGGTTGAAGTCTTTCCATTTGGCTAGTGATTTTTAGAGCATTTCACCCTGCACTGGAGATCAGCCAACAAACAATGAGCAGATCATGAGGAAATTGGGCTTTACATGGACTGTAAACAGCACTGAAGTACAGTGTCAGTTTAAGGAGCTGCATCCAGGGGAGATAAATCTCCAGCTGTAATCTGAGATGTCTGAAACCCCAAGATGTTGATCTACTCTTATATGTGGTTACTGGTCACCCACAGGTGAGCTGGCACTGGAAAAACCTGTCTGAACTGGATCAGCTCTGGATGAAGAAATGCTTGCGTTTTGGTTGGTACATCAACTTCATTCCAACCCCCTTTGAGCAAGGAATCTGGAAGAGACATTACATTGAAATGGTGAAAGAGCTGCATGTTACAAGACCAAAGGTATATGCTTACCTCCTCTGGAGGTGTTCCACACCAGTTATAATACTCTGGGCTAACAGAGTTACTAACTTTTAAACTTACTACCTTCCCCCACTAGTAAGAAGGAACACATGTAATTTAAAATTAGAATCTAAACTCATGTGTTACCATGTGGTCTGCTTTCTCTCATCCATCCCTGGTAAGAATGAGGGGGAATGAAAATCTCAGAGGTTAGGAAGGAAGCAGTCACCAAGGTTTCCCTCTCCTCCTGTCCTCTCTTCAGATTGTTCTGGAGTTAGCCTCTAAATTTCTCTCTCCAGCACTCCAGGCTTTCCCCCTCTCTCCTCCAGGTTACGGGGAATGTGATAGCCTACCTCAATCTGATAAGCAGGAGTGGGGAGCCCAGCATTTCTCCTGCTGAAGTTTCAGAGTCAGTCTAGCTGGTGGAAAGCTAAAAAAACCCCACACGTTCTGCCTGTTATAGGCTCGCTGTTGTCTCATCCTGTCTTCTTCAAAGGTGGCAGGGCCATTTTGGCAAAGTGGAACATTACTCAGTGGCAACTGTTTTCTCTTGAGATTTGTTGATCCAGACCCCTTGTTTGTGGGACTGTGAAGGCAGGAACCTTCTGGCTTCAATTCAAAACTCTGACCTCCAGCAAAACTCCCTCATAAGCTGTCTCTGAGGTCAGTGGAAGAAGCCAATGCAACTCACCCATCTAAATGCAGTGGGCATTGGGACGTGCACTGCTGGGGTGCCTATTTCTGTCCAGTGAATTAATACCTAGTTCTTACAGAGCTGAGGTTAGGTAAAATGAATCAAATTTTCACTAAAGGATAAAATTAATTTTCTTCTTTTAATGTCTCTCATTAGACTGCTTCGAAGGATGAGTCCGTAGTTACTGAAGTACAAAAGGTGAGAAGCAACACTCCAGAAGCAAAACCTTCTGCACCAGAAAAGAAGACTAGAAAGAAGAAAAAAGAAATTCCACCATGGCGTTCACCAGACAAGTGCCCTAAAGACACCATGCGATTCAACTGCCTCAACAACTACGATCCCATTGAACAGGCTAGGCAGGCGTAAGAGGCTTTGTCACTGCCCTTTGCTTTTTCTCTGCTAATTGAGTATGTCTGTGTCCTTTGCAAGTTCCCTCTGCCTGTGCTTCATGCTGCCTGGAAGCCTTGTAGCTCTCCAGCCTGGCTGCAAACCCAAGCTAGCACACTGTTCTGCCCTTTTGCCTTTTCTCATATTGATCTTGATCCTCTTCTGGTTGCAGCTTCACTGCTTTGCATCCTTTCAGCACTGTGCATTGGTAGATCTTGCTAGTGTCTGCCTGTAAAATAAGCTGTAGCTCCTGGGGAAGCTACACAGTTGTAAGGGGAAGAAATAGATCAAGAATTTGTTCAATAATTTTTTAATAGGCTTGTAGTTTTCTAAGCTACAAAGTTGAGAGGAATATGCAATTTATGCACAAAAGAAGAATGAATGAATGATGATACACAATTCTATCAGTTCAAGGATCTTCTGGCTGAAAAGAGATTTAGATGTTCAAATGAGTGTGCAGGTAGTAGAGTATGTATGTGTATATGTTCCGTATGATATGTGAGTAGGATTTGTATCTACACTACCTGGGATGGAGTGCTTAGATCCATCAGTTTGTAGGCTCCCAGAATTACCTGGTCAACAGCTGACAAAAGAAAGCATTTCTGCAACCCAGAGTAAAGTCTTGCACATTGACTTCTTTCCTTTGACATATCTGGCATAAGGTATTTTCAGAATCTCAGGTTTGTGGTCAGATTTCAGCAAGCACTGGCAGGAACAATAGCAAGGAGGCTGCGGTAGTTGTGTGAAGGAATTTGTCCATTTCTCATTTAAGGCTCTGCCACCTCTCCTTTTTTTCAAGGAGGTGCTCTCAGCAGTTACCTTCATTCAGCTGATGTGCAGTAACTTGTGAAACTGTGGTAACATTATCATTAGTCTGAGCCTGGTGCAGACGTAGTGGATTAACTTGACCATTGCCTCCTTCGTATGTGAGTCCCTGTGAAAAGGACTGCACATTCTCACCCAACCAAAAATGCACAGAGGAGGATATTCCTCTTCCCTGTGCCAGCAAAAACCTTGGGAACCATCTAATCCACAATGAATGTAACCAGGCTGTACATTAAGTAAATAACTGATATTGCTGAGGTGAGCACTGTGCACAGGAACAATCAAGCCACAAATTACCCCAGCCTAGTGATTATTTGGCTAAGCAGAAGTGCACTTGCACAGGTTCTTTCTCAATGTGATTAACTTTGCTGGACCCACCGTTCCTCTGGGGTGTTCCACAAAGTTCCCAGTGTGTGAGCAAAAGCCTTTTATGAATCATTTTTTAATCCGCGTCCCCTAGTTCTGGGATACTGCACTACTTCAAAGAGCATTCCAGCTTTCACCTCACCCTCTTTCTGTGGTGTGTTTCCAAACTCTAGCATTTTAGGTAGAGTTCTCTGATGCTTTTAACAAAATATTTTGACAAAATGCCTCTTGTTGAAATAGTTGTTCCAATATTATTTGTCAGTTGTGAAGCGTTCCTAAATAGCCTGTTCCAAAGACTTATGTGAGGTTTAGGGTTCCCATGTGCTGGTCATGAATCAGTGTCAAAAATAGGACAGTCCCTGTTCAAAGAGTTTGGAAGTTGCTTGTTCCAGCACTGAGCTGTAGATGCAGCTGACAACCAGATGCAAATGATTCTGAGTTGCTAATCATACAGTAAGCACACTGACTGTTTTCTTCTCCTAAGTAAGATTTGAGCCTCTATCCATTTGTGCAATGGAGGATATTTTAATGCCTAGTGATCTAGCAAATCTGGCTTTTATCCGTAATTACAGAGGATTATAGAAAGGAGAAAAATGAATTCTAAGAGATTTACTTGTTTATCAAGGATCTCCCTTTAATATCACTTAAGCTGAAAGTAATTGCTAGTGTGTAGTCTTGCCTGTAATGACTCTTATTTAGCAATACAGGTGTGTTGTTTCAGGTGCTGACCCAGCTACCCGCTCATGTAATGCTGTTTCTGCAGACAGTGTCCCCTCTGCAGCCCCTTTCCAGAAATCCTCCCACTAAGGTTCTGTATTGTATCCTCCATCCTTTCAGCTGCATGGGGACCTGGTCTTCTGCACCTCACCTTCTCCTTGTCTGCAGCAGGACTGGTGGGATACCCCATTCCAGGCTTGTGTTTTCCTCCCATGGCAGCAGCAGTGACAGCAAGTAAGCAGTTTGGTCAGAGATCCAAGTGGCCACAAAATGGTAAAGTGCTCAGTGCCCTTCTGTAATGCCAAGCTTTGTTTTGTTCTGCTGATGAAGGCTGCACTCAGTGAGTATGTAGTCGCCTGAGCAAGGAAAGGTAATGTGAGTGCTGTGCAAGCTGATCCATCATACTGCAGCCTACAGGCTCAGGCAGACCCTGCCTGACCAGTGTACAGGGTTGTAAAGTAGAACAGAGAAATGAGATAAAGATCTCTGACCCCCTAGGCTGTGTTAGGTATAGTTATTTTTCAGATTAGATGAATGCTTGGAGCTCAAGGGCGTAACATCCACTCTTTGTGTAGACTATATGTCAGAAGTAATGAAATCTATGTAAAATGAGATTCCTAAAACAATAGGAGTGATTTCCTAAAATATAGGGTTCTGCAGTGGTAGTCTGGGAGAGGTAATGAGTTTTGCTGCAGTCTGAATGCATATAGGGAGGAGCAAATATTTTCTTGGGGCAGGTTATAAGCATGGGTGAAAAGGTGCAGCAGAACTAGCAGAAACACAGCAGACAGCCAAAGTGATGGCTGAGAAAAAATAAACCATTCTTTCCATCTGTCTGTGTTGAGAAAAGCAGAACTTGTAGAAAATTCTTTGTGAACAAACAAGATTACATCAAAGGAATACCTGACGCCATCATCAAAGAGGTGTGTGAGACTAGTCACTGGCTACTTCTTTGAATCAAAGTCAATCTGCCTAATGCTGGGTTAAATCTTGCAGAATTTAAGAGGTAACAAAAAAACTAAGGATTTTCCTAGCTCCTGGAACCGACTAAAAATCTTCTCTATGCTCGCTTTCCGGTCCAAAAAGAGGAGAGAACTCTCCTGGGCATTGTAACAGGTGTCAACTCTGAAGCCAAAATAGTGTCATTTAAATAGTGGAGTCATCCTCTGTTTCTTTGTTGGTCTTTGCCAACAAGAGAAAGAGAGCTACAAACTCTCTTCCTCTGTTTTAGCTCCATGCTGCTGTCTACTCATAGCAGAGAATTCCTTGCTTAGCCAAAAACTGAACATGGAAGTGCAACAAGCAGCAGAGCCAATTCTTTCTTATGTAGGAGAGTGGAGTCAAACGGAGTCATAAAATCATAGAATCACAGGATAGTTTGGGTTGGAAGGGACCTTTAAGATCATGAAGTTCCAAGCCCCTGCTGTAGGCAGGGACACCTCCCTGTAGCCCAGGTTGCTCACAGCCCCATCCAGCCTGGCCTTCAATGCATCCATGGAGGGGCATCCACAGCCTCACTTGGCAACATGTTCCAGTGTCTCACCACCCTCACAGTAAAGAATTTCTTCCCAATATTAGTCTAAATCGTCTTTCTTAGACTAAGAGCCCTAAGAGATGTAAAACAAAACATGTACGTTGACCTATGAGACCATAATTTGGTGCTGGAACAGCTGCCCAGAGAGGCTGTGGATGCCCCGTCCATCCCTGGAGGTGTTCAAAGCCAGGTTGGATGGGGCCCTGGGCAGCCTGGGCTGGTATTAAATGGGGAGGTTGATGGCCCTGCGTGTGACAGGGGGGTTGGAGATTCATAATCCTTGAGGTCCCTTCTAACCCTGGCCATTCTGTGAAATTCTGTGAAATAATTGGGTATTTACTTTTGAGTAAGAAAATAAATACATTTCTGTAGAACAATTTGGTGGGTATTTTGCATGGTCAGTGCTGGTGCTTCATGTCAGTGGAAAGAGGAATTATAACACTGGGCCACTGCCAGATAGTGCTTGAAAGATGTTAGAATGAGGTTAATTTGCAATCTGGATGATAATTGAGTCTTGACAGGTTTGTTTTGTTTCGTTTTTGTCTTTTTTTCTGATGCTTTGATTTTTTTGCTGCTTGCTCAGGAAAGCATCAGAAATGACACCCAAGAACCTCAACGACAAATATCCCTGCAGAATTAGAGGAGCTGGGACAGCAATCCTGGAGTATGATCAGTACACATTTCTTGGTTCAGATGGGGAAGTGTGGGAAAAGCTCAGTCTCTGAGCAGTGAAATCAACAGCAGCGATGAGCAGATGCGTGGTCGAGGGAGTGGCAAGGAGATAGAAGAGAGATACAGACAGGGGTAGAGTTACAAATTGCCTGGAGGCCTTATCAAAATCACTTGCTAGAGTTATAGTGGTGGCTTTCAATGCTGCTGCATGTCTGTGAGCAATATATCACAAGGGTGATTTCTGTTTGGTCTGTTTTGTTTTCTGCCTGAATTGTCTAGATAATTTTTTAATTGCATGCAAACAGAGACCAGCGAGGATGGATTTGTCTCTTTGGGAATAAGAAGCAATACCACAAAGGTGAAATGAAGCATTTTTATCTAAAGCCTGGGACCACACTAGCAAATTTTCCCTGGGATTCTGAGCAGGAGGGGCGTTCCTTTCCGGCTGTGCACATCCAGTTCTGCTGGAAGGCATCTGGTGATGGTGCTGCTCAGTGCCAATAAATCAAAAGATCTGCCTCCCATTTTATCATGACTAATGAATCCTGATTCTAGCTGAGCGCTGGACCCCCGCCAAGATTGTGTGCTTGTGCCTCGAGAAAGAGCCCTGCTACTTCTCATGACAACAACTCAGCCAAAATGAAACCTCCTTCCCCCAGCCAGCCCTGCCTTCTAGCGCTAATTCAGTTAGATAATTTATGGACATGGGCAGGCTCTAAAAACAGTTGCATATTGTGCTGAAGTGTTTACCCAATGAGAAAATAATTACTTTCAGTAATTGTTCTGTCAGCAGCCTAGGCCTACTTTCTGACAAAACAGGGCTGGGTTGTGTGAGAAGGGCATGATGTTTCGCTCGTCCTCTGCATCCCAACGCCCGTGTCTTGCTTTTCATGTTTCATGAATAGCCAGCCCCATACTCCCTGCCTGTTAGGCTTGTGGGAATTTAAAACACTCTTTGGGAGAGAAAAGCAGGGTGAGAAGCACTGAGTTCAGCACTGGAGCAAGAGCTGCCTTGCCCTACTCAGCTGTGATGCCATCTTCCTTTGCAGTGTCTTCCTTTCCATCCCCACCACTCGTTATCCTGACTGTGGGGTGAGATCACACCCTGCTACAGGGGGATGCTCTGACACCAGGAGCATGGACTTTAGAATACAGCAATAGATTTTAAAATCTTAATTTGAGACTATAAACCAAGGGATATATTTGACAGGATATTGGTATTTTCTCCTTGTGTAAGTGGATCAGTGTGTTTGTTTTCTGAGTAGATGGGCTTATTCCAATGCTGCCACTGGACTATAAGGAATGGAGTCAGAGCCACTCTATACTCTTAGAACACTCCTAGCTGTAACAATGATTGGAGAGCCTTCTGTACACTGATTCTTTTTGGCAGAAGACTGCCGCCTTCTAAAGATGACCACATCATTCCCTGTAGTGTTTTGGCTTGAATTGTCTCTCTCAGATGTTAGTGTTTACAAAGAGATTGCAATTTTCCTCAATTTGCTATTTGAAATAATTTGTCTGATTTGTCTTGATGGTTTTTGATCTGCAGCTGGTCTGGGACTAGCGAATAACAGACTGCTTCTGGCTGCTTGTGAGGATGTGCACGTTATGCAGTGTGGCTCTGCTTCTTTGTTGGATGAGTGTTGCTTTCAAGGTTGGTTTCACCCAGTGAATTCATGATTTCATGTTCACTATTTGCTTTTTAGCATGCTTTCCAGGAGCCCAGACATGCTGGTGGTGGAGCTGGGAGGTGAATCCACACAGCACACAGAGTAGCTGCTTTAAATGTACTACATCTGTAAACTTAGCTGTGATTTGCAGAATGTGAATGTGGAAGGGGAATGAATACTTTGAGACCAAATGTGTTTGTGAACCTGTCCAAATCCCTAAAAAAACCTTCTTATAGTACTAATTTTAATCCTGATACTGAAGTAATATGACAACTGGCCATATTCACTTAATTTTCACCTCTGGAATATGCCTGTTCTGTTTGCTATCATATTAACTTTAATTATAGTTGTAAATAAAATCATTTACATTCATAAGAAAGTCTACTTGGCTATAGTAAAGATGAATAACTTGTTCAAAGGGAAGTCCTCTAACCCTGTTTATGTTGCAAGTTACATGGACTAAACTAAAAATTCAAACATTATTTAGCTAAATTTCCCTTTCTGTGAATTCCCTTACCCTGGTGTAGCACCAGTTATGTGTTTACCCAGTGATGTGTTCATACATCTGTAAGTGTCAAGGCAAGGACATGCATTTGAATGCTATGAAGTTATCATAATTTAAAAAATAGCAAGCTCCTCTGAGCCACAGAACTGATTGTGCACTCTTGGTCTGCCCCAGGTACAAGATAAAATGTATGAGCTCAAACCACGCCTTTTCGGGTGGCTTATCATAAGGAATTTTCTTCTTCTCCACCCCAGGGAACCAACTCCATAGCACTTGTTAATACTATTCTGTTCTACTCTGCAGGAGAAAGAAAGGAGGAGGGGAGACTCCGGACCTTAGCCGGCAGGCAGCTGAGAAAAAAAAGAAAGCAGGTTGTGGATCTAAGAAACTCCAGAAATCAACATCACTGGTGAGTATCACTGGTTTGTAATTATATTAGTCTGTTGTCAGTTACACCCAGGAATATTTTAGCTGAGAGCATTTACTTAACTTAGGCAACAGTGAAACTTTGCTCCTGACTACAAGCAGGCTGCCAGGCACATGTGCTGCCTATCTGGCTAGTAGTAATAAGGCCATAAGGAGGACACAAATCATGCCACATCTGCCTGCTCCAGGCAGGGGCAGTTTCTAGTTGCAGCCCAGACATAGCCCATCTGCCTGCAGTGAGAAAAAGGGACAGCAACTGTCTGTGTGTAGACAGTGATCCTGTTATCTGCTCCTTCCTCACTTTGCGTACTGCATGGCATTCTGACAGCCAGTTTCCACTGGATCAGTTCTCTCATGACATTTGCATCATTCCCGAAGCCACTCTTCCATTCCCACAACTTTTGATTATTGCAGTTTGAAGTTCTTTTATTACTTTGTTCATTGCACTGAGTCTGGGCAAGCAGCCCTAAGGTCTTAATACTGAGGATTCGTTGTGCTTATCACTGGTAAAATAGGGCATCCTCACATGAAAGGAGTCTTGGGAAGTCAGGCTTCCAGAAAGCATCATGGGTTTAGCTTTTGTAGATAGGGCAGCAAATAACTGCCAGAAGAAAGATGTGCTTGCAAGCGTATCAGGGCTTTTTGCAAACCTGGAAGCATGTTTCCCAAGCAATGAAAGCCAGGGAACAGCATGTGAGTTGAGCCAAAGAAGGTTTACATAAAAAAGAGGCATTGTCTCCGGAGATTGAGAGGCTTTCTCCTGACCCATATACAGCTTCTTTGAAAGGAAATAGATTCAGTCAGTGTTAAAGAACAGAAATATTATTTAAGTTATTCAACGTGTGTCTTAAACTTTCCATTCTCCAAAGGCTTCCTCTGTAGCCTTTAGATCAGAGAGACCTTAGAGTTTCATTCCTCCATGGCTTCTCATTTCAGATTTAAAGCTGTTTTATTGTCAGTACAGAGGTGAAAGAATTTTAGTTCAGGGTAGAAAGAGGTGGCTGATATTTTTTTCCCTAGGATTTAGAGCTTGTTCAAAGTTATTTAACCTGCAGCCCACAACTAGAAGGTGCAAACACCTAGTCAGAGTCCCAAACCCTCTTTCACAAATTCGGCATCAGTTTTTGCTATAAATTGCAGCAGTACAAGGTCAAGTTTATGCCTGTGTCACTTTCTGTTGGCTGTTCATAGGATCATAGAATCATGGAATCACCAAGGTTGGAAAAGACCCACAGGATCACCCAGTCCAACCATCCACTGATCACCAATAGTTCTCACTAAACCATGTCCCTCAACACAACATCCAAACATTCCTTGAACACCTCCAGGGTCGGTGACTCCATCACCTCCCTGGGCAGCCCATTCCAGTGCCTGACCACTCTTTCAGAGAAGTAGTATTTCCTAAAGTCCGGCCTAAATCTCCCCTGGAGCAGCTTGAAGCCATTCCCTCTAGATCTATCACTAGTTACACAAGAGAAAAGGACGACCACCAGCTCACTACAACCTCCCTTCAGGTAGTTATAGAGAGCAATAAGGTCTCCCCTGAGCCTCCTCTTATCCAGACTGAACAATCCCAGCTCCTTCAGCCGCTCCTCATAAAGCCTGTGCTCCAGACCCCTCACCAGCTTTGTCGCCCTTCTTTGAACCCACTCCAGGGCCTCAATGTCTTTCTTGCAGTGAGGGGCCCAAAACTGGACACAGTACTCAAGGTGCGGCCTCACCAGAGCTGAGTACAATCACTTCCTGTTCCTGCTGGCAACACAGTTTCTGATGCAAGCCAGGATGCCATTTGCCTCCTTGGCCACCTGGGCACACCGCTGGCTCACATTCAGCAGAGCATCAATCAATCAATGAGGTGGAAGGACAGCCTCCAAGCTTTTCTAAGAGAGGCGGTTGGCTCCACACTTGAAGATTGCCTCCTCCAGTAAAGAAAGGAGGGCGACTGCCTTCTAA
The DNA here is from genome assembly GCF_987193195.1 of Phasianus colchicus. NCBI lineage: Eukaryota > Metazoa > Chordata > Aves > Galliformes > Phasianidae > Phasianus > Phasianus colchicus. Next base: position 105,782,889 of record NC_143437.1, on the reverse strand, counting down.
AAGGAACTGAGGGCCCGATATGTCAGCCTGACCCCACCCAGAGGGAAGTATGCTGTCTTCCTAGGGCATGGGTCAGGGATATCTCTAGAAAGCTTCCTGGTCTTATTCGCCCATCTGACTACTATCCCTTATTGGTAGTTCAGGTTGGCAGTGATGATGCTGCTGAGAGAAGCCTGAGGGCTATCAAAAATGACTTCAAGGGACTGAGGGGGGTACTTAATGGAGCAGGTGTGCAAGTGGTTTTCTCTTCTATCCCTTCAGTGGAGGGGAAGGACACTGAGAGGATCAAAAAAACCCTGCTCGTAAATAAATGGCTTAGAGGTTGCTGTAGGCACAAGAATTTATTTATTTTTTTTTGACCATGGGGCAATTTACTCAGCACCTGGCATGATGGCTGCAGATGGAACTCACCTGTCTGTAAGGGATAAAAGGATCTTAGCCCAGGAACTGGTGAGACTCATTGAAAGGTGTTTAAACTAGGTAAGAAGGGGACAAAATGAGGGCCACTGGGGTTGAGTGGGTAGTTTGAGGCTCAAAACAGAGCTTGATGGGTGATGAGGGTGGAGTTCGAAGGGATGGAGAGGGGCAGGGGGATGCTGCTTCCCTAAAGTGTCTGCACACTAATGCATGCAGTATGGGAAATAAACAGGAAGAGTTGGAGATCTGCATGCGGTCGCACGGCCATGATGTCATTGCGATCATGGAGATGTCATGGGACAGCTTGCATGACTGGAATGCTGTCATGGAGGGCTATGTGCTTTTTAGGAAAGATTGGCTGGTGAGGCAGGGTGGTGGAGTTGCTCTTTATGTGAGAGAGCAGCTAGAATGTATTCAACTCCACCTGGGGGAGAGCGGTGTAGCAGTGGAGAGTTTGTGGGTGAGAATCGAGGGGTGGGCTGGTATGGGTGGCACTGTTGTGGGGGTGTACTACAGGCCCTCTGATCAGGAGGAGGAGGTTGATGAGGCCTTCCATAAGCAACTCACAATCCCAGGTGCTGGTGCTTATGGGGGACTTCAATTATCCAGATATCTGCTGGATAAGCAACATGGCCAGGCATGCGCGGTCCAGACAGTGCCTGCAGTGTGTTGAAGACAACTTTCTGATGCAGGTGATGGAGGAACTGATGAGGGGAGGGGTGTTGCTGGACCTTATTCTCACTAATAAGGAAGGGCTTGTCGAGAAAGTAATGGTTGGGCACAGCTTGGGTTGTAGTGGCCACAAGATGGTGGAGTTCAAAATCTTGAGTGGAAGAAGCAAAGCAAAAAGTAGGATTGCTACCCTGGACTTTAGGAGAGCTGACTTAGATCTCTTCCAGGATCTACTTGGAGCCATTCCGTGGGCTAGGGTGCTAGAAGGTAAGGGGGCCTGTGAGAGCTGGTTGCATTTAAACAGCTCTTCTTCCAAGCCCAGGATCGGTGCGTCCCTGTGAGCAAGAAATCAGGAAAGGGTGGCAGGAGACCTGTGTGGATGAGCAAGGAGCTCATACACAAGCTCAAAGGGAAGAAGAAGGTCCATGAAATGTGGAAAAAGGGTCTGACCACTTGGGAACAATATAGAAATGTTGTCAGGGCCTGCAGGGATGTGATGAGGAAGGCTAAAGCCTGACTGGAATTGAATCTGGCAAAGGTGATAAAGGATAATAAAAAAAGACTTTTTTAAAGTATGTTAACAGTAAAAGGAAGACTAGGGAGAATGTGGCTCCCCTACTAAGTGAGGGGGGTGTTCTGGTAATGGGGGATGCTGAGAAGGTAGAGATACTGAATGCCTTCTTTGCTTCTATCTTCAGTGAAAAAGCTCTCCCTCAGGAATCCCAGACCCTGGAGGTTAGTGAGAGGGTCTGGGGAATAGAAAATTTCCCTTTAGTCAGGGAAGAGGCGGTCCGAGAGCACCTAGGCAACACCAACGTTCATAAATCCATGACCCGATGGGATGCATCCAGGGGTACTGAGGGAGCTGGCAGAGGTGATTGCTGAACCGCTCTCTGTCATCTTTGAGAGGAGAATGCAGGAGGTGCCTGAAGACTGGAGGATAGCCAATGTCCCTCCAGTCTTCAAAAAGGGCAAGAAGGAAGATCCAGGTAATTACAGGCCAGTCAGCCTCACCTCTGTCCCTGAAAAGGTGATGGAGCAGCTTGTGCTGGATGCCATCTCCAGACAACTGAAGAAAAGGAGGTTATCAGGAATAGTCAGCATGGGTTCACCAGGGGGAGGTCATGCTTGACCAATCTGGTAGCCTTCTATGATGTTGTCACTGGATGGATGGGGGGAGAGCAGTGGATGTGGTCTACCTTGATTTTAGCAAGGCATTTGATACTGTTTCCCATGACATCCTTATAACAAAGCTGAGGCAGTGTGGGATAGATGTGTGGACCGTGAGGTGGGTTGAGAACTGGCTGACTGGCAGAGCACAGAGGGTTGTCATTGGCGGTGCGGAGTCTGGTTGGAGACCTGTAACCAGCGGTGTTCCCCAGGGGTCGGTGCTGGGTCCGGTCCTGTTCAACATCTTCATCAATGACCTTGATGAGGGGATAGTGGCCACCTGCAGCAAGTTTGCTGATGATACGAAGTTGGGAGGATTGGCTGACACACCCGAAGGCTGTGCTACCATTCAGTGAGACCTGGACAGGCTGGAGAGCTGGGCAGTAAGAAACCAGATGAGGTTTAACAAAAGCAGGTGTAGAGTCTTGCATCTGGGGAGGAATAATCACATGCACCAGTACAGGTTGGGGAATGATCTGCTGGAGAGGAGCTCTGCAGAGAGGGACCTGGGTGTCCTGGTGGACGACAGGTTGGCCATGAGCCAGCAGTGTGCCCTTGTGGCCAAGAGGGCCAACGGCATTCTGGGGTGCATTAAAAAGAGCGTGGCCAGCAGGTTGAGGGAGGTGATCTTCCCCTTCTACTCTGCCTCATTTGGAATACTGTGTCCAGTTCTGGGCTCCCCAATACAGGGATCTCTTGGGAAGAGTCCAGCGCAGGGCCACAAAAGCGTGAAGGGCTTGGAGCATCTCCCCTATGAAGAAAGGCTAAGTGAACTGGGTCTGTTTAGCCTTGAGAAAAGAAGACTGAGAGGGGACCTGATGCAGGTCTATAAATATCTAAGGTGTGGGGAGCAGAGTGGCGAGGCCAGACTCTTTTCCACAGTGTGTGGAGACAGGACAAAGGGAAACAGCCAGAAACTGCAGCATAGGAAGTTCTGCACAAATGTGCACAAGAACTTCTTTACAGTGAGGGTGACGGAGCACTGGAACAGGCTGCCCAGGGAGGTGGTGGAGTCTCCTTCTCTGGAGATATTCAAGACCCGCCTGGACATCTACTTGTGCAACCTGGTGTAGGGAACCTGCTTTGGCAGGGGGGTTGGACTCTATGATCTCTGGAGGTCCCTTCCAACCCCTATGATTCTGTGATTAATACCCCAGGTCCATTTCCTCTACACAGCCTTCCAGCCACTCCACCCCAAGCCTGTAGCGTTGCCTGGGGTTGTTGTGGCCAAATTACAGGACCCGGCATTTGGCCTTTTTGAACCTCTTCCCATTGGCTTCAGCCCAGCTCTCCAGCCTGTCCAGATCCCTCTGTAGGGCCTCGCTACCCCCAGGCAGATCAGCACTTGCAACAAACTTGGTGTCATTCACAAACTTATTGAGAGTGCACTCAATGCCCTCATCCAGGTCATCAATAAAGATACTGAAGAGGACAGGCCCCAGCACCGACCCCTGGGGAACACCACTCGTGACCTGTTGCCAGCCAGATTTAGCTCCATTCACTTCCACGCTTTGGGCCCTTCCAGCCAGTTCCTTACCCAAGAGTGCACCTGTCCAAGCCACGGGCTGCCAGCTTCTGCAGGAGAATGCTGTGGGAGACAGTGTCAAAGGCTTTGCTGAAGTCTAAGCAGACTACATCAACAGCCTTTCCCTTGTCAACCAGATGGGTCACTAGGTCATAGAAGATCAGGTTGGTCAAGCAGGACCTGCCCTTCGTGAACCTATGCTGGCTAGGCCTGATCCCCCAGTAGCTTTAGAGACATTATTCTTCCCATAGTAAATAGTCACCAGAAAGCGTTTAGCTGACATTAAATAGGGGTCTGCCATTCTCTGCCCACAAAAAGTTCTGGGAAGATTCTTAAAGCCACTGCATGCTGTCAAGGCCTGCCAGATCCACCATCCTCTCTCAGTGCCTCATAGGCAGGTAGGACAGCCTAACCCAGGGGTAAGCATCCTATAGCTCTAGTGGTCACAGCTCTGTGACATTAGCCCAGAACAGATCTTCATGTGTTCATGTTATGCAGTCTTGGTAGCACTATCGTCTTTTTGTGTTAAAATCTGGGGCAGTCCATGCTGTGTCCCTCTTTCCTAGACCTTTACATTGAAAATTGACTTGTATTTCTCTCGAGCAAATTTCAGCAGAAGAGCTGTGTTTCTCATCCTCTTTTGGTATTGCAGTGTATAATCCTGCTGTTTCACTGACCATTAATGAGCTAGATGACAACAAAAGTTAGGTTACAAAAGGCTAATGCATAGAATAAAGAATATATAGCTCACTAGGAATCATCCAGAATTAATTTCCATTTATTATTAGGGAAATCTTGTTGAAATTAAGACCTGTGAAAAGACTCTTACTTAATCAATTCCAAATAAAGAAGCTTAATATTCAAACCTTTTAGTAAATCCTTGGAAGAAGAACAGAATATGATGAAAGAATAAGTGCCTCAAGCATGCAAACATCAAGTCAAATTAAAGTGAAGCTCTTAAATAGATCAATGATTCAAGTGTAGAAAGCAGATGAGAATAAAGTATATTACAGCCAACAATGAAGATGTGAAAAGGGCCATTATACAGAGCTCTGAGCTCAGGAGGCTGAACAGCAACACACCAAAACAGAAGGAACATGTAATTAAAGTGATGACCTGAATCCGACGGCTCCAGTTTTGCATGGGGTGAATCAGGTCTCCTCCTCGTAAACTTGTGGTGTTTTGGAGTTTATTAGTAATCATGGAAGTAGTAGCATAGAATGTGACCAGGCTTACACTTAATTTACAATAAATTAAAGTGAATTATCTAAATTACTTTAAATAATGTGTTACAATAAATTAAGTTAATTAGGTCTCCGAACTAAGGGCTGCTTTCCTTCTTATGAGTATGCGTGCAACCACTGTATCTCTACAGTGGGATGGGAATGCCTGCTCTATCTTTATGAAGGGAAATGCCTTACACTAAAGACAAGTAGAGTTTCATTGTTAATCATCTCTTTCAGCACTTTGCTGGATCAAGGCTTTGTGGCTTGTCTTCACCACCTTGAGCAGCTACTGCCCCACTATTGTACAAAGCAAAGTGAAGAAAGCTCAGTGACTCAGCTGAGCTTTTGGCAGGCTGGGCATGGAAACCAGATCCCCTTGTTTTAGGCCACTGTTTCATCCCTCCTGTTCTTTCCGATGTGGAGCTGTGCTGCCCTGCTGTGATTCCCCAGCTCTGACCCTACAGGTCCCCTAGCAGGTGACAGTGGTGCCACATCGGTGTCCTTTACACAGTGAGGGGCTCCTCCTTGGAGGACTTCCAATAAGGAGTTTTGTGCAGCTTTCAGCAGAATAGGAAGCATCATGCCAAATCCTCCCTAGATGTCAAAAAGCACAGATACTTTATTAGAAAGGTAAAAATCCATCATATTGATGCTTTTGACAGCTTTGCAAATGACTGCAATGTCAGCAATTAGAGGCTGGTTTTGCCTTTCAGGCTGCCTGCTTGTTTCTGTTTGGGAGACTGCTCCACCCTCCCAGCTGTTCTTGAATTACTGACTTATTTTTAGTGCTTACAAAATAACATCTTTTTGACAGGATCAGTCATTCTTGCCTCACTGCCTAAGGTAGTAAGATTGCAGCATCTGAAGTAAGGAATAAATTATCTGATGACAGATACACAGGGAATTGGTGTTTGGAGAATGGATCCCATGTATATACTATGTGGGTATATCACACATGAAGATCCAGGGCTTTTGGCACTGTGACAAAGTCCTGTCCAGTGTATATTTACGTTACCTATATTCTGCAAATCTCATTTCAAATGTTATTAATTCATCCAAGAAATCCTGTTGAACCACTTGTGACTACTCCTGAGTGTGAAAATATTTTGGAAATTGAAACTCAGTTTATATGTGTCATTCTAATTTGAAGGCATGGCCTGGTACTCTTTGTCCTTTTAACTCTAAAACAGAACCACCCAGGACACAAGAGCTCAAAAGCAAGGTAAAGGCAGATCTGTGCTGCAGCTGCTACTGCTTCTTTGGTATTGTGCTTTTCTCACTAGGACAGAAAAACTGCACCAATTTGTATCACACTGTCTCTGTTACACGTTAAGTACTGCAGAGAACTGGGGCCACTTTAGGCACTTGTATAATCACCTCTCTTTCTTCTGGCTGATATCCAAAAGTTGCTGGATTGCTTATTTATTGTCAGACAGTTAGGTACGAAGCACCATATATTGCTGCTGCTGCCAATCCAAACAATGGAAAGGGGAACCAGGTGGGCAGGAACTGCAAAACCTTTCCATTTTAAAACCATTTTGCTGTGGACACTCAATTCTGCACAACAGAAGATATTGCTTTCTAATGAGTTTCAGTGTAAATGTTTGATTTTGTTGATGTTGGTTCACTGTTAGTACTAAATAATTTGTATCAGTTCTAAAAAGCCAAAGCTGTTGGTCTGCTCAACTGTGTTTTTCAATATTTGGACTCTTTTTCAATGAAAAAATCACTACATTGCTAAGATTCTTTTTTTTTTTTTTTGCTTAACTTTTATAGTGTTTAGTGAAACGTTCATTGAGCAGCATGTTAAAATAAACTTCATCCTTTCCACTGTGGGACTTCAAACAGCAAGACTGGGATTAGTTACAGCCATAAGCACAGGGGAGAATTCGTGCATTAAGAAAGGAGTCGATCTGGAGAATTAATTAATGTAGGTTTGGCTTTATTGCATCAATTTCTAAATGGATCCTTTTGTACTTAAGGTAAACTTAGATAAGAGCACAAGTCACAACAATGTTATGCTTGTATCATCATTATGAGTATCATTTAGAGTTTAAAGTTTTCAACAGACTCTAACGTTTTCAGCCCCTCTGTTAAGCTACTTACTTTCTTCTTTTGTAGCTGTCACTTACTGAAGATCTTGGGTCAACTCAAAAACGACCATCTCGCCCCAGCTGGGCCACTTCCCAGCCAATTGGGAACTTACCTTACAGAGAAGCAGCAAAGAACCTCGCCCAGAGCTCCCAGTTCAATGCTGGGATACGACCAGCACCTGTTCGAGCTCCAGTGCCAAAACCACGTGCAAGAGAAAAGAAAGACTTCACAGAGATGACCACCATGTCTCCATGTCAGTATACTATCTGTGCTCTGTGAAAGCTATTGCAGAGGTTGATAATACTCAGATTTTGTGCACAGAGGGAAGAAGATAGAGCTGTGGAGGTATATCCATACGTGAAGGAGAAGGCAGTCGTTCTGAATGGTGGGAATCCAGATGATGGCAATTCGCTGCCTCACTAGAAAATATACATCATTATACATCATGCAGTACACATTCGATCCAGGTCTTGCACCTGTGTTGTGGCAGTCCCCACTATCAGTACAAGCTGGAGGATGAAGGGATAGAGCACAGCTCTGCCAAAGAGGACTTACTGATATTGGTGGATGGCAGCTGGGATGAGCCAGCATTCTGCCCTTGCAGACCAAAACGCCAATCATATAATGGGCTGCATCCAAGGCAGCACAGCCAGCAGGGTGAGGGAGAGGATTCTGCCCCTGTGTGCTGTGCTGGTGAGACCTCACTGCATCTACATGTGGAATCCTCATTACAGGAGAGATGTGAACCTCTGGAGTGCATCCAGAGGAGGGCCCCTACAATGATCACAGGCATGGAACACCTCTCCTATGAGGACACCTTGAGAGAGCTTGGGCTCTTCAGCCTGGAGAAATGAAGGCTTCAGGGAGACATGAGAGTGGCCTTTCGTTTTCTAAAGGGGGGCTGTATGAAAGGGAACAGGCTCTTTAGCAGGGTATGTTATGATAGAACAGGGAGAAATGGTTTTAAGCTAATAGAGGGAGATTTAGACTAGATATAAGGAAAATATTTTTACAGTGAGGATAGCAAAGCACTGGCAAAGTTTGTCCAAAGAGGCACTGGGTGCTCCATCCCTGGAGACACTCAGGGTCAGGATGGATAGGGCACCTAAGTGAGCTGTTTACTGGTATCCCTGTTTAATGCAGAGGAGTTGGACTAGATGACCCTTAAAGCTCCCTTCCAACTCAAAAGATAGTATGATTTTGTGATATCTAGCACTTGCCAGACTTAACTGGCTGTCATGACTGTCATCTTGGTGTTGAACACTGTCATGGGCTTCACACTAGTTTAATTCCCTGATATTCAGTAACAGAGCAAGAGATCTTACAGCATCAATGGCAGTGAGCTCAGTACAGAGTCCATGAACTCTGCCATGCCCTGGATAGATGCCAGAAAGAACTGGTACTGAGCATTTAGAAAATCAGGGGATAAAGCAGTCAACTCCAGGGGCACAACAGCTGAGAATGCAGCTGGCCTATGAAGGCCTTCCAAAAATAAGGAGGCACACTCACACTGTCAAAACCAGTTTCATGCCATTTCAGTCTAGGGATGCCTTGGGCAGTTATTTACTGAGACCTCATCTTTCAATATACCCAGCATCTCCATATAGGGAAGAACTCATAAAGCTTAGGCTAGAGGGTTGAAGTCCTTCATATGAAGCTTGTGCAGCAATACAACATTCATATTAACTAGGGTCCTCATCCTGAAGTAGTACTGCATGAGCAGAGCCTTAGGAAGACTTCATGCAGGACTGGGGCCTAGTTAAGAAGAGCTAAGCATAGATCTGGGCCTTGGCTGTCACTGGCTTCTACCCTGCAGTCCAGGATGTACTGAGAAGTATCTCTTACATCTGGGAACCAATCTACAACTAAGATGTGGTTTATTGTTGTCAGAAAGGATGTGGGGCATGAAGTATGGGGAACTTCTGCATGGATGTGGCTACCCAGTTATTCTTAAGGATTCCAGAAGAGTGGAGAATGGTGCATGTAGGGATGTGCAGCATCCAGCCTGATCTCTGTCTTCTACGTGATAAGAAATGTTAAAACTGTGCATGAGGGAAGGGCTTTGGGCAGCAGGAAGCAGGCAAAAATGCAAGCTCCCTATAAACACTATTGCTGTAGTGTAGTAACTACTGAGGTAAATGAGCCTGAGGGATTGCATTTGAATTACAAATAATTTGTTAGGCAATACTTGTTGCAGATAGAAACGGCTACGTTTTACACTTCTCTGGTAAGGGAGAAGCAGGAATATATTTACTGATATAATATAGATACAATATAGTGATTTAATAGCAACAAGATTTGAGATGGCTGGATACACTTGATTACTGACTGCACAGAGGGAGGAGTTAAACACACGTACAGGAGACCCTTCCCTTGAGTCACAAAGTTCAGAGTGCAACCTCTTGCTTTCTCAACTCCTTGAACCACAGAGATAAGGAGCCTAGATGTGGCTGGTCCACTCCTTGTCCCAGACTTGGTCAATGCTTTATGTGAGGAGGTTCTCCCATTTGCAGGTTGTCAGAAAGGCAGGCAGGAAAAGTAAAGATGTTTCAATGTGATTATTTTCTCTGTAATGAGATGACAAAGGAAAACAGTCCATTCAATCTAGATTTGTAGAAGTATTTGAGATATTAAATGCAAATAAAATCCCAAGGTTTGGATTATGTACTTAAATATGTTTAAAATCTGAAATGTCTGGCTAAATTAATGACCAATTCTGATGTTTTTTCTCCTTCATCTAGGCTCTCCACAATGTGAGGCTCAGCCTGGGCTCATTCCTCCCTCAAATAACGATCTGGTACAGGCTAAGGAAGGATCTGAAGCATCCGTCTCAGTGGAACAGAAGCTTACCTGCCTGGATGGGGGAGACAACATCAGTGTTGCCTGAGTTATAGACTTTCATTACCTCACTATACCACGCAAATAAATAGGCATGCAGGTCCTACATTCATTCTCACTTATCTCTCCAAAAGAAAACTTGACTGCCTTGCTGCCAGTTTTGATGCTTTGTACTTTTTTGGAACTGCAGCAGTTGATGCGATGCCTCCTGCCTGCCTTTAGGTCTCCTGTTCCAAGCTGCAGCAAAGTCAAATGTTTACCTGATGTGCTTTTCACCCTGGCTTCGTGTTGCTGGTGCTATAATTCTCATTTTCTTTGGGGTATGTTGTTTCTGCAGAATTCACTTAGGCCTTTGATAACCCTTTTGCAAGTGCCTACTGCAGCTACTGGACACTAAGCTTGCCTGTGTCACTGGGACATCGTGGGGCACATCCTATGGCCTGAGCTGCTTTATGTTGCTCTCACAATGAATTGCAGAAACTGTGGGCAGTGAGGGGATTGTGGAGGACAAGTGAAGACTACTGGCCACTACTGGTCACCTGGCTGATGTAAACTGTATCCCCTGACAGAGTGATTTACAACCAATATTAATGTGCTCCTTTAGTTGTAACCTGCAGCACCTACCAAATCATCTGGACTGAAGAAAGCACCACAGCATCCAAGGAAAAAGCTTTCAATATGTGAGAGAAAGGAAGCTTGGGGAAAATGAGGAAAAGGCTACTTAGTGCTGTACTGAAGTCAGAAATTGTTTCTCATGCTGTACAAGGCAAGTCCATCATTTCAATCATGTTAGTGAGAATGAAATCAAATCCCACCCTCTGGATTACAGCATTGCACAAGGCAATGCGTGGGGAACTGGCACTGGTTTCATTATTTATGGCATCATTTTCCACAATTAAGGAAATGTAGCAAATAGCAGTTTTTAACAATAGGGGGACCAAATGCATAGCAACTGTAACATACTGCCTTATAACCCATACAGAGCTGAAATAAAACTGAAACTCTGCACACATTAGGAAGGGCCACAGCATCCCCATGAATTCTCAGCATTTATAGACTAGAAATCATGTCTCAGAGAAAACACCAGCCACTTTGTGATAAGGATTAGAAGAAGACTTCCACTCTGTGAACAGATTATCCCGTACTGTGTCACTTGAGGGTTTCAAGTCTTTTGGCACAGGAGACAATGACCACTGTCAAGACCAAGCACACCACACCATAGGTTTTAATGGAAGGCACAGAATCTGCCCATCAAGGCACTTGATTGAAAACCTCAGTCACAGATTGGCTAATTTAGCACATCTCTCTCCCCCTGATGTTATTTTGTGTTTCTAGTTGCCCCGTGTGCTTGGAAGAGGGATTTCATCTCAAAACAACAGCCTAAGAGCTTGCTCAGTTTAAGCTCTTCACCTCAGAAATGAGGTGAAATTAGCTGCAATATGAACATGCAGGTGGCAGACAGCTCTTATATCATCAATTATGCAAGAGACCAGAGTGACTAACTTAGATAAGACAGCTAACTTTTGGGTATGTGAAATTAGGTGGGGTAATTCCCACCCAAAGCATTTGCCAGCCATTTGCTGGTATTGCAGATCTCTCCCAACAAGTCTTTTCCCACAGAAACCCAAGTTAAAGACTGCTTCACAGATGTTTATGGCTTCTTAAGTCTAAATGGTAATGCCAGCTCCCTTTTTGTCTCAGGCACTGTGAAGTTTCCTGGGGCAGCAGTTCAGTGCTTTGTTACAAACAGCAAATGGCCATGCAAGGAAATGATGTAAACCTCCATCAATGGTGTTTCTTTTCTCACCAGTGAGCACACTCATTGGAAACGTAATGTTCCCAAGGTCTGGCAAGTCTTGGAGCTGAATGCTCTCAAGCATTGCTGCAGCAAATCGTGCATCTCAGATGCTCAATATAAGCTCAGGCTTCTCCAATTTATAACACTTTTATATTTATGATATTGTAAAATAACTAAGAGTAACATTCTCCAGGAAACTGCCAAGCCAAGTGGTCCATCCCTGGAGTAACAGCAGACCTGTATGAAGCCTGGATATAACTTCTACCAATTATGGATTTGGACTCTGTGATCCTTATGGGTCCCTTCCAACTCAAGATACTCTGTGGTATTAGGATAAAATGTATGTACTTACAACACACTCACACTTTACAAACATTTCTGAAGAATAGGTCAGACTCTGAAATGAACAGAAAAGAGTAAGTGTTCTCCACCTGCCTGTGTGGCTGTGCTGCTGCCTGGCTTCAGGCAGCCCTATCACCTTCCGTGCCCTGGGCTGCAGATCTGCACAGGCAGATGGTATTTACCCCCTTTATAATGTGTTTCAAGATACGCTGATAAGGAATTGCTAAACAAGAACAGAGGAAAGCTGTTATGCCTGTGTCGTTCCTTGCAGATGCACATTTCCCTGCACTGATTGGTATTTCCAGATCCGGTACCACTCTGATTAGCCACAGTGTTTGATTAAAGAATTGTAAGTACCTTTTAAACCCTAGAGGCCAATGAATCAGCGTTGAATTCCACCAGTACAAGCAAGATCAGAATGTGAGCCCTAGGCCCTGCTCAGATGTGGGGAACAAACCCAAACACGCCAGCCTCTTCTCACCCAAGGTTTACTATCCATTTCTGCCAAAAACTCCACCTGAATTTACCTCATGCTCCTTGCTGGAAGCAATGGCAGCATTTGGTACTGTAGTTTGGCTTTGTAGCCAAAACAAACCTTTCCTAATTTTTACTCTTCCGAGCTAAAGAAACAGCTTTGTTTGGGAGAAGGAATATGTGCAGCTGAAGGTGATAGGAGCTGCAGGTGGGAGCACAGTCAGATCAAAACAGGACTTTTGGAAATATCCAATTAGTGTGCTAGCCCCAAAGCTGAAGATAAGTGAACGTGACCAGACAGCTGAGCCTCAGCAGCAGCAATAGGACTCTAACAGACTAGAGATGGCTACAGAAAGTGTGGAGACCTCAGGGCAAATGGAAAGCAGCTGATGATAGCAGGTAAGTGCATGATAAAAAGTTGCTGTATAGGTGGATGAAGCTGATAACAGATGGAGAACGCAGCTCCTTTCACGTATCATAGAATCACAGAATGGTAGGATTGGAAGGGAGCTTAAAGCCCACCCAGTCCCAACCACTGCCATGGGCTGGTTGCCCCCTACCAGCTCAGGCTGCCCAGGACCCCATCCAGCCTGGCCTCACACACCTCCAGGGACAAGTCATCCACAGCTTTTCTGTGCCACTGCCTTACCACCTTCTGGGTAAAACATTTCCCCCTAACAACTAACCTAAATCTCTTCTCTTTTAGTTTAAAACCATTACCCTTGTCCTTCCATGCAACAAGGGGATGGGCAGGTGAGTAGCTGGAGTTGTGCTGGTGGCTCTGTGAGCTAAGGGAAGGGAGAAGACCACGAGAATCAGCTTGAAATCAATACCCTTCTCCCTGCCAGCATGCTTAAGCTGATCACCTTACTGTTTGTATAGCACAGACATCCTACCTGTTGTGTGTTCATGGCCTCCTGAACAAGAGACATCCTATGCTGTCTCAGATAAATGCTGTAGTGTGTGCACCACCAAGTAATTTTTAGGAAGGAATTGCTTTCATGACAACCCTTCATAGCGTTTTCACATCTGAAATGTCCTTTGCTGCACAGAAGCTGCTGCAGTAGGTTTGGGAAAGATGATGACAGGAGATGCATGACTGGATAGATGTCCTGTAACCAGTGGTGATCGACTTGGACTAGCTGAAGCTGGGGGTGCTCCATCCTTGGCACTGCCCAAGGCCAGGCTGGATGGGTCTTCAGGCAGCCTGGGCTGGTAGGAAATGTTGGGCAGGGGTCGGGGCTGGGTGGGCTTTAAGGTTCCTTTCGACCCAATCCACTTTGGGACTCTTTGGTAGACTCACAAGCAAGACAGCTGTGGAACTCCTTGCCTCAAATAGTTGTAGATGTGGAAGCTCATGTGGGTTCGAGGAATTACTGGGGGTTCCTGGAAGGATTTCATGTTAAATCAGAGCTGTGGGCAGAGGCATAGGGCTGCCCATCTTATTACCCATACAAAAAGAAAGTGGTGCTTAGAGCTCACCTGGCTTCATCTAGCACCAGTCGTGGGGAGCACTGACAGTGCTGACAATGTGGGGAGGTGTCCTTGGACTCCAGTGGGGGAAACTGGTCCTCAGTGGGACCTCAAATAGACAGAAGCCCATCATGGTCACAAAGCACTGCATTAGAACTATTTAGGAACTCTAGGAAAGAAAGGGACAGATTCTTTAGCAGGATCTGTTGTGACAGGACAAGGGGAAATCGTTTTGAACTAAAAGAAAAGAGATCTAGATTGGATCTAAGTTCTTTACACAGAGTTGTGAGGCAGTAGCACAGGTTGCCCAGACGGTGCCCCATCCTTGGAGACACTGAAGATGAGTCTGGATGGGCTCTGAGCACTGATGAGCTGTGGGTGTCCCTGCTCATTGCATGGAGTTGGACCACACGGCCATTAAAGGTCACTTCCAACCCAAACCATTTTTGTGAGTGTATGATTTTGAGCACATTTCATAGGAGCATGTAGAAGGATTTGGGCTGCAAGAGGCCCCAGCAGGGCTCCGGCCCCCAAATCCATCCCAGGCTGAGCAGGGCCCTTCCCACAGAGCCTTCAGTGTGATCCCTGGGAACAGCGCAGGCAGCTCCTCCTCATCGCTCCTTCCTCTCAGATTTGAAGCTTTCCATCAGGAGCTTGGAGGATTTTTTTGGATTTTATGTAAATGCTCTGCTACCATCTAGCGCTGGAGGGGAGAAGGGCTGGGGGGGAGCCTGGGCTCAGCTCCTGGTGTGAGTGGGGTCTGGTGGTCTGGGGCCTCCTGGAGCCATGCAGGTCCTGAATCATAGAATGGCCTGGGTTGAAAAGGACCACAATGCTCATCCAGTTCCAACCCCCTGCTATGTGCAGGTCACCAACCAGCAGACCAGGCTGCCCAGAGCCACATCCAGCCTGGCCTTGAATGCCTGCAGGGATGGGGCATCCACAGCCTCCTTGGGCAACCTGTTCCAGTGCCTCACCAGCCTCCAGGTGTGAAAAAAGAGGTAACAATTCAACAAAACAACAAAATACAAACAAAACCCAGTGCAAATGAAAGGCCTACAAAGAATAAAAGCAGCAACAAATGACAAAACTCAATAAATGATCAAGAAATCCCCTAAAATAACAAGAAAAACAGTAAGAATGACAATAAAATTCAATGAAACAAGAAGAAAATCCAGTAAAATATCAACAGAAATTGTAAAATATTGCGAAAAAACAGTAAAATACCAATAGATACAGTTAAAATTAATCAACAAAACCCTGTAGAAGTCAAATCCCTGTCAAGGATCAATTAAAAATATTATAAAAGTGACACAACTCAATAGGAGATCAAGAAAACCCAATGAAATATCAATAAAAGTAACAGCAAAACATCAACAGAATCCTGAAAATTATCAATGCTAACAGAAAAATATTACTAAAAACGGTTATAAATAGTAAAACATGAAAACCCAAACACAAAAACAGTAAGAATCAATAAGTCCCAATAAAATATCAGGAGAACTCTGTGAGATAGCAATAATGCCCAGCAAAAGTCTACAAAGCCCTGTAAAACATCAAGAAAAACGCTTTAAGCCAAAAAAGCCCCAACAAAATATCAAGACAGCCCTGTAAAATGTTAACAAAAAAACGGTAAAAGTCAATCAAATCCAATCAAATGCCACAAAATCCCAGCGAAGTACAAACAAAACAGCGACAATCAAGGAACCCCAATCAGAAAAGACTGAACGCCCCACCGCTCACTTCTGGGCTCTGCCGCACCCCCGTCCTGCCACAGCGCCCCCTGGCGGCTGGCGGAGTTACCGCGTAGATCTCTAGGCATGCGCAGCTCACTTCTCCTTCTTCCCCGATTGCTTTCCGTCGCTTTCCGGCAGCGCGACGCTTTTACGACAGGCGGTGCAGCTTTACGGTAGTGGTCCGTGTGTGAGCCGTGAGGGAGCGGAGGCGGCGGGATGGGGCAGAAGCGGAAAGGTACCGGGCGGGAGGGGCCGTGCAAGGCCTGGGCCCTGTGTGCGTGTGGCAGGGCAGTGCTCAAGGCCGGGCTGAATGGGGTTGGGAAGCTTTCAGGAGCTGATGGCCGAGCCGAGCCCTTCGCGTTGCATGCGTCACCGTGTGCTGTGCACGCAGCAGCAGCCGTCTGCTGGTGGGCCTTGAGGCAGGGGATCATCCTGCTTGGAAAAGGCTGTGAGATCACACAGGGGGTGGTGAGGCACTGGAACAGGTTGCCCAAGGAGGCTGTGGATGCCCCATCCCTGCAGGCATTCAAGGCCAGTCTGGATGTGGCTCTGGGCAGCCTGGTCTGCTGGTTGGCGACCTGCACATAGCAGGGGGTTGGAACTGGATGAGCATTGTGGTCCTTTTCAACCCAGGCCATTCTATGATATGATTCTACGATCACCAAATCCAATGCCAGCCATCCCCCCATGCCCACTGATCACATCTTTCAGTGCCACATCTGTTCCTCCAGGGACAGCAACTCCATCAGCTCCCTGTGCAGCCTGTGCCACTGCATCACTGTTCTTGCCAAGCAGTTTCTTCCTAATACCCAACACGAATCTCCCCTGGTACAACTTGAGGCCATCACCCCTTGTCCTATTGTTGTTACATGTGAGAAGAGGTGACCCCCAAGGTGGAATTTGTCCTGGAGCATCAATGGGTATCCGCATCATTGTTTATCTTGTTCTCATTTCAGATCTCAGCCATGCAGAGCTGATGATGATGACAATAGCTGACATCATAAAACAGTTAATTGAGGCTCATGAGCAAGGAAAAGATGTGAATCTGAACAAGTAAGTCACAAGTAAGACACCGAAGAGCAGGTTCATAAGTGTTGAACATTTCCTGTGCAGTCATTTATGTTCAGTATTGTTTTTATGGTGTTTTATTTTGATAGAATCATTTGAGTTGGGAGGGACACTTAAAGGCTGTCGGGTCCCACTCTCTGCACTGAACAGGGACACCCACAGCTCTGTCAGTGCTCAGAGCCCCATCCAGCCTGATCTTTAATGTTTCCAAGGATGGGGCACAACCGCCTCTCAGGACGACCTGTGCCAGTGCCTCATCACCCTAACTGTAAAAAAACATTTTCCTTATATCCAGTCTAAATTACTCCTCTTTTAATTTAAAACCATTTCCACTTGTCCTATCACAGCAGACCCTGCTAAAGAGTTTGTTCCTGTCCTTTTCACAGCCCCCTTTAAGTAGAAAAAAGCTGCTCTCAGGTCTTCCCTTAGCCTTCTCTCCTCCAGGCTGCACAGCCCCAGTTCTCTCAACCTTGTAGCAGAGGTGTTCCATCCCTGGGATCCTTTCTGTGGCCTCTGGATGTCCTCTAACAGGTCCATTTCTTTCTTTTCATAGGATAGTCTCGCTTCTTTTGCCAGTATCTGATGATAAAGATACTGAGATCTGCTAATTATTATCGTGACTTGAAATCATGCATTGCTTATTCATTGGTAGTGCCCAGAGTGCCACGTGAGTTGTATTAAAATAGATTATCTCAGTTGGAAGGGGCATTCTGAGATCATCTGGTCCATCTGCCTGATTGCACCATGGCTAGCCAAAAGTTATAGCTTACTAATGAGGGCATTGTCCAGTATTGCACTGTTGAAAAGCACTAAGAAACGTGTTGTTGCCTTTTGGTGTTTCCACCTGTGTTCAATCTTACCAATTCCAAAGCCAGTTCTACCAGGGAAGACACATTAATTTTTAGATAAAGTTTAAATCAAGCTTTCTTAGCAGTGAAGTTGCTGTTTAAAGAAATCTTTCTTCGTTATGTATGTAGAATACTAAAATATGTAAAGTAATCAAATGTTGTCCCAATGTCCTATGTCAACTTTCTTTGGAGTTTATTTTCTGTAACTTAAATACACAGCGCAGCAGTTGCAAGGAATTACACTCAGCTTTAAAGGCAAACTGGGTGAGCCCACCTGTCTCCAACAAACAGAACAGTAATGCTGTGGAATGGAGATACATAAGTCTGAATGGGGTCGTTAATGCAAGGCATTTTTGCTTTCAGGCTGAAAACCAAGACCTCAGCAAAGTATGGACTCTCAGCACAGCCACGGTTGGTTGACATTATTGCTGCTGTCCCACCACAGCACCGCAAGGCTCTGGTGCCAAAGCTGAAGGCCAAGCCTATAAGGACGGCTAGCGGGGTAAGCACAGAGCCATTCTCTCCATCTATCCACCAGCATCCTTCTCTGGTCTCAACTGTGGTCGGTTTAATTGTTTTCAAAGATATGGATATTGGATGCCCAGAAGCTTTAATGAACATGTGCTGGCTGCAGTGCCAGCTTCCAGCTTGTCTTCTCGTTGTTGTGCCCAAGGGGCTAATGCTTTCAAAGCATTTGGGAGAGGAGAAAGAAGAGTGGAGATTTTTATTTCAGAGCAGTTTGTCTAGCTTTTTACTTGCTGTAGAAACGTTGTGGCTTAGTTATTGTTAAGACCCTCTCAGTGCACAAAGGTGAAATGCTAGGGTCAGGTCTTTCAAATTGGAAGCAATAATGGAGTTACAGCTGACATTCAGCTGCATGCTTGTAAGTTTTCTGACTGTACATATAGCATAGCTAAGCTGAAGTTAAGAGAAAAAGAACAATGAAACCACCAGAAACCAAGATCCCAGAAGTGTTCCATTTTTATAAACCAAATAACTGAATTTTATTACAAATTTCTTCTTTGTGGTTTCTTCTTTCTTGTTTGTAGTTACAGAATATTTCATTGAGCTCTTACTCTAATCAGAGTTTCTGAAAACTGGAAATGTGGTATCTGAGATGGGTGCTCTGAATGAGAAGACACTAGAAACCTTAACTGTGTCGTATTCCCCTTGCTCCTGTAAAAAGGGAAGGTAGCTTCTTCTGTTACACTTACATTTGATGTGTGAAAAGCTGTGTGAGATCAGCCTGCAAAAAAAAAAAAAAAGGCTCATCTCAGTGAGGTGGAAGGAAGAAGCTATTTTTATTGTCCTTCTTTTGTCTTTTTCTTTCTTGTCATTTCCCCCATTTTCATCTTGCAGGTGGTGCTATTGGCACACTCTCACCCTTGCACTGTGTTAGTTGTGTGCTTGGTTGTCCTGCTCAATACCTGCATGTACACTGGGATATCTTTTCAGTAGGGTTGTTAATCACATTTCATAGGACACCTGGGTCTTCAGAATACACTACCAGCTTATTCTGAACTGTGAAAGTACTTAATAATAGGTTTCCTATTTCTTGATACATTTGTAATCTTCTTTTTCTCAAGAGTTGACGCGCAGATATTTTAGGTGGCAGACTGAGCAGAGAACATCTTTAAATAGCATCTCGCAGATGCACGTGTTTACGTAGCCATCATCATGCACTTCATTTTTGTAACTTCAGAAGCAATTACTATAATTTCTCTCTGCTCATTACAGATTGCTGTCGTGGCTGTGATGTGCAAACCACACAGGTGTCCACACATTAACTTCACAGGCAACATATGTGTGTAAGTATGACTGACTTGGGTGACCTATGAGAGGACCGTTTCTCAGTGGCTTTGTATAAGTTGGTATAAATTGCAGCAATAGTTTTAGAGACAGATTTCCTTTCTGCACAAGTGCAGAGTTGCAGATTGCTGATAGCTGGATGTCACACTACTGGTCAACCTGTTTACCATTTTTCCTTAAGCAGAAGACCTTTCATTAGCCAAACCCTACTTAGTAAATACACACCTTTGTGGATATAAGAATCAGAAGAATATGTGAATGACCCAATATAAGTTATAATGCTGTGGGTGTGTTGTGCTTGTGTGTAGGGTGGGTGTGTAGCAAGATAGGAGAAGGCTCAACAAAAAAGAAAAAAGGCATAATCTAAAAAGTTTGAGAACTGTCGAACTGAAACCCACCTGAGGAGGTGCAGGTGTTGTCTACCAACAAACCTGCTCAATGCTGGTATTGCTTGGCTCTGGAACAAAATGAGAGCACAGATGGAAGACCTGTATCTGCCAAGAGCTTGTGGTATTAAGGGAATAGTTTCAGAGTTTTATTTGAATTGAGGAACCCAAGCTCAATTTACCTTGAAATATGTTGCCTCTGTTTTTTGACCTACAAGTCTGTGCTCCTGAAGTCTCATCTGTTTTTTGTGGGTTTTTTTCTTCCTGAGCATATCAATTCATCTGTTTAAAAACACTGCTTTTCTCTTCCACTTGTGACTTCTGAGACGTCAGTGCATCTCACTACCAGCTGCCTAACAGAGCGAGCTGGCTTCATTTTTTCTTTTTTCACATGAGCAACCGTTGTGTTTGAGATGTTGCAGGTAATGACGTACATGAAATCTCTTCAGTTGAATTGCCAAAATTTCACCAGCAAATTAATTTGACCCTGGTAATTTGGTCGTTCATTTTATAACGGTGACAGATGATTTGGGTTGAGTTTGCAGGGCAGGCAGTAAGGAAACGAATCCATTATGCTCTGAATTACATATTTCTGGTTTGATGGAGGTGGCGTTTTGACAGCTCCGTTACCTGTCTGTTGGCTGTGTTCAGTACATGCACTGTCAGCCTTGCTGCCTCAGGTTGTGTTTGACTGCACAATGACTGTAGATGGGCCATTAATTCCATAGCTCTCAAAAGAAAGCTGAGGATACTTCAGAATAAATTTATTTTCCTTTTAATTACTGTCTGCCATCTACCAGTCCTCTCATTGCTAGCAGTCATGCTGTGATTGCTGTAAGTCTTTCTTGCTCTGTCAAACAGTTTCAGATCAACCTGTGGAGACAGCAGTTGTCATTTAATACCAATCATAGAACTGTTTGTGTTGGAAGGGACCTTTAAAGGCCATCTGTCCCACTGCAGTGTCCCTGCAGTGAGCAGGGGCACCCACAGCTCCATCAGTGCTCAGGTCCAACCTGATCCTGGGTATCTGCAGGGATTGGGTACCACCACCTTTCTGGGCAAGTTGTTTCTGATTATAAAACTGCTCTTTTAAAAATTGAATAATCTGTAACTATTTGTCCAAAACTGTAGTGCAGCTCCCTAACATAATTCCATGTTCCAGAGCTGTGCTCACTGTACACTTTGCTTCTAGTAAGTTTTACCAGCTTGTTTTGTGTGGCCGTAGTCATTTGATAGGTCTGGGTTGGTTTTGACTCCTCATTCTCATTGGTGTTCCCCTGCCTTTCTAATGAGAGTTGGGATTGTCAAAGCAGTGCCTGTTTTGCATACACTCTTCTATATTGTATATCATACTTCAGAAGGATAACAGTTGTTGTATCTGCATGAGTTTGATGTCTGTTTTTTGCTGTCTTAATATTTGCAGATACTGCCCAGGTGGCCCTGATTCTGATTTTGAATATTCAACGCAGTCTTACACTGGATATGAGGTATTACTTCTGTCTGCCACAGTGCTGTGCCTACTCTCTTTCTCAGCTTGGGGTAGGCTGCTCATCATTTCTACAGATTTACCTGTGTTTCAAGAATAAGAAAAAAAAACCAGACTTTGTAAATGCAGAGGTCTAAAACAGCTGAGCTACAAAACTGGAACTTCTTAGTTATTGCAGCAGTTGTTGTTGGTTTTTTTTTTCCCTGGCCTCACTTCTGTTGATACTGTTCTGTGTGTACTATGCTATAGAACAGCCTGTGACTCTGAGCAGGGCAAGTGCTGCTGCTGTACTGCAGCTGTGTGGGACCTGCTGGTGTGAGAACAGCTGTTAACTTGAATTTCCAGCTGTGGTAGGTGATGAGTGAGTAAGAGCAGTTGAAGGTGACATTACTGACTCCCCTGGGGCACTGCTGCATGCAGCTTGTAGAATCACAGCTAATATTCATTTCAACAAGAGTTATCAATCTGTGTCAGATTTTTCCTAACTAAACAGTCCAGCAGAAACACAGATCTTTGCCTGTGGCTCTGGAAGGGTCTGAGGGAAGGGCACAGAGCAGGCAGAGCCATATCCCTTGTTGGAGCTGCCCACTGGAAGGATGAGAGACAACAAGCATGTCTGGGAACATGGAAAATTGTGACTTAACGTAAGAATATTTTAACAGAGAGTCATCAAACGCTGCAGTAGGGATCCAGGAAGTTTTGGCATCTCAGTCCTTAATGGTACTCAGACATTAGCTGGACAGTGACTTGAGCATCCTGCGTTACTGGACCTGCCTTCAGTCCTGCCAAACCTACAGGACCCAAAGGTCAAGCTCTGGAAGAGAGCCACTTGTTGAGGTAGTGCCTCTGGAATTCCAGCTGTGCCCTTAGATTATCCTGATGTTAGAATGTGTCTCTGTGTCTGCAGTGATATCTCACTAATACGTTTAGTGAGCTAAACCAAAATAGCTCTCTCCTTTTGTCTGCTGAAAGTGTAACAGCAGAAGATGTCATTGTGACTAAGTTATTCTGACTACACAAAAGGCTCACAGCCATTACACAGATACGAAGTTGTAAAATGAGATAAAATGCTGTCTGGGTTAATTTGGTAACCGGTGATGCAGCATCCTTTTAGTATGATTTTTTTTTTCCAGTGGTTGTTCATTTTTCAATGACTTGAAATTCATTTCTTAAACATTAGCACAAAGCAGAACAATCCTGTATGTATGTAACTGCTTCATAATTCAAGTTGTTTTGGATGTGTTTTAGTCATTCGTTTAGTACCATCAGCATGTGGGAGTTGTGCAGGATTAAATGAGCCCTTATTGTTTAGAGCTGTTAATGTAAGTGATATGAAATAACAAACCAATGCATGATGTGCAGGGTTCTTTAGAACCTGATCTTTGAGGATTGCTAATAGGCTTCCATCAGCTGGTCATACAGAAGGGAAGTTAGGGGCTTCAAATGAAAGTATTTAGCTTAAGGAGTGTTTAACTGAGCTCTAGAGGAGTGTCCTTGGATAACTGTTGGGCGAATAAAGAGAAATTGAAATGAACTGTAAAGCATCCATTCCTATACTAAAAATTGTCTGTTCTTTTCTTTAACAGTCTTTAATTCCATTAACTTTTTTTTTTTTTTAATTATCTTTGTGTTTTTGTAGCCTACATCCATGAGGGCCATTCGGGCTCGGTATGACCCCTATCTCCAGACAAGACATAGAGTGGAACAGGTACATTTTTACAGTGAAAGGGGAGCATGTTGTGTTTGGGATGAAAATGATAATGATGCTTTGAATTGCCCCAAATGGTGCATGGGATGGGTTGTGATGAGCAGCACTTCTTCCAACTGGAATTGCTAGCAATATACCCCAGCTGTCAATAGAGGTTGGGGAAGATTTAGATTAGATATCAGGAGAAAATTTGCCACAGTGAGGCCCCAGCACTCAGAGAAGTGTGAGTGCCCCATCCTTGGAGGTGCCCAAGACCAGGCTGGCTGTAGTTCTGGGCTGCCCAAGGCAGGCTCTTGGGACTGGATAGACTTTAAGGTCCCTTCTAACCCAAGCCATTCTGTGGTTCTGTGACTCTGTGATGGTGGAGGCAGTGGTATTGGACCTCTCTGTGAATGAGCTAGATGTTGGGACAGAGCACACAGTCACCAAGTGCGCAGACAGCACAGCACTGAGGGCACCCAGCTGGGAAGTAGCATGGTAGAAAAGGTCCTGGTGGGCACCAAGCTGAAAGTGAGCAGTGCTGTGCCCTGGTGCAGAGAAGGCCAGCAGCCTCCAGGGCTGCATTGGAAGTGCTGCCAGCAGGACAAGGGAGGGATGCAGCCTCTCACCTCAACGCTGCTGAAGTCATGTTTGCTGTGTCCAATTCTGGGCTCCCCAGGAGAAGGCCATGAGGCTCCCTCTGAGCATGAAGTGTTCATGTGCTATGTGGGTGGTGGAGCACTGTCACAGGGACCCAGAGAGGCTGTGCAGTCTCT
This sequence comes from Phasianus colchicus, assembly GCF_987193195.1. Taxonomy (NCBI): domain Eukaryota; kingdom Metazoa; phylum Chordata; class Aves; order Galliformes; family Phasianidae; genus Phasianus; species Phasianus colchicus. Next base: position 105,759,064 of record NC_143437.1, on the reverse strand, counting down.
GTCCTTGGAGATCCTTGATGCCTGTCTGAACACAGTGCTAAACAAATTGCTGCTTTGAGCAGAGAGGTTGGGCTGTGTGACCTTCACAGGTCCCTTTTAACCTCAACTTTTCCATTTTCTGTAAATCTAAGTCAGCCTGATGGAGCTGTAGGTGTCCCTGCTCATTGCAGGAGGGTTGGACCAGATGACCTCTGCAGGTCCCTTTCAAGTCAAACGATTCTCTGGTTGATCCCCATAGAGGAATTATTTTCAGACCTCTTAGTTGTCTAACCATTGTTGTTTCCATTCGATAACTAACAAATTTTGAACCTCTCCTAAGGTGTCCTCTTTTTTGAACAGCACTTGATTACTGATGGGAGACCATATTACAACAATATTTGAGAGTTTTTATCCCACTTGCTAGTTCTTGATCATTATTTACACGTAGAACATATTTCTAAAAGTGCCTCCCAAAATGATTTTTTTACTTTTGTCTTCACTGGAGGATTAAAAGATCTGATTTTCAGTCCTATGATTCTCAGTCCTGTTCCATTTTTTCTGATTTGCTCTTTACCTCCAAATCATTGGAAAATTTGCTGTGGATTCAGTGCAGTCTCCTTTTTCCCCCACAAGCTTTCAAGGCCAATTCTACGTGGGGTGAAGCAGAAGTGAGGAAACTTCCTATGGCCATATTGAAGTCAGCTTCAAATTGGAACACTTAGAAGTACACTGGCAAGCTGCTGTGCTCAAATTACTCTGCTTTGTCAAGAAAGTCTGTTGCATGGCACAGAGTCTGTACTGTACAAGAAGAATCAACCCCTGGGTTTCTTGAGGGATTCTAAGAAGCCTTTACAAATGTATTAATGGTTTGTCATTGGTAGGGGATAGGACAGTTGTCCAGCTGAGTAACTGGTCATTTTTCACTGGTTCTTTTCTAGCTGAAGCAGTTGGGTCACAGCGTGGATAAAGTGGAGTTCATTGTGATGGGTGGAACTTTCATGGCCTTGCCTGAAGACTACAGGGATTACTTCATCCGAAACCTTCACGACGCACTGTCGGGTCACACCTCCAATAACGTAGCAGAGGCTGTCAAGTAAGGACTTTGGTTTTTGTGAATGTAATTATCTGAAAATATTCTTGAGCTGCTGTAAGAACAGAGGATACAAATATTTAGGTCTCATTTTTTTGACAGGCAAGATGTATCCCAATATATTTATTTAGGCACGGAATATTTATAGCTCAACTTCCAGCATTGCTGCGCGTCCTGCGTAGTGCTGTGGTTTATCTGTTTTCTCAGGTAGGAAGTGCTCAGCTTTTTCTAATTTTCTGGCATTCCGTCTGGACTTCAGCCTTTTATGCCTCATCACCTTGATTTGGAGTTGTGACGAATCACATTGCCATGGGATTTATTGCCTTTCACCGGGAAGGGGAACTGATCCCAGCTTGGAGGGAGGCCGGACGTCAGCTCCCGTAAGGGATGACTCAGCCCAGAGAGCGTCACTGCTCCGGAGCTCTGCGCCCCTCACGCTCTCCAACGCAGTTACCCTTGCAGTGATTGAGTGACAGGGAGATGTTCTTCTCATTTTACAGTAGATGAAATGAAAATCGGAGGCTGTTTCACGGACGCGTGCTTCGGTTCGTCAAATACACAACTTTCACTGCGTTTTGCAGGGTAGAAATGAGAATTGAAATGAGAAGGATATGATGTTTTGGAGCTGGTAAAACCAGGTGCTCGTCGCTGCTGACTGTCTGAGTTTGTTCACTGCCTTGTTGTCATATCTCAGCGCAGTGGTTTTTCCTTGATACCGCTGCTAGCTTCTGAAGCAATCAGTTTTAAAACTGGTTAGGACTAGCCTTTGTCTGGCCTCATGTCTGCCTTCATATTTCAAAGCTGTAATTTCATTTGGTTTTCCTCTGGAGGGCAGCAAATGCTTCTGCTCTTTTATTTTTTTCATCATCATAGAATGGCCTGGGTTAACAAGGACCACAGTGATCATCTGGTTCCAACCCCCTGCTATGTGCAGGTCACCAACCAGCAGACCAGGCTGCCCAGAGCCACATCCAGCCTGGCCTTGAATGCCTGCAGGGATGGGGCATCCACAGCCTCCTTGGGCAACCTGTTCCAGTGCCTCACCACCCTCTGAGTGTGAAAAACTTCCTCTGTTTTTTCTTCCATTATTCGTATCTGAGTTATTTTCTCATTCAGTGACCAGACAAAAAATGCTGTGCTGCTCTTTGCAAGAGGAGCAATCAAAGCCATAAAATCACTAACAGGTTGGGAAACAAACTGCGTTCTTTTGCTCTGATTGTGAGCAGCTCATTATGGGAGAGGGGAGGAGTTTGCAAGCTGGCTGTTCAGTTTGGTGCCATGCCTTTGTGTACATCAGGACGTGGTTATTCAGTGCTTTCTGCTGCAGGGGCCTCACTAATATTACTGGAGATGAAATTGCTTTTGGGGTAGTCTGTCCTTTGCTTTGCAGATGACTGAGGAAACTAATTATGACACAGGCTGTGTCACCAAGTAATTTTAGGTGCATGTAAAAACAAAACGACTCTGAAGTCAGTGTGCTGCCCTGCAAGTACACAGAGTGAGCAACGTGAGAAAACCTGCACTAACAATGTGGGTTTTCTTATTTTCCAGCAGATAAATAAAGCTATATATATATATTTTAACATAAAATTTATGTTAAATGCTCAGTAAATGGAAGTATGTGGGAGTTACTCAAGTTGCATTTCATAAGTATTGTAGAGGCACGAAAATCACGTGTGGGATGAATCAGACCTTTTTAAGCTTCTTACATACAGCTGTTGTACTGTGGCACTGCGGTGCTGTTTTGTGATGGTCAATGACACTTGGAATAGATAAATGCAACTTTGCATGTTTCTCTTTGTAGTTGAGGGTTCAGCCCTTCTCCTCACAGCTTCCATTAATAGAAGCCATATTGGTGATATTTTTTGTTGGTTTATTTGCCTGTGACCTGGGATCTGGTCTCTCACCCCTTCTTTTTAATGGGAGTATGGCAACCTTGAAGTTTTTCCTCTTCTTCAAAATTTTCAGATATTATATTATTTTCAGATTTTATACAGTGATCTCCTGCATGGGAAAAAGACCTTCAGCCAGGTTGGTTCTTCTAGAAGCATTTTTAATCATGACCTTTGATCAAACCATCATCTACCTATAAGGGCTTCAGTGCCCCCAGTTGTAAACTGTTTTCCCTTCAGTCCACTCATTTCTTACTTGTCCTAAACTCGTGCTCTGGTTCCACATCAAATGCTGTCTTTCCAGTGACCGTGGTAAGCTGACCTTTACTGAATTGTGCAGCATCAAAGGACTCATCCTCTTGACGTAATTTTGAGTTTTTCTTCGTAGAATACTTTGTCTTCACCACCCTACTGCAGCATGCAGTCCCAGGTAATCAGATAAAAGGGATGTGACCCCGTGTGGCTTCAGCACTGTGACTGCAGCCTGCCTGGAGGTATCTTCTGCTCCTCACAAAGCCAGCACTGCGTGTCCGACTGAAGAAATAAGTCCTCAGATTGTGTTGGCCTGTGGACTCCTGCAGACAATCTCAGCTGGCTCCTGGCTTGCTTGCAGATCTGGAGTCTTACAGTCAGTCAGGCCACATGGTAAGCCCCACAGCTGGAAAGCCAGCAATGCACATAGGGAGGGAGCTGTTTCAGGGTAATGAGGCTGCAGCCAGCTGCTGAGGGATAAATAAACCTCAAACCCTGAGTGCAGAAATCAGAACCTTCGTGGAGTGGCTCACAACACTAAGCAAGGTTGCTGCTTTAAACTGTTTATGGGTAGACTGGGACAGCTGACTTGGGAGATGTAAAGAACTCCACATCCGTATTTATAAAACAGTAGAAAGATCTTTTTTGTTCATAAATTGACCTGAAGTGAGCTTAGTTTTTTTTTTTTTCTTCTTTTCTTTTTGTAATGGATGAGCACAGAAGTGATCTTATTTATGTACAAGAACTGGTCAACCAAAAATGTAATTTCTAAACGATAAACGGAGAATCTGTGAGGCTTTCAGAGAGAATCTGTTCCAAGAGGAGGAAGGAAACAAATTCCTTGAGAAAGCGTTGCTGATATTTCTGCAGTAGCTTCCCATTGAGGCAGTGAACACTTTCTAGACTATTCAGAGAGAAGCCTTTACTCAAGGTGCTATGGTGTGCTTCAGAAGCAAGCTGGCCATGGGATGAGGAGAGACTATATCTGCCTTTGCTCTTTGGTGAGGACAATGAAAACACGAACCATGAAGGTGTAAAATCCACATGGAAATGAAAATAACTTCTTCCCAGCATTTTGTTCCTCTCACCTGACCTGTGAGTCACTAGAGGTGCTGGGCATATTTAACTGCAACTGTGACTCACCACTTAACCCTGGGGGCTGAGCACCTCTTCTCTGAGCCAGGATCTGACTTTTAATTAGTGACTGGGGCTGCAGGAGGACTCAGAAAGGTCCATCTGGACTGCGCTCCCATGCAGCCCCTTGCACTGCAGCTTTAAGCTTGGCTTCTCTCAGTGTATTGAAAATGCACAGGAAATATTTGTCAAATGCTGGTTTTAACGGCGTCCTGTTTTTTTTATTGATGTTCCATCTCCTTGTAAGTCATGTTCCTGGAGGCAAGGTAAGAAGGAATAAAACTGCTGGAGCCTCTCTGCAACGTGAGCATCTTGTATACCTGGTATTTATGTAATGGTATTTGGGTATACAACAGGCTTAAGAACTGTTTGCATAGCAGGACCATTAACCAAGACTAATTTTCCACGTGCATCAGCCACTGACACCCAGAACAGAGCTGGCTGTGTTGGGTTCTTTGTGGAACAGCTGCAGCTTCTGATGTTGGCCAACACTGTAAGTGCCTCTCTGCTCGGGTTTGTCATGCATTGCTTTTGCCTCTTGGAAAAGACCCAGTGGGTCTTACTGGTCCTATGATTTGTGTTTGCACCCTCAGCTGGGCTGGGGAACAAGCAGCAGTGCTTCCCTCTGTCACAGATATTTTCACTGTGTCCCTGGAGATCTGCTGTAGGCATCCTAACAGCCACACTGATGCTCTGGCAGGCTGGAAGCAGATGGATCCAGCTACTTGAGGGCCTTCTCTGAAAGAGAGGATGCAGATTTTAAATAACTGCTCTTTGAGGCTGGGTTACATCTCCAGTTTTGAGACCTGTTAGCCTGTCTGAGGGGAAAGAAATCTCAAACACTGGTGGTTGCAGCAGCACTTGGTTGCCCGGGGATGTGTTGGAGTCACTGTCCCTGGAGGTGTTCAGGAACCATGGAGATGTGACGCTGAGGGATGTGGGCAGTGGACATGGTGGGGGTGGACTGGATGATCTTAGAGGTGTTTTCCAACTTCAGTGATTCTGTGGTTCTGTGTTTGGTTTGATATGTGGTGCTCCTGATGCATTCTAAAACCCATCTGGAAGCTTGAGTGCACCAGGTCAGGAGAACCTATGAGAAATAGTTTTGGTTAGGTTATTAGATGATGTGCTTTCTTAAAAGATCCATATATTAGAATCAAAGTGTTCTAGAATGGTTTGGGTTGGAAGGGACCTTAAAGATCATCCAGTTCATGTATCAGTAATCGTAATAGAAGCTGCAATTTCTCTGCAAGAAATGGTGATCGTGCAAGCTGACTGCCTCTGAGCAATTCCTAATCTTGCTTTACAATAGCAAAGAATAAACCCATCTTTAAAAGGTCACTTGTCAAAGTTAAGGTCTGCTTTAAATTTCCCATTCTTAAGGCTTGAGGAGTTTTGTAAGATGCAGGTTTCTGCAGAACGTTGCTATAGTTTTAGCAGGGTTTAACTCGTCTCCTCTTGGTTGCCTCTTAGGTCACAGTAAGGCTGTGTAGGGTAACAGGTGAGTGTGTTGTGCCTATGCTGCTCACCTTGTGTGTATTTCTGTCTTCCCTTTGTAAGGAATTCTAGTTCACCATGAATCTTAAGGAAGGAGTTTTCAGCACACATCCCTTCCCTTGGGATTGGCAGTGGCTAAGGAGTACCTACAGCCTTGATGGCTCAACAGGCATATGGTGCTTGTTATGCTGATGTATCTAAATTGTGCTTTCTGAGTATTAATTGGGACTCCAGCAATGATGACTGAAGGCTTTGATTCATGACCCCCAGCGACTGATGTTGGAGTGATTCTGGAGGTCAGTGTTCTCCTTTATCTACCTCGACCCTCTGCTTGAGGTGCCCGCTTCCAAAGCAGTTCTCCACCCATCAGCTGGCAGAGCTCACCCTGTGCCAGATGAATGGAGCTGCAAATTGCCCTGCTGCAAATTGCCCAAATTGGATAGTCAGCTCTCACCTCTTCACTCACTGTAATGAGTGGGTGCTGTGACAGGTAAGCTCTTGCAGCTCCGACACAGGCTGCTTTAACTGCTGGTTTAAGCCCTATCGTATCTGGAATTTGGGCAGGAGGGGTGTGGGGATATTTTGCCTGCTCTGCAGCTCCCCTTGTGCAGCAGCAGCTCCTGGCAGAGCAGGGAGCAGATAGCAGGAGGCAGCAACAAATAGCTGTGGCTGTATCCATCAGAGCTTGACTGTCACATCCCTTCCTTTGCTGTGCCAGGCAGGAGATAACTGGCTGCTGGTTTGGTGCCAGATCATTTACAACAGAGATTCTGCCCAAATTTCCTTTCATTCCCGGAGATTTGGAGGCTGGTCCCTAATGTTTTAGAGAGGTAGGCGGATTTTCTTTGTTTCCTGCTTTTGTTGCAACTCTCCCATGGTGCAAAAGCAGCATTTGCTGTTAAAACCTGCTTTTTATGGAGAGTATCTACCCCTAAATGCCTTCAGGATGGCTTATATCCTTATATCCTTCAGGATGGCAGAATTTGAGGTGCACCCCAAAGTTAATTGACATTAATAGGTTCTCTCTTACTTCGGCGTTGCTTATTTCCTACTGCAAGTCCCCACTTCTAGCTGCAGAGGTGTGATTTGGAAGATGCAGGAGTGCAAGTCCTTCTATCAGATTGCATCCAGATCTTGCTACGAGAAGCTGTTTATCTTTTTCCTCCAGTCGCTATGGAAAGTGATTGCCTCTCCTGTTATCTGTCCTGTTCAGTATTTCCGCAGCATTTTTTTTCCAGTGTTAAATACTCAGATTTGTGCTTGAACATTGACTGGGGAGTGCAGGTGGAGGGATCCATCCCCACACGTTTATTCCTAATAGACACCAGAACTACACCAAATTCAGCCCTATTTGTAACCTGTATTTCTTCTGTGTCTGTGGAAAGGACAGTGGCCGTAGCGGTCATGACATTGTCAAAGCTAAATAATGAATTCCAGTATGCTTTTTTTTTTTTTTTGTCCATTTTCAGCAAATTACTGCTGAACACCTGCCAAAGGGAATACTTTTCTCCTTTTTGCTGCTTCGCTGCTGCGCCTGTGTAATTTGGCAAGCAGAACAAGTTCTCCGTCGACCCACGCTAAAATGTTAATGGTAGGATGGGATCCAAGCAGTCAGGTGGGATTGGGAACTGGGAATGGAGCCGATTCATGGCATGGTCACCTGTATGAATGTAATTTGGACTGTTTATTATACAGTTCTGGTTCAAATCCTGCTACTGGTCCAGAGGTAATGGCACAAAGGGAAGATGTATTGTGTGCTAGATCAGCTTTCTGCCTTAATCTCCTTGGGTGTCTCTGGCACAGAAAGCATCACACCTTCCTGGGCATCACAGAAGGAGCCACCCCTCTGCAGGAAGTTGTGCTGCCTGGATGTGGTGTGGAAGCAGTCCCTGGTGGGTGTCCCATGGCCGAGGGACCACTTGTGTGACCTGTGCTGCCTCTTCTCCATTTAGCAGAGGTTGCTTTCCCATCCAAATTAAAATGTGCTGGTAAAACTGAGCTGCTGTTTATCGTTTCCTCTGCAGTGCTGTGCTGGCCTCATTGGTGTTGTGAGCTGAGATCCACTGCCTTTCAACAGCACAAAACTAGTTTCAAAGATAAGTCATTCTCTAGTAATATGATGATGTGGCATGCATGCAAGAAGTGGCAGGTTTAATCTTCAGTTCCATAGAAAGATGTCATGAAGTGGTTTTCCTTTGACTAGTTAGCAGCACAGTGCTATGCAGAGCATGGCTTGTTTCCTTTGAAAACCTCCTGGAATGTGATGCAGTTAATCATAGAATCATTCAGGTTGGAAAAGACCTCTGAGATCCCCAATCCAACCCCAGCCCACCCCACCATGCCCACATCCCTCAGTGCCACATCCCCACGGTTCTGCAACACCTCCAGGTGACCCCACCACCTCCCTGTGCAGCTGTGCCACTGCATCACCACTCTATGAGAAGAAATTTTTTCTCATATTCCACCTTTTCTTTACCTCCTCCCGTCCCAAACAACTTGTGTAACACAAGTGTCCATTCACTAGCTTCGCTTTGCTTGTAGTCCCTTTTTCCTTGTTTTATGTGGTCTCTGCACTGTATTTATCTCGGTGTGATCCACGTTTGCCCTTTGCAGGGAGGAGGAGCAGTGGTAAGAAGCTAGAAACTGAATTACATTTCCAAAGCAGGGTGGAAAATTGCTCATTAAAGATCTGTAGCTGTTGGTTAGAGCTGTGACAGGTGACAAATGGAGCCCAGGAAATAAGTCTTGGAGTCTGCTGCAACAAGTGTTGTCTTGAACACGTCGTTGAGAAAAGAAAAGTAGGTTTATTTTTTGTAGCACCTTTTGGAGAGAGATCCTATTGCTGTTTTATAGGTGAGGGAGTTATTTTGGCAAGAGAAGATTAGCTAAACCACAGCTTTTTGCTGGCAGTTTTGGCTGATGACTGCTTTTTATTAGCTCTGTTTATAATTTGATTGCTCCGATTCCTTTGTTTCCTCAAAGCAGCAATCAAGCTGTTTTCCTTCCTCGAGCTCAGTTTTTATCAGAATGTCAGGCGGGGGCGAGATGAGCTGTGTGTGATGGCTTTGGTGCAGGAGCTACAGAAGGAGGTCTTCACCGGACGCTGCCTTTATGCGGCAGCAGCTCTTAGGGCATTTAGTTGTCAGAACTGCATGCAGCACAGTGACAGAAGTGCTGATGTTCCTCAATAACAGCAAGGAAGTGGTTGTTACTAAGAATATGCAACTTTCCCTAGGCCACGGTGAGTCAATATCAGGGCTGAAATTGGAACGGGATTTTTTTTAATACGCATAAGTCTGACCCAGTGCAATCTTTCTCATCAACTGTAGCAAGAAAAGCTTCGACTTCAGTTTAGATTTAATAAAAGAGAATGTCACATCGCTCCTTTCATCATTTTAGATCTAAGCTTTTTTCTCCCCAGCCCCTTTTTAGCCCGTGTCTATAACTGCATATTGACTATTCTGCGGTAAACTGTCTATATAATTATGACTTGATCGTTGTTCATATTGATTTGGTAACAGGCATTTAAATTGTTGTTCTTTCAAGTTTCCCTGAACTAAATTGCACAGCAGAGATGTGAGAAATCAAGAGCCAATCGTGGGCATCTCCCAGTGCGGGTTTGCTAACAGTTTTTGGCTGTATGGAGGAGGCTGACGAGCTGCCTGCATCTCGGTGTCACTGCGGTGACATCAGTTGTTGCTCGTGGGATGTGATATCTGCTTCTGTGTGCTTGGATGAGAGGAGAAAGAGACCTAGAGTAAAACGTGTCCTTTGGGAACAGCAGGTATCGATTGCCTGGGAGAGGTGGAATTTAACTAAAGGTCAAATGAAATTGTATTGGAATTCACATAAGGGACAGTTAAAATGGGGCTAAAAAGCCACTTCTATTTGGATTATCTGAAAGATACCAGAAAGACAACAAAAAAAGACCAAGATGAAGTATTAACCAAATATAGCCAACAGCTACACCTTCTGCTTTTCTCCCTCTGTGTGGATCAAGGCCACCATGCTGCAAAGGACTGATGCTTAAAACAAAGAGTGAGATTCTGTGACCTGCAGCCTGGCCATGGGGCCCTGAGCAGCCTGGGCTGGTGTTAAATGTGGAAGTTGGTGGCCCTGCATGTGGCAGGGGGTTGGAGCTTCATGATCCTTGAGGTCCCTTCCAACCCAAGTCATTCTGTGATTCTGTATTTAGGGTTACCCTGTGTTACTGGACAGAATTTCCCAAATTGTTCATAAGGAATGCATTTGGTTCTTTCTAAAACTTGATAGCTTGAAGTGTCTCCAGTTTTCTTGCATTGTACAGAATGTGTTTTTTTTCCAAGCTTTGATTCTGCGTCATAAACTGGCAAAAAGTGGTTTTGAAAATAGTGCTGTTTGGAGTTAGTGACTCTGTGGCTTTTTTTCCCCACTTCTGAAGACATCTACATGGTTTGGGTACCCTGGGAAGGTAAGTGGTTACTGTTTTCTTTTTCAAGTGCTGAAATTCAAAGCTATTTTCTTTTTTCAAATAGAACTCTAGTGTTTGGCACAGGAAGCCTTACCTTGTAGGAAGCCCAGGTCTTCATAATGCCTTCAAGCTTCTGGTCGTCTTAATCACTTATAGAACCATTAAGGTTGGAAAAGACCTCTGAGACCACCAAGTCCTACCCCAACCCATCCCCACCACTGCCCACGTCCCTCAGTGCCACATCCCCATGGTTCTGGAACACCTCCAGGTTTGGTGACCCCACCACCTCCCTGGGCAGCTGTGCCACTGCATCACTGCTCTTTCAGAGCAGAAATGTTTCCTAATATCCAACCTGAACCTCCGCTGGCACAACTTGAGGCCATCACCTCTTGTCCTATCACTGTTATCTGCAGAAGAGGTTGATTCCCACCTCACCACAACCTCTTTTCAGGTAATGATGAGATCTCTCCTGAGCCTCTTCTTTTTCAAAGCTCTTCTCCAAACTTCTTCCATAGCAGTTTTGTGAAAAGTCTTTATGGATTTCATTCACAATTTCCTTTCTTTAATTGTCATTTTCAGATGCTATTAGTGGTAATTGAAGGAGGTGAAAAGTTTGTAGAAGCATCCTGGGAGCAAGGATAGCAATTTTACAATAGCTGGTTGACTGCACAGGTAGCTCACCTTTATTGTGATCCACATGTGGTTCATAGAACTGGCTGTCCTGGCTGCTGGAAACCCAAGCTGGAACACTCAGCATGGCGTGTTGGGCTAGCTGCATCATCCATACATGTGATGGATGTGGTGTGGGATTCGTATTGTTTTTAACTAACATTCATATTTTAGTCTGAAATGTAAAGTATTTGGCTTATGATGAGGGTTGGATGGAGTTGGCAACCCTATCCATGGCATGGGGTTGGAACTGCACGGGCTGTTTGAAATGGCCCAAGGTTTCAATGGAACTTCTAGGTTGTAGTGGTTGTCTTTGAAGTGTTTGAAAACTATGTGAGAGTTCACGTGGATTTTCCAAAGTGATTTTTCAGTGAAGCCTCCTGAAGACTGTGGGGTGAGATTAAAGGTCTTGCATGCATTAATGATTATAAGAAGTTGAGAGGGAATAACTCATCATTTTTTACTACAGAAGAAAGTCATCAGTGTCCCAGAAGAATCCGTGCACGCACCTGCTGGAGACAGGCTTAAATAATCTGAAAAAGGTTGAATGCCAGAATTCACTGTGATGCTGGATTCTTTGCAGCAGTAACAGCAAGCTGCCTGCAGGGAGTTGTAGAAGGCCTTCTCCATGCTGACTGGGTGGGTGATGAGGGGACAGGTGAGAATCTGCAGAACAGTGTGTGTAAGGGTTCTTGTTTTGCTGCAGGACAACGAGCTTCAAGTTGGCCAGAGCTACCCAGGAGCCCAGGTAACCATGAGTAGCACAGGCATGTGATTCAGTATTACTTAAAAGACCAGCTCAGCGTGAGGAATTATAATGAAGAGAACTGGGAGAGTGGAATGGGAAGTATTGTTATGCTTCTGCATTGTTCAGCAATGTCTCCTTAAACTTCAGCAGGTGTCAGCTTGAACTATGCTTGGTTATTCCTTTTAACATTTAGACAGGGGGAAGGAAAATGATACTGTACAACGGGGGGGAAATAGCAGACAGTGATATAATAGAGGATCTGTGAAGTCTTGCCTGTCGTGGAGGTCAGATGATTATTGATCATCTCCTACAGCTCAAGGACTGGGACCCTCAGATGAAAGGGGAATTCAGGATGAAGGTGGCACTTCTGCATTGGAATGCACAGCTGGGCTGTGGGGAGTGACTGAACACATCTGTGGGGAAAAAAACCCTGTGCAGAGCTGCCAAGTGCTAATGATACCTACTACTACAGACATCCCTGGAGAGAAAATCAGAGGTATTGTAGGAAAGCACCACCGCAGCTTTCCCTGCTTGTGCTGCAACCAGCCATCGTTGCATGGAGAGCTGGGCATAGCCAAGCTTTGGGCTTGCCCAAGGGACTGTTGGTGTTACTGGAGCTCATTGCTCCCCTCTAGAGCAGGTCAGTGTGTTAGTGGTGTTCCAGCTGCTGTCTGAAGGCGGCTCTGTGGTTTGTGTCTCCATTGGCTGCAGTGCCAGGAGGCTGGCACTCATCCTACAGCCTGTGTTCTGTGAGAAGCATGAAGAGTTCAGCCTCCAGTGCTGCCACTTGGCTCTCTGCTCACTGAGAGAGGTTTGAGAGGGGCAGAGAGCTAGCAGAAGGGAGGAGGAGATAAGCACTCTCCTTCCCATTTAAGGCTTATTTCTAGGATGTTTTTTTCCCTCAAACCTTTAGCTTTGACAGAGAGGGAAAACAGAGGTTGTAACTTGGCTCTGGGTAGAGCCATGCATATGCAATTTTTCTTGTCTGAAATATTTCACTCTAGCATATCCTTATTCATCCTGGTGCTTTCAGTTACAGCTTGCTAGTAATTTGTAGCTGGCAAAAACATGATCTGTATTGCTGTCGCCTTGAACCTGATGGATGGGAGCTCACAACATCAGGCAACAATGTCAGAGGTCCTGTCAGGGTTCCTGCTCACAGCCTTTTTTATTTTTACCTCCTGAGCTAAGAAAAGTCTTTCAGGCCCTGCTCACGTGCCCTTTGGGAACAGGCAGTGATTATGGTGTTGGAAATAATCTTGCATGAGCCCCTTCACTCATTTCTCCTTCACCCACAGTGAAGGGTCTTTGAAAGCTGTGAGTGATGCAGAAATAAACCCAGTAATGACCACCATCTCCTCCATACCAGCATTGGTACCTCTTTGTTACAAATAGGTGTTGAAGCAGGAGGGAACAAAACTGCCTATGAGTTATGCATTAGTGGCAATTAAGGGGAGAAAAAAAAAAGAGACAAATATTATTCTAGCAGATATAAATACTGTTACATTATCAAAATTGGGAAGTTATATTTCAGTCAGTAAATTATTTTAGGTAACTAAGTTTTTTAGCATGTGAGATCTGAACCTTGTGGAACTGATGCTGTTAAGAAACCACAGCAGTATCTCACACTCCTGGTAGTGGTGATAAAGAAAACTCTGAAATGCTGTAGTGAAAAGGGAGCTTTATGAAGCCAAATAACTGGAAGTTGAACACTCGGAAATATCTGCTCTGGGCAGTCATCAAAAATGCAACTTCTGAAGGATGTCTGGTGAGTAAGCTGCCACTCTTTTGTTTACTAGCAGGAAATTGTAGACGCTGAATTAATTACTCTAGCTGTGTTTCAGAGATTGGCATAGTAATAGAATCATAGAATCACAGAATGGCCTGGGTTGCAAAGGAGCACAATGCTCATCCAGTTCCAACCCCCTGCTATGTGCAGGTCGCCAACCAGCAGACCAGGCTGCCCAGAGCCACATCCAGCCTGGCCTTGAATGCCTGCAGGGATGGGGCATCCACAGCCTCCTTGGGCAACCTGTTCCAGTGCCTCACCACCCTCTGGGTGAAAAACTTCCTCCTAAGATCTCACCTAAACCTCCCCTGTCTCACTTTAAAACCATTCTCCTTGTCCTATCACTATCCATCCTCATAAATAAAGCAGAGCTATTACAGATCAAGAAAAAGGAGGTCGTTAGAGAGCAGGTGAGCACGTGGTGTGTTGGGTACTTGTGTGTTTTATCAGCAGTTTGCTCTTCAGAAGCCATCAGTGTCACTTCTTTTGTCTAAATTTCATCTATATAAATGCCATTCCTATCTGGAGCACCTGCAGTTCAGGGTTCCTTTGGGCAGTGCTTCTTATAGTCAAACACACCGTTGGGACTGGGATGTGGAGTATGGAGCACCATCTTTTGTGGAGGCTGCTGCTGCTGAGTGATTCACTAGCAATGATGCTGATCAAGTAGTATGAGCAGCATCACTATTTACTCCATCTTCATCTTCAGCATGGTTTTCTTTGACTTTCGAGGTCACCCTGAAGTATCTGGCAGGGGATTATTGGGCTGGATGAGTTCTTCTCCATCCTTCCCTTACTTCCATGCAGACAGGTACACCTAAAAACTCCTTGCACTTGGTGATTGGCTCCCATTGGTGCTGCCCTTTAACTGTTTCTGTAGTTCCTTGTACTTCTGCTTTTGCCTCTCTGTGTACCTCCTTTTATGTACATTGCTACTTGGAAGCAAAGAAGTGGTTTAAAGGCATATGATTGCCACGCTGTGCACGCAGCGTGTTGACCTGCTTGCTTGATTCTTACAGTTTTTCTTTCCTGGGCACACTGGGACAAGATAAATCTTTCTGTACTGTATGGCATCCTGCCACTGCTGCCAGCCAGGGAGTTCGGATGCTGCTGTAGTGTGGATTTGTAATTAATTGATTCTTTGATGTTCGGGTCTCATAGCTGATGAGGCTTTTGTCTCCAGACCAAAGTTTAATCGAAGGAGAGCAGAGGCTTTGTTAAATGAGTTGTTTTGTGCCAGGGCTGTGCCATCTGTTTTTCCTCTAAATGAGAAAGTACCTGCAACCCTGTGTCAAACTGCTGCGTCTGGTGGAGAGGTGGGTACTTGCTGATCTAAAATCCCTGCTTATTTAAGAGGCAGATTCTGATCTGAAGTTCTATTTTATGTGCCAGCTTTGTCTGAAAATACACTCAATTATTCTCTAATGATTAAAATGAATAATTCTCTCCTGCACTTCATCTTGATTCAGACAGTTCTCTAATCACCCTGAAAACTCACTTAATTCTAGCTATGTCTGTGCTAATCTGAAAGTTTCTCTGGATCTCATTCCCTTCATTTGTATGGCATCTATTTTATTTGCACAATTCAGCACTATGGTTGGTCTGTTATTAAAATTGCCCCCCTGTAATCTTGTGCTACACGCTTATCTTGATTTCTGATTGTTCTTGCAGTGTGACAGATTTTCAGTTCTTACTTGGGATTCTTCAGCATTGCACAGGTAACAAATAAGACTGTTCCATGGAAGGAGAAGTACGGTGAGGTGTTTGCTGGGTGTGAAGTTAAAACTCCTTTGCACTCTCAGATTCTGGAAGAAATCCACATCACAAATCATAGAATCATAGAATGGCCTGGGTTGAAAAGGAGCACAATGCTCATCCAGTTCCAACCCCTGCTATGTGCAGGTCACCAACCAGCAGCCCAGGCTGCCCAGAGCCACATCCAGCCTGGCCTTGAATGCCTGCAGGGATGGGGCATCCACAGCCTCCTTGGGCAACCTGTTCCAGTGTCTCACCACCCTCTGGCTGAAAAACTTCCTCCTAAGATCTAAGCTAAATCTCCCCTGTCTCAGTTTGAAACCATTCCCCCTTCTCCTATCACTATCCACCCTCATAAGCAGCCATTCCTCCTCCTGTTTATACGCTCCCTTCAAGTACTGGAAGGCCACAATGAGATCTCCCTGGATCCTTCTCTTCTCCAAGCTAAACAAGCCCAGTTCCCTCAACCTTTTCTCCCTTTCCTTCCACCAGAACAAACCTGCATACCATGTGGACTTGTGTATGTGAGACCATCCTGAGGAGTTGGAGTTCTCAACTTGTTGAGTTCATCTGAGTTTTTAGGTCTTTCCTTATATCTCTTCTTTTGGTCTTTGGTTCATGACAGCTTTGCTCACCTTGGCCATCATCAAGGTCATCTTAAGCTCTCGTGACTGAGTATCCTGAAGTCACTCTTTTTGGAGCTATAGATATCAGCTTTTCAGCCTCTCTGCCTAGTTGGATAGCATCTGTTCCCTATTAATATGCTCTTTGGCTAGCATGCCATTCCTGCAGGATATGTGGCTAGATGTCTGTTGTTTTTAAAGATTAAGCAAAAGCAAATCCATCATCTCTATTATCATGATAAGTTACTGTATGCTGTTAGTGAGCTTACAGGGCTTTTTGGAACATTAAAGTGTAATATGCCTAAACTTCTCCAAGAGATTTGGCTTGGTGCAGTGAGATACCTTCACATTAAGAAAGAGAAGACAACAACATGTCACTGATTGCATTGGTTTTCAAAACAGGCATAGCAGAAAATTATTCTCATTGACCTGAATGATTTCTAATAGGATTCTGTTGTTTTTGCCTCTGGGCCTCGTGTTTAATACTCGTGTTAAAATAGTCATTTCTGAGGGTTGGCAGATGCTATCAATATCGGAGATGGGCAAATAAGGGATAAATCTGCATCCTATAGTAAGTTGTATATGAGCAAGCTGGCTACTTTATTATGGGAAAATGTAAAGCTGTTTTTCTAGGAATGGTGCAGGATTCTATTCCGAGAAGCAGCGAAATATCTAGAAAAGACTTTGGAGTTAAGTCACATTATCATGAGCTTTCTGTATGATTCAGCAGCCAAATTACCCTTGACTGTATAAATAGTGGAAAATTGGATAGGAATAGGCAAATTATATTCCATCTGGATTTAGTACTGGTGTGTCTGCAAAGTTCTCCGGCTGTTTTTGATATCAGAGGCAACAAAAATGCTTAAAAACTGGAGGCGGTGCTGAGCAAAGGCATGAAAACGATGCAGAGATTATAATAGATGCTCTTAATGAATGATATACAGAGCTCCTTAATCCAACCTGATGCCCTGATACCTGCTACAAGGGCAGTACAGTTGAGCACGATTAATTTAGTAGATTTCTGGAATGCGTTACGGTGATATGTTGAAATAGACCTTGCATGAGCCAACTGGGAGAGCTGCTCTGCTGGATCTGCTGCTCTGGGAGAGCTGAGGGACAACTTTCAGGTTCAGGTTGGATAGTAGGAAACATTGCTTCTCAGAAAGAATGGTGCTGCACTGGCACAGGTTGGTTTTAAATAGCATTTCCTGCCCCTTTCAGGTCTCTGAGCTCCCTTTTGTAGCTCACCATTGGCCCTTTCTATAAAAACCTGGCATTCAGTGTATTTAGTATTAGATTTCCAACAGAAGACAGTTGCTCTTTTTGCAAAAGGAAAACATGCTGAATATCCAAATGAGTGTTTGAAGTTCAAAAGTCACGAAGAGGGGGAACAAAAGTCAAATTCATTTTTCCCTGTTCGGGAAATGATAAAAATGTGTTGCCAGAACTGCCCTTGGGTGGTTGGCTGTCACATGTTTTTCTCTCTTTTCTGTTTAGCTGAAGGGAATCTGTAGTCTTCATTACATGTGGACCACTCAATTCAGGCTTTTATGCTAGTAAAATAAAGTATTAGACTGCACTCTTTGTGCTTACCAGTGTTGTTCTTTAAAGCCTTAGAGGCATTAAACCTAAAGCCAATGTTTGGCTGGGATCTGTCTTTGCAGGCATCTCCTGGTTAACATTTTGATCCCATGCAAGGAAGCTGCTGGGTCCCCAGGAGGTGCAGGGAGAGCTGGAGCACGAGTGGCTCAGGCTGGGAATGTTTGCTACTGAGAGAGGATGCTGATATGAAGATGTTCATTACTTTCCTCGTTAATCACAGAATCATTGGGATTGGAAAAGACCTCTAAGATCACGAAGTCCAACCCCAACCCACCCCCCTGTGCCCACTGACCACATCCATCAGTGCCACATCCCCCCAGTTCTTGTGCTGCTTTTCTAATCCCAGGTAAAACCCACTTCTTGCAGCATAGACAAGACAGCTTTTGCAGCTGTGGCACCAGACTTTCATCCTGCTGGTACTCTTAGTAGATGCTGTAATTTGGGGTCTGTTGGTGTATGTTAGATTCAGCGTTTTACAACTGTCATAAATTTGCTCCAGGGGGGAAATATAATTACTTTTGCCTCCCCTCTGTATTTCTAGCAATGATCGCAGGTGCTTAATACAAGCACATTTCATCTGGTGTAATGGGTGAGTTATCTGGTGACCTTTTTTTTCCCTTATCTAAAACTTGTCTTTCTTTTTTTAATTATTTGGAAACAAAATGTCTTTAAAAGCAAGCATTTTTTGATCTGCTGTTAATGAATCACACTTTGGCAATGTTTTCCCTGACATGATAAACAACGTTCTGGTAGTCTGTCAGATTAGTGAGCCACAAACTCTGAAATGTTTTATGCCTTTTTTGAGATGCCAATGTTGACAGCCATTACAGTCTACCCCCCAAATCCTAGGCTTTTTCAATCTGAATGGAATTAATATTTTTTGCTTTGGGGTCTGAATCTACCTGGTTTTTGTTGTGGCTCTGTGTGTGTGTGTGTGTCATATTGGACCTCCGTCATGCTGAAAGCTAAACTCTGGAGCTTTCCAGCCATCCAGAGCCAGCAATCAGTTGATGAATCCTTATAACATACCTAATAATGACCTGAAGTTAGTCGTCCTTGTGATTTTGGTGTGCAGCATTCTTTCGGGTATCAGCAGAACATCTCTCTTACTCAAGGTGTCCTCAGTGACATTTCATGTGAATACTGAGATCTTCATCATTTGGGACCATTAAAGAGGCCAGTGTGCTTCTCAGAGAGTCGCTGTTAGTCCTGCCCACATCAGGTTTGGTGCTTATCCAGATTATGTCTGCAGTTTCAAATGGCTTCAAAAGAATCACAGAATGGCCAGGGTTGGAAGGGACCTCAAGGATCATGAAGCTCCAACCCCCCTGCCACAGGCAGGGCCACCAACTTCCACATTTCATACCAGCCCAGGCTGCCCAGGGCCCCATCCAACCTGGCCTTGAACACCTCCAGGGATGGACGGGGCATCCACAGCCTCTCTGGGCAGCTGTTCAGCACCTCACCACTCTCATAGGAAAGAGCTTCCCCCTGACATCCAACCTAAATCTTCCCTCTCTCAACCTATAACCATTTCCCCTTGTCCTGCAGTTATCTACCCTTTCAAAGAGTTGATTCCCCTCCTGTTTGTAGGCTCCCTTTAGGTACTGAAAGGCTGCAGCCTTCTTTTCTCCAGGCTGAACAAGCCCAGCTCCCTCAGCCTATCTTTGTATGGGAGATGCTCCAGCCCTCTAATCATCTTTATGGCCCTCCAGAAGAGGAAATTTTCTTCTTACTGTGTATCTTCCCTATGCTACTGTCCTCTGTTACACAATCACTACATTCTGCTGGAAAGGTGACTGCTATGTTGGGGACAAGTGCAGTGCTTCTTACATTGAAATGAATATGACCCCTGCTGATGATGTAGGAGATTGTGTTGATTTATGGTTTCCCGGTGTGAACTTTGTTTCAAGTCTGCTTTGGATTCCTATTTTCTTTTGTTGTATTCTCTCATAGGTCAGTAACTTACCATTTGTCATCAGCAGAGGATTGTTACACTAGCTGGAACAATTAGTCTCAGTTAGACATCCAGTGATAAATGGGGTGGATGGGGAAAAAGGCTACCAATGAGTTTTGTTCCACCGTTAGGCTTCACTGAAGCCGGTAGCATGCGCCTCACTCAGAAATAGGGATGATGTGCATAGTTTTCATGGACCACCTGATATGTGACTTCCCAGTTTTAATAGAGGATGGCTTTTGTTGCAGGTATTCTGAACGAAGCTTGACCAAATGCGTTGGGATAACCATAGAGACCAGACCAGATTACTGCCTGAAGCGCCATTTGAGCGACATGCTGTCCTATGGCTGCACGAGGCTGGAGATCGGAGTGCAGAGTGTGTATGAGGACGTGGCCAGGGACACCAACAGGTGGGAAGGAGCTTTTTCAGCTCATTGCATGCTTTCTGGAAGCAAGTCTTAACCTGTTTATTTGCACACCTGTGTAAGATTGATATTGAAACACTCGTCCTGTTTCCATATATCTGTTAAGAAAAAATAAAAACTGCAGTGGATGCATGGAATTTGCTGTGGTCTTGTCTAGACCATGGCTTGAGAACAAATAGAGGTTTGTGATATTTTATTTTAAACTTATGATCTCTTCCTGTAGTGTATATTTCTCTCTCTTTTTTTTTTTTTCTTTCTTTCTTTTTTATTGCTTCATAAATAAATGCAGTATTGTGAAATAGAAAATATGCCCGGAGAGAGCTTGTAGTTCTTGTCCTACATAATTCACAGCTTTTAGTCTTGAGTAGATGCAATGTGGTATAATCTGCTGGAGGTCCTTCGCTAGCCAGCAGCCTCTTCTCTGTGCCAGATACCTTATTGGAGAGATGACACTGGCAAGTACAGTGGATGGGCACATCCAAAATCAGCACCTATTGACGGATGAACCACAGTCATTCTAGGTATACAGGATTTTAAGGGATAGCAAAATATGTTCACAGGAAGCTTGTGATTTATTCCTCGTAATCTCTGACCTGTAGCCAAAAGCACAGTTGTCCTACGTAGGAGTGAGCACAATACATTCTTCATCCCATCCCTTACAGGCAAGAAAGCTAATTTTTTTTTTTTTTTCCCCATTGCAAGTCTGATAATTCTGTAGATATTTTGAAAGAAGTGATTGTTCTCTTGATGTTTTTTTCACTTGAGACACTCGTACTTGCCTTCCTTCTTATTGTATATTCCAATCACCTAGCAAAGACCTTTGATAACTGTAATCATGCATAATGACAGATGAAGCGTGGTTCAATAAGCAGAACACATTTTTGATAATACTCACCTTAAAGGCAGTAGTGCAAAACTGAAAATGTTGGACATTTTCTTTTAGAGCCTGAAGGTAGGAATCTGAAATGAATTTCTTCCTGTGGGTTTAGCTGTAGTTTTGCTTGTTTGTGGAAGTGTAGGAAATCACTGCTATGAAGCAGTCAGGCTACAGGACTCAGTAGAGAGGAATGACCATTTATTGAGCAGCCCAAGAGTTAGCAACTAGCACTCATAGGTGCTTTTCTCCTGTAGATGTCAGAGCTTTCCAAAGGAAAAGATCCACGCTGGGGAATTTGGCTAGATCTCACTCTTAGGCTGGGTGTATCTGCTAATGGTTACTACTGACACATCATAAATTTAAGAAATCGTTTCTTTTAAGCTTCTTTCTTCACAAGCTCCTTTTAAAGATGTCCTGTCCTGAAGCAGAACTGTGAAGCTCCACTTAGCTCTCACTGCAGTCATCTTCAGCTTTCCTACAGCGTGCCAGATCAGAGCTGGTGCCATAAATCATTCAAAGCTTTATGTCACTTCTGGCTTGTGAATTGCCTAATGAACCCTTGCTTTCCTGCTGATGAACCAGAGGAACAATGAAGTTGTATATTACTATTTCACTCTGAAATAATCTTGTATAGAATTACATTTCTAAAGATTTTTGGTGTTTTTCAATCCTGCTTGCAGATTTCCTAAAAGACTTTGCAGGCTCTCCCAGGGCAGACAAAATACAGGCTGTCATTCATGCATCTTGCTCCAGTGTTTTTGAACAATGTATTGGAATACACTTCTAGAGGAGGGTGATGCAAGTTTCTCTTTCTTTTGAAATGACCTCATTTTGCTTCTGTTCTTCTACTTTGTGGGGGATGTGTTTTGCTTTAAACTTTTAATATTTTGCTTGTAGCAAAATGTCAGATTACAACCAATTAGGCTAACTGTTTGGAAATTACTTTCTATTATGTTCCATAAGTCATTAGTGAGGTTTTTGAGTGCCTTGGGTGGCTGTGAGGCAGAAAAAATATTCAAGAACAGATCTAGGCATCAAATAATCAAGTTATTGATGCAGCTCAGATTCCACTTCTAATAAGAAAATAATTTTTATTTATGAAGCAAGTCTCCCATTTACTTCCCTCAGGCTACTGAAGGTCTTGAGTAATTCTGTCCTTGAACACTCTTAGAAAATACTGTAATACTTCTGAAAAAAAATCATTAATAAAACTACAGTCATAAAACTACAGGTAGAGATTTAACAGAGGCAGAATATATAAGTAGAGAGAAAGAGAGGAAGAGATACTTAAAGCCAGGGAAGTAGCTGTTCGATTTTGTAGTATCTTGGAATCATTACGGTTGGAAAAGACCACTAAGTTCATCATTTCCAAATGTCAGCCCATTCCCACCATGCCCATTGACCATATCCTTAATTATTGGTTAATATTAGGTCTCAGCAGAAAGTGTGCTTTTGTAGAGATGCCCCACTGCACTGATTTTTCACCCAAAAGACCTTTGAGTAGAGGAAGAGCCACCTGCTGAGCTGTCCTGTTGACGAGAGGTAAACTGGTTGGAAGGTGTGATGTTAAGGAAATGGCAACTGGAAGAGAAAGAAAGTAGCAGGTGCTGACAGATAGAAATCTCCAGAGATGTCAGCCAGTGCTGGAAGAGCCTGCAACTGGGCAAGACCAGGAACAAGGACTTGTTTCCATCATGGAAAGGTTGGTCACCTGGGGTGGGAACCTCCCTGGAGCTGTTCAGTGATTCTCACTGCTCCATGGAGGCTTTCAAGAAAGTGGTCGATGTGGCACTTAGGGACATGGTTAGTGGGCATGGTGGGGATGAGTTGGTGCTTGGACTTCATGATCTTAGTGGTCCTTTCCAACCTTAATGATTCTGTGATACTGTGGGGAGACAGAAGAAGTCTCCTGAACCGTGGAAGATGGAAGGAGAGGAGTTTGCTTGAGGCTGATGAGCTAGGTGTGATTCAACCTTTGTTCCTGCAGCCATTCCCACTCTTGCCAAGCTCCTGCAGAGCAGATCTGAGCTCCTGTGATGTAATGTCAGCAACAGGGAACTCAAAATGTTACTTCCAGACTCCCAGTCCAACCTATGATTTGGAAGTTTAACATCTCTAAGAAGCCACAAAGAGTTTGTTTTTCTTTAAAGGGAGTACTTGAGAGTTTGTCAAGCCTGGTATAGAACAATTTTCTAACTAGCTGGCTTTATGTAGCTCCCATCCTTCTCCTTTTCCTGTTCTGATACTTCTGTTTCTGGTTACACTTGTTTTGATTATATGTTGCCCTCAGCACAGTATGCTCATGCTGTGGCATTTCCTTGTGTCACTGCTGCAAAAAGTGAATTTCAGCAGTTCCCAGAAATTCCTCAGGCTGTAGTTTGGAAAGTTGTAGCCTTAGGGTGGTTCACCTGCTAGAGAAGCAGCAAACTTGAGTACTGTTTGCCCTTAGTCTAGTTTATTGTAATAGAAGCCGTGTTCCAAGACTTGAATGGTGGTAGACCGATAATAAAACTCATCCATGCTCACTTCCTAGAGAATAATCTGAATTAAATATGTCAAAATGTGTCTTCTTCTTTGTGGCTTTGTGCTGCCTGTCTTGGCTGTTTGGGGCTCTAAATCTCTCTCTTTCTCTCTTCCCAGAGGTCACACCGTGAAGGCTGTGTGCGAGTCGTTCCACTTGGCCAAGGATGCTGGCTTCAAAGTGGTGGCACACATGATGCCTGATTTACCAAACATGGGGCTTGAAAGGGACACTGACCAATTTGTTGTGAGTATGGCTCAGGATATCCAGGAGTTTCTGGTTTGTTCCATCTAATGCTTTCTCTCTTTCTTAGCTCAGCTACTAGTTATGATCGAGGCCAGAATTGTTTCTTAAGGACAAACAATTTAAAATTCATTTTTGAAGGTGGAAGGTAAGAAAGATTTGTTGAACTACTTCATCCAGAAAATTATATCCCTGCCTCATGAAAGACTGAGTCACTCAGGTCTCTGTGGAACAGAGCTCTTCCGATATTAAGTAAGGCTCTTACTTTTCTCCTAGTTGGTTTTCTTTCCTTGGCTTTAGAACAGTACCTGTTTCAAAGTTAAAAGCGTATTATCTCCAAGGTAATTAATTGCAAAATAGAGTGTATAGGTGGATTATATAGCAACTCTGTTCCTGGCTCGGTGCTGTTCAATGTCTGTTTCAATGATGTGGAAGAAAATTTAAAATTATCTATAGAGAGATTGAAATGAGAAATGAAAGAGCAAATGGTAAACATTGTAGGGAATTAACCACTTTATCTGATAATGTAGATTTTTTTTATGATCTCATTATTGCAAAATCCAAATTCATCGTCCTAAAATAGTGCAGAAATTGCAGTCACGATGCAGGAATCACAGGTATATTTCTGTGCAAAGTCAGACTAGGTGCTTTCTGGCACTGAAAAGCTGTCAGTGCAATGGAATATATTGTTTAGAAGTACAGGCAGGAAACAGTGGGTTTTCATGGAGTGCTGCAGAGAGAGAGGTTTAGAAAGAAGCAATCCGATGTGCAGCAGTTCAGTGCAGGAAGGAAATTCTGAAACCTGTGGTGTGCACTTCTTGTAAGTGATTTTGTGCAGTATTCCTTGAGCATGTCAGTATCACAGTGTCACAGTACTTAGGAAATACTACGTTTGTGTGATAGTGTGAGAGGCTGGGGCAAAGCACTAAAGTGATGCTCACAAAACTAGGGATGTAACCAGTGACAGAGCTGAAAGTTAACTCAAAATTCCTGCCCCAGGTTCTGTTGCTTCTGGATTATCTTCTTACAGTGCAGAAGGAGATGGAGGGTAACAGTGGGCATCAAATTAGCCATGTTGTCATGTAATTGTTTGTGCTGAAGGGTATGGCAAAGCCTGACTCAATATCTACTGAGGTTGCAACCATAGTTCTGGGTTCTTTAATGGATCTGTCTTTACTGAGGTTGTATTAGGCTGGGGAGGATTTATGATGAAAGAACAGCAGTACTGACTAAAAGATTTAAAGAGCTAACCTTGGATAAGACTCAGCAAAGAGAACGCAGTAATCCCAAGTATTTGCAAGATGTAAGACTGGAGAGGGAGGAATTATTTAAAGCAGAATTACAAGCTTCCATGGAAAGTATTATTTTATTTAATGATGATTATTCTTTGCTGCTTCTCCATGATAAGTGGCTGAGGCTTTTTCACTGTAGAATCTGGAGCCACTCCTGCTTTAGTGTAGGAGCTTTGGGGAAGTATTTTTCCAGGAGTCTGCTTCAGAGGTATGGCTTCGTGTGATGCTGAGCTGCTCAGTGCAGCTGAAGGGCTGCCCTACTTCTCAGGGTAGTGCCATGCTGTGTTTCATCCATTTATTAAGGGCAGATATTGCAGAAGTAGAAGATGAAGAAGGCAAAGTCCTCAGGAAGAGAAGACAAGAACGTGGTGGAAAGGCAGGAATTTCGTGAGAAGGGATTGAAAGAAAGATCCTAGAATCATAGAATCATTAAGGCTGGAAAAGACCTCGAAGATCACCAATCCCAACCCACCCCCATCATGCCCACTGACCATGTAGAAGCTCATACTATTGGCCTCAGCCCATTGATCAGCCTGTCAGTATCCCTCTATAGGGCCTTCTTACCCTCAAGCAGATAGAGCTTAATATAGAAAAACAGGAGAAAAAAGCAAAGTGAAGAAGGTCAACTCATTTAGAATACTTTTGCAAGAGAGATTAAGAGCTGGAAATACAGCTGTGCTGATGGTGTGCCAGCTCTGGAACGTGGAAGGAAGGAATTCACATGTTGTGACTAGGAGGGACAGCAAGGCCAAGCAAGGAATGAGACATGAAGAGAATTAAGAAATCATTGTTCTTAGAAAAGGAGGTATCAGAGAATCATAGAATTCTCCAAGTTGGAAGGGACTTGTAAGGATCGTTGAGTTGAACTCCACACAGAACCATCCAAAAATCAGACCACGGGAAAGGGGTCAGAAGTTTGGGATGAGGGGCTGGAATTGGCTGGAGGACCAGGAAAGAAAAATGTGAAGCAATGGAAAAAGAAGACCTGATGATAGTTTAGGTTGGGGGATTTAGGAATGCAGAGGGTGATGGGGTGATTAGCTCAAACGACAGACAGCCACATTAATGAGTTCAGAAATCTGAAGCAGGACTCGCAGATCAAATTAAGATTGGATGCCAGCGAGTGTAGAGGTGAGAAGCTGGAGGATGAGTAATCAGTGTGGAGGATAAAGCCCTCAAGTAGTAATGTGAATGCTGCAGAGTGAAGAGGAGAAATAGGACTTGAAGGGGCGGGCTGCTGGAGAAGGGCTGAGAGATCACAGCAACACGAAGAATGATAGCCGTGTTGTTTTAAAGAGAGGAAAATCTGAGGAAGGACAGAAGAAACCCACGTGTGGGTCAGGAGAGACCTGCATTAAGAGGCAGCTGTGAGGTGGGTGCCCAGCAAGGTGATCACTGTGTGCTTCACAAAATGAAGCTGCAGGGGACGAGAGAGGAGAGGTTGTGGATCACTGTGACACGTTTCAAGATGGAGTGGTAAAGCAGGCATGTTTTCTGTTTCAGATTCTAGGTGCTTCTCAACCTGTCTTCAATGTTTTATAACTTCTTTTTGAAAGATCTTTTGTCTTAAGAGAAAAGAACCATTTGTTTTCTTTTGTTTTTCCCTGCTCTGGCAAACATAAGAAAAGTGCCCAGCAGACTGCAGTTCCTTCTATCTGGCTGAATCTCCAGGAAAAAGTACATTCTCTATCTCCTACCCCAAAATTTTATGTCATAGTTTTGAGTTGTTAAAAACAGCTTATTTTTATGTAGTGCTGTATAAATGTTAGCTCCTGCTGGTAAATATTTGGACACTTCTATTGCATGAAAAATACTGTGATAACAAAGAGAGGAATCAAATGGAGAGCATCTGTTGCATTCCTGCAAGAGTTCTGAGCTGCTCATCAGTAGAGTAGTGCTGTGTGACAGTTTGGGATTGCTTAATCCCCTGCTTCACAAAAATCTTTATCTTGCTACGAGATACTGTAATTTTGGAGGGACAAAGCCAGCTATACCTTGTCAAGGATCCCTGCAAATTTTTGCTTGTGTGGTATTTCTGACTAGGTCTAGAAATTTATTTGCTGTGATGCTAACTTCTCTTCTAGCCATGTGCTTTTCAGAGCAGGAAAAAGTAGGGCAAAAAGGAACCGAGATGACTTTAGAAGGTCTAAACACTGCCTTCATAACCAGTTGATATATTAAGGATAGAGGTTTCTCTTGGGAAGATAATAACTTGCTGATTGTGCTGACTGCGTACTAAAAATACTGGGTGCTTCTTCAAATTGAACAGGCAATTATGGTGTCAGGAGTAACATTGCTTCTGTCCCTCATGACCTATTGATTTGGAAGTGTAACCTGCTGCTTGCACCCAGCAACGAGGTCAGTTACTCTTTTGCAGGCATATCAAAGTTTTGTTTGTGTACAGCAACTGTGTTCCTGGAAAGCACATTTGTAATTTATGGATAGGAGTCAATATGTTAGATCTGCCTTTTGGTGTATGTACATATTCTCTCTTTGACAGTGAGTAGCAGGTGGGTGGCTTTCTGTCTGCCTTCATTATGAAGATTATTACTTTTTGCTTTTTAACCAGAGTGGGTGCGCCAGCTCTCTGTCTCAGCTATGTCGTGCTTCTCCACCCCTCCTTCCCCCTTATCCCATTTTTTTCCCCCATTACCACTGATTCTTTTTATAGCCTCAGAGGATTTCCTTTCCACTTCGGGTCTTCTCACTGCGTTCCAAGCACAGGAAGATGCTGCAGGAGGCAACATGCTCTGCTTCCTCCCACCACCCGTGTCCTTGTGCCAGGAAGGGAGGTAGTGTGCCCACATGCGTGCACACGCAGCCACACGCACACTCCGCTGCTCACTGTTGGCAAATGCAAGCAGAACAGATAAGACTGCTTTGCAGTGCCTCACGTAGCAGGTGGTCGGAGAAAATAATTAGAATAATAGCTAGAATAAATCAAGGGCTCAGCGGGAATAATGGAATTGTTACCAGAGCAGACACCTCATTCTGTGGAACACGATAAACACTCAGCTCTGCTCTTGTAGCACGAGAGAGATGAGGTGACTCTAGGGGTAAATGGTTGGGAGGATTCATGAATCACACTTGCCAACGGGGCTACCAAGCAGAACTTTAGGATTGAAGCAGAAACTTTAGGAGGCTGAAGAATTCCCAGTATACTGTTGCTAATTCCTTGTTCTGTATCTGCAGAGTCACTGAGAGACAAAAGAATAACCAACAAACTGTATCTGTTGTATAATAAATACTGCTAAGGTAGTAACATTTGTTAGTGTAGGATGTGTTGCTTTGTTTGCCTTCATTTTGTCAATGACCTTTGCCAAGGCACGGTTTGCTGTTGTGGTTCCTCTTGGTGCTTTGTGAGAGATGGTTGTAAGCCCATCTCAAATGATTTTAAAGGAAAAGAACAGGGAGGAGGACCAGAAGATTGTAGAATCATAGAATGGTCAAGGTTAGAAAAGATCTCTGAGATCCTCAAGTCCAACCCCAGCTCACCCCTCCATGCCCACTGCCCACATCCCCCAGTGCCACATCCCCATGGTTCTGGAACATCTCCAGGTTTGGTGACCCCACCACCTGTGCAGCTGTGCCACCGCATCACTGCTCTTTTGGAGTAGAAATTGTTCTTAATGCCCAACCTGAGACGAGAAATTTCAAGAGGGAGAGATGTCACAGCAAGTCACTGGCAGAATGTTCCAGCTCTGAAGACATGCACTGCATAAAGTTAGGAGGTGCTGGCCAGAAATGTAATGTTGGTCCTTCCATGCTGAGAAACTGTTTTTTTCATTGAGGAAATCCTTCAGGAAGCCTTTTGACTTCATTCTTTCCATCCAGCGTTTCATCTAAATAAAAATACGAGGGTCAGAGCACAGGGAGGGCCCATTACTGCTCAGTGCTGGGGACGAACATCAGACTGAAGAGATTTGGTTCCATTCAGTAGAGCCATTCTTGCAGTCTTTAAATAAAATGTAGTCATTGAATTATTTTGGTCCGGTAAAAAAAAAATCATCCTTTTCTTACAGTCATGTGTCAGGCTGCATTTTTTTTTTCCTAAAGGAATTGCTAAATAAGCACTTCTCAGAAATAGACTCATTTTAGTGAAGTGCCCGATGCATCCGAGCTTCAGTAAGCAGAAGGCTGCAGCCTCATTTTGCTGTGTTGAACGTCAGGGAGAAAAATAATGGCCAAGTAAGGCGACGGCTGTTCCTTCTCATTCTGATCTATTTGGTGTTGTAAAACTTTAAATACTGTTGTATCACCTTTAGCTGTAAATAAGGAGATGGTTTTCCCGAGGGCTTTCATTTTTATTAAGGAGCCGAAATTCATAATGAAGGTAATATATTACAGCTCTATCAGGAGCTTTTAATAACCGTAATAAAAAAAAAAATAGTTTGGCTGCTGATATCAATTGATTTTTTTTTAATTTTTTTTTTTTTTTTTTTACTCATTTGGGAAGACAATTATCTGTGTTTTTAAATATAGCTCTGAAATGTTTAGTGGGGTAAATGATTCTCCTTTCAATTCCTACTAAGCATCTCACTGAGGCATCACTGCTGGCAGGTAGCCAGCGTTACCTCTGAAGCTGCTTCTGTTTGGTTTTTTTTTTTTTTTCATGGGCACATTTGCAGAAACAGATTAGGAGATGTTTAACGATCAGCCCTTCTGAAACAGCTCCTGGAGCTTCTCCTGGAGGTTTGCTAAATGTTAGAACAAGAAAGCTGTTAGCTTCAGAACCAATTCTAGTTCCGTGAGCGATGGCCAACACCGTGGTCATTTTTATGTTAATGGGAATCGTGGTAGTAAGGAACAGGCTATGTTTAGAAGCTGTTGTCACAGATAATTGCACTGATATTTCTGTGGATAAAATACCCAGAGAAAGGCCCAGTGTGTGCTCGCTTCTGCAGATGGTCAAATTGTGTGCACAAAGCTGCCGTCCCTCTCCAGTGTCTGCGTGGAAGCAACTTGCATTTGCTCACTGGGTGTGTTTGCAGCAGCTCTGGGGACGCCGCCTCTGAAACACACCAGGTTTTGCTCTTTGCTTATGTGCAAAACAAGGAAAAAGTGAGAGGTAAAGCTGCAGCGTTCTGTGTGCTGATGTGCAGGAGCAGAACCAGCTGTGTAGTACAGCTGGTCCCTTCTCTTCTGCTGGGGACCCGCATGTAACATGTATGTTCCAAAGTGCCAAATGCAGAGGCTGAGGATTTTGGGGGCAGCACAATCTTAACCACACTGCATTGCACTGCACACACTGTGTGCTGTTCTACCTTTGTATGAATGTGATAAACTGCAAGTGTGTGGGGAAAAGCCACACTTATTATGGGTTTTGGATTGCTTCCTTTGTCTTTCTGAATTAGTATTTTGTCCACACACGCAATTTCCTGCAGTGTGCTGGCTGTAAAAGTTATGATAATAACCATTGCTATCTTTATAATAGCTTCCCATTCAGAAAAAGCTTCTGCTAAATACGAAGGTACAGATGAGACCCTTTTTCTACCCAAACTAAAAGATCATTTTGGCAACTTAACAATCCCCCAACAACTGCGGGTTGCGTAGGCTCACGCAGTTGCTCTATCTGTGCAAGAGGTGGTTTTCAAGCCAGCACGCTGCAGTTGTTTTCTGGGGCTCTTTTGCTAAGGCCCCTTGCTGCTGAAGTCAATAACGAGCATATGTCTGGGAACATAAAGCCAAATGGAAAGGAATGCATAACGTGATGCGTCTTGAGTAGGGAGTGCAGATTTTCCAGTCATTTAGGCAAACAGAGCATCGTTCAGTAAATTATGTATTTCAGCACAACTCGGCAGCAGCAAGCTTACCACCAGGGTGGGTAAACCAAGAAGTCCGAGTTAAATCCTGAAGGATTCCATTTTTTCTTTTCTCCAAAGCATACTGGAAAAACAGAATGGTTTTGCTGTGAATAATAATAGAGAGAATGTTTTGTAGGGCTGCATGGGGTGGAAGAGTGCACATGGTTGTACTGATGCTTGTTATGGAAAGGAGAGTTCTAATGAAGGAGAATTAGATTGTCAAAAACACTGTAGAGTTGCTGGTCTCAATGATTTTTCGGGTAGGAGACATTCTTTAAAGTGATCTATGTTGCAAAACTTGTGTACTAATTGAAGACAATGAAAAATGCTTTATTTCCTGTACTTAGCCCTAGGGGAAAGCTGACCCTCCCAGAAACGTGAAGTCCAGAATCCTGTGCTTGGTAAAAGTGAAGGTGAAACTTCACAGCAAATTGATTGAGGTATTCTCATGGGTTTCTCCAAAACTGCGTAATAAATGAAGAGTCACTTGGAGCACCTGCAAGATGGAGCAGATGGGGCTGCTCGGTGCGCTGAGCACAATCTGGAGAGACTTGTCTGGTGTTCACGTAGGTACTGTGTTCAGGAGTCAAAACCATGCTCCAAGGTCGTGCTGTTGATGCCCAAGGCATCTTCCAAATGTTAGACGTCTCTTTTATTATTGAGTTGTATTGCAGTGCCTGGGACTGTCATAGATGAGGATCATGCAGAGAGCGACTATCCAGCAGAGCGTTGGACAGGAGGCAACCTGTAGATCCAAACCAGGGATAAAAGTGACTCTGGGAGGTACAGGATGGCAGTCAGGTTCCTTGTTCACCTGGCAGCAGCAGTTCCCTGTGCTGTATGTAGAATTAGGGTATCTATGATACTGAGGTTCACAGTGTTGGTAAATAACTTACTGAGCACAACATCTCATCTGTGGACTAAATGCTCCTGTAAATTAGTCTGTCTCCACTATCATTGCGATGTTGCACTGCAAGCAAGAGTCGTTTGTTTCTGTGTTTAATGTGATAATGCTTTCTTACTGATACTGACTGTATGTCTGACTTGTGTTAGATACTGCTGGAAAAGTTCCCTTTGAAATATCCAACCAATAGTAGGAAACATTTCTTCTCAGAAAGAGCAGTGATGCAGTGGCACAGCTGCCCAGGGAGGTGGTGGGGTCACCATCCATGGAGGTGTCCAGTGTTCCAGAACCGTGGGGATGTGGCACTGAGGGATGTGGGCATGGTGGGGTGGGTTAGGGTTGGACTTGGGCATCTCAGAGGTCTTCTCCAACCTGAATGACTCTGTAGATTGTGTTTTTGAAGCTATCAGAGAAGGTGAAGGAATAAGAGCTTTCTACACTTTGAAGGGTGAATTACAACATCTTTTACAGTGTTTTCTCTGGACGTTGGCTGGCACACCCACTTTTCTGATTTGGAACTCAAAGTCTATGTATGAGGTGTTACAGAACAACCTCAGGTAGGCATGTAGGTTATTCTTTTTAGTGGCAACTAAAATGTACGTTCAACTTGAGCTATTGTAATAGTTCAGAGTGAGATATCAGGGTCCTCTGTGTGCTGCTGATAAAATTGTTTAATATTGCAAGCCTGTACCTGTAGGAATTCAAAGACTAGCAAAATGAACGTGCAAGAAATTTGCTGCTGTACTCCAATGTGCTTTTTTCTTCGGGTGCTAATATATAGCATTCTTGAAGAAATTGGCAGACAGGAGGGCTAAGGAAGGTGTTAGTCATAGTCACAGAACTGACCTTTTGTAGCAGATACGTTGGGCGTTACGACACTGTTTTCTTGGCTTAGCAGTTCCCAAAAATCATATTTTACATACGATATGGTGAAATTTGACAGCTTGAATATGTCAGGAACAGAAAAAGATTTTATTACATAGCTGTCAATAGGCAGGAAAATTATAACAATCAACTGGAAAATGGTCTTTGTTCTCTTCATTACAGAATGCTTTACAGCTGCCCTCCGGAGAGCTGAAAGTTGGGATCATCAGCTTTAGAACCTTTTTGCCCCATGGCCACATCTGTAGGTTTTGTCATGAGTGCAGACGTCAAGCACAAGTGACTTGGTTTCATTCAGCTTTAGGCCTGCCTCCCTTTGAATCAGTTTTATAGGGATTCATTATCGTATTTATCTGCATTTATGTGTATGTCAGTGTACACGTTTGAGGGGAGGTTAATTAAAAATGTTGCCACGTGTTGCTGTGTTTGCATCAGGCATCACTGACTCAGCAAGAGGGTTTGCTAATTGCAGCATGGAGTCAAGCCCCTGTTTGATGGACACCACGTCCATTCTCTCTGAGGATGGAAAACACTCCTGTACCTCACAGGTCTCACATTTCCTTCTCTGGAGATATTCAAAACCTGCCTGGATGCTTTCCTGTGCAACCTGTAGGGAACCTGTTTTTGCAGAGGGTTGGACTGGGGGCATCTCCAGAGATCCCTTCCAACCCCTGCTGTTCCGTGGTTCTGTGATTTGGCACGTGTAATTTCTGCATGCCATCTTTATATAAACCTGAGGCAAGTTTGGAAATTCCTAAGGTTATATTAGAAAAATATTTCAATTGTATTTTAATTATATGTATTTAAGATAAGTGCCTGTTAAAGATACCGTGAAGTGTGGGTGTGCACAGTCAGCAGAACAAGCTCCAACTTGCCATAGGTGAAATACTAGAGCGTTTGCTTTTCTCTTTTGTAGCAGACTGATGTGCCTTATTGGCACCGTATGTTTTGCATTGCCTTTGTGTCCACATAGGCTTGGCTGATTTAGCACGGAAGGTAGGTGCAGAGTTATGGCATGGTTGGGGCTGGAGGCACCTTTCTGTCCCTCTGGACCCCCGTAGCCCCAGCAGGGCCACCCAGAGCAGGGTGCCCAGCACCACAGCCAGGAGCTGTGGGAGATCCCCCAGGAGGAGCCCCCACAGCTCTCTGTCCCTGTGCCAGAGCTCTGGCATCCGCCCAGCACTGCAGTGCTGCTGATGTTGTGCCCTGAGCCCAGCTCTGTCCCTTTGCACCTCCTGTAGGGATTTATGGCCGTGGTGGGATTCCTGCTCCAGGCTGAGCAGACCCAGCTCTCTCAGCTCTCCTCTCAGCAGAGCTGCTCCAGAATACCACTAACCTCAGCAGCAGTGGTGGATGTTGGTGGTCTGGCAGTAGGGACTGAACTTTCCCATCAGTATCCCATTCTATCTTGTTGCTGTGTGACAGGTGACAGCAGAGAGGCAATCTGACAGCATGGCATCTGACATGGAAGTGCGTATGGAGTAAAGGCGTGGAATTGAATTCCTCCGTGCCAAAAAATTGCACCCACTGGCATATATCGACACTTGAGAACATTTATGGAGACCAAACAGTTGATGTGAGCACAGTCAGGCGATGATGGTGTATTTCAACAGTTATGACAGTGATGTGAAGTGATGAAGCCATGTTCTGGACAGTCATGTGCAGATAGTGTCATTTTGACAAACGTGGTAAAAAATCTGTTAATCGCTGGCAAAAAAAAAAAAAAAAAAAAGGTGGTGGCTGTGTTGAAAAACAGCGTTTTGTGGATGAGAATTTGCTCTATCAAATGATGTTACTGTGCTCTTTGTGTCCGTTTCCACAGAAATAAATAGGAGGCGTTACTTTCAGAGCAACCAACGTATATAATAGCAGCCTATTCCAGAATGCAGTAAAAAGGCACTGCTTGGTCTCTACTTCTCGGTCAGTAGGCCATTGTTAAGTGTCAGTGAATGCAGATCCTATCATTACATTTTAATTAGACCAGCATTTACAAGAGAGAGGGGAAAATGCAAATCTCAAGTTAAAACGAAGCCACATTTTTTGAGCCACGAGCTTCTATTAATGCATATAATTAAACTACTAAGTGATTGTTCGCTCCCTGTAGAGTTGGAAGTGTCACTCAACGCAGTAGCTTTCAAGTGTTACCACTATTCATAGTTATAAATAATACAGCTGGTGGAGATAAGGAATGCTGTAATATGGAGAGTGAAGATAATGTTCATCTTAATGCAGACGGGCGTGAATTTAATCATCTGCTTAATACAGGGACTATACTAAAGGAACAGTTTCAAATATGTTTATGGCATAAGACCGAGAGGCACGTGATTTCTAGTGGGGCAGTCATTAAAAAATAGGTTTTGGTGACCTTTATTTCTAACAAAAACTGACATTTTTTTCAAAATCGCTTAAGAAAAATTGCTTCACTTATCCTATATCCTATCTCCCACTACAGTTGAACATCTTGAGAGCAGGAAGATGAAAGGTGGCAACTGAATGTTTTGTAAGAAGGTGAAATGGAATCCCATAAAAAAATGGAACATTCTCTTTTTGGACCAAGGGGAAGAACTGTGGCTTTTGGGTCTTTTCAAAAAACGTTTCTAATTTCTCTGTGCTCGGCGCGGTACAATCGGATTAAAACAGAAAGATGCTATCTTTTAATATTGGCTGCTATGTGCTATGACCAAACTTGGAAATGGGACCGAACCACTGTGTGCTCTGATTGTGGTTCCAAATTGTTTGACCTTTCTGTTGCCGCTGTGAACAGATACATGATGGACTGACAGGTCTGTAATTTTAAGAGCTTGCTGCAAATGCGTTTGAAAATGAAATCTTTGAGCACAGGTCTTCATCTCCTTATCCCATCTCATATTCTGAGCTATTTTGGGGTTCAGGTTAGCATTACATTGACTTTACTTTTTAATGTCAGCAGCGTTGGACAACAATTACAGTGTCGTGCAATTTTTTGATGCTCAAAGCAATTGATGGGAGTTGAACAAAAGAATTCCATCGTGCACTTTGATACGTGTGCCTTGATGGAAAAATCAGTGGCTTCTTGGCATCTAAATGACTAACTTTACACTCATTGGGCCCTGATTACTCATAGTGGCAGGGAGTTTATGAGGTGCTGGATGAATGGATCCTACAGATGCCGTTAGCTTTAATAACAGGGAACTTTCTTCAACAAAGGTGTGTGCTAGTAAAATCAATTACCGTTCTCATAAAACATGTTAGCAGCTCACTTGTATAACCTTGTAGGCTGAATGTGTGCTGATGGGTTCTTATTAAGATTCATTGTTTGTAATTCGTAGAGCAGCTGTTCCAACGGGGAAAGTACGTTTAATGGAGCTCAGGTGAAACACAAAAACATCTGAATTCTGCTTATATTATTTGTTGTGCAAGAGTGCTTAACTTTCCTCTAACACTGCATAAATAGGGCAATGTTACGAGGGATGTTATTTAGGGTATGAAAAAATCTGTTTGTGCACCTCCAGGATTAAAAATTTTGGCTGATCTTAATTTTTATATGTTTGCATTTCTTAAAACACTGTGACCATCCTGTCTTTGCACACGCATTTTAAATTCAGCTCTAGCATCCATCTTCATTATAGGGGAAGTGTTAAGTGCTCCTTGGCTTAGGCTTTAGCTAGAGGGGGAGAAAACGTGAAGTTCAGAGCAAATGAGTTCAGTAGCTTTGAAGCTGTTTGTGTTTCCATTTGGAATATTCATGCGAGAGCGCTATGCCACATCCTCAAGTGATTGGAAAAGACTGGAAATAGACAGGGGTCCTTTCTCCCCAGGTCTTCTTTAACCTCTTGCATCACAGTGCGTTAGCAGACGTGGATTAAAGCACGACTGTGTGCTTGCTGGGCCCGATGGAAGCCCTTCTTTTGGACTCCAGAGGTCTTTGGATGGCGATCTCTGGAACAAATTTCATTCGAGGGATTTAATTTGTTATGGCTGGAAGCTGTTCTGAACACATTTATCTGTTGAAGACACTTTTTCAGGTGTGTAATTAAAAAAAAAAAAAAAAAAAGGAAAGGCTACAGTTAGTAGTAAAGCTTTGAATGTGTTGGCATTTTATAGTTCCTTTGTTTCGTGGGAACTGTGTACAAATGGGAAAAGGTGAAGTCTTTAAATGTTGGGATTTACAGAAACCTATTAAAGTTTACCTCTGAAAAAAAGGGGTTTAGGAAGGAAGGAGACACTGCTTTGCTGTGTTTTCAAGATTATTTCAAAAGTTCGTCTTGATGAATATATTGAGAAATAGTTTAGGAAATAAATATGGAACACTGTCACTATTTTAATGACGGTGTTACTGAAATACAGAGTAGCATTATCAGCTCACATAATGTATTGACATAAAATAAGCAGTTTGTAGGAAGTGGCAAAATTCATGCTGTGATTGGAAACCTTAACTTTGACCTTGCCTTCGACTGCTGGGTGATTTTAACTTCAGCTCTGTGTTGATGCGTTTGCCTTTAATCTGCAATGTAAATCAGCGACTGTTTTAAATATTCTGACTGGTGAATCATAGATGCTTTTGCATTCAGTTCAGTGTTGTTGCAAATAATAATGCACAGCCTCACTGGAAGCTTTTTTCCTTGCTGGAGTGGTGTATTTACCTTCCCGTGGCTCATTGTGGAAGCATCATTGCCTTCTTACTGTAATGTCTTGCTCTTCTTCAGTGCTGCTTGGCCACATTACTCCTCTCATTAGAGCAGTCATTCCTTACAAGATTGTCTCATTCTTTCTGTCGCAGTTGCTTTCTTTTATGCTAGAGCACCTCTAACCACCCACAGAAATATTCATAGAATTATACAATGGCTTGGGTTGGAAAGGACCTTGAAGATCATCCAATTCCAAGCCCCCTCCATGGGCAGGGTTGTGACCCACTAAATCAGGCTCCAGCTCAGGCTGCTCGGATGGGCATGGATAGCTGCCTTCTCAACCAGCAATATCCAACCTGTAACCTTGAGCTGACCTGTTGGGGCCAGGGGCCACTTTGGAAGAGTGCATTAAGCAGACATGCTGTTGTCATCATGAGCACAGATTTTATTTCTGATATCATTTCACCTCCGTTGTTCAATAGGCTGCTCTGGAAGCCCTGGCCATTGCTAAAACAAAAGGAAGGCTCTGCCCAAAACGCCTGCTGGCTCTCCTAAGTTGGGCAGGTGAGTCATCCTGGCTGGAAGCTGCAGATGGCAGGGTGGGGGGCAGCCCAGTGCCCCCAGGGCATCGTCTGTGTCAGAGATGATGACAAATTCACAGGGCTGGCCAGATGATTTGCCTGTCACCACCAGGAAGTGGTGTAAGAACATGCTTACAACGAAGAGGAGCATTATACAGAGTGCACAGAGAGTCGTGGCAGAAGGTGCACACCAGCCTTTTAACCTCTTTGATACTCATGCATGCTCCAGAGTGAGCACCGTGGTCTGGGGTCTGCACTCACCTGCTTCTGTCTGCCTTTGGCTCCCACCTTGGATACTTTTTGAGGAGAAAGGCAGGATTTGACAGCTCTGTAATTTTGCTGCAGCAGTGTGGGCTCAACCCATGGTCCCCGTCGTGTTTATCTCTCTGGCTGATGCCTTGGTAGTGCCCACGTGTCTGGGTGTGTGCCAATGGCTGAGGCTGCTGATGGCATTTGCTTCCAGCATCAGGGCTTTACACCCATCAGCAGCAGGAAATCTTGCAAAGTCTCCAGGTTGGGCTGGGACACATGAATGTAATGGGGCATTGGAGCTGAGTGGCAGTCAACACCAAGGCTAGCACAGGGCTGGCATTGCCAGCTGTCAGCTCAGCTTAAAGAACTTGAATTTCCTTTTGTTGCAATAAGAACACTGTTCTATAGAGGGATCAAGCTGTAGGTTTCAAATGTGCAGTAGTCTAATCCAGTGTTTGTAGCTGCTGTTAGAGGGCCATGCCATCCCTTAAGGCTGCTTAATGGTTAGTTCAGAGTTCCTTGCCTGTTAGTGGAGGGTGGATAGTGATAGGACAAGGGGGAATGGCTTTAAATTGAGACAGGGGAGGTTTAGGTTAGATCTTAGGAGGAAGTTTTTCAGCCAGAGGGTGGTGAGGCACTGGAACAGGTTGCCCAAGGAGGCTGTGGATGCCCCATCCCTGCAGGCATTCAAGGCCAGGCTGGATGTGGCTCTGGGCAGCCTGGTCTGCTGGTTGGCAACCTGCACATAGCAGGGGGTTGGAACCTAGATGAGCATTGTGGTCCTTTTCAACCCAGGCCATTCTATGATTGTTTTTTCTTGTTATTATTGCCATTTTAAAGTAATTTTAATTGTTGTTACTGAGGTTTAATCTGAAAAAAGAACCACAACACTTGCTGCGGAGTGTAAGCAAGCGTTGTTCAGTTTGCATCTTTATACAGGAATTTGGTCATAGGCATTAGCAGGAGATACAGTTTGTCCTCGTGTTCTCTGGGATTGTTGAGAACATCATTGTAGAATAAATCTGTTTTTCTTCATTGCTATTCAAATGATGTGTCCCAGACACATTGATTAATCTCTAAATGTGGCCTGCTGAGATTGAAGATAAGTACGCTCATTTCTATTGTTCTAATTCTGAGCAGAGTCTGTTACAATAAATGGAGCAGTATCTATTGAATTCATGCTGAAAGGTAGCAGTGAGGCAATGACTTGATTCATTGCATTATCATGTGCATTTTTTTCTTCAGCAGCTTTTTCTTTAAATCTATAATATACTTTTATTTCTAAAAACGTTGGAAACTGGTAAATACTGGGAATTCAGTGCAAGCCTGTCATCCGTAAGTCACACACTTACAGTGCTGTTCTAACAGAACCTGTCGTGAAATTCGTTTTGTTGGGGCACTGAAGCCCCAGGAAATCTAGTTTGATTCTCTCTGACTCACGCTTTCCTTCCACGTTTGCAGGAGTTCTTTGAGAACCCAGCCTTTCGCCCTGATGGCATGAAGCTCTACCCAACGCTGGTGATCCGTGGCACTGGGCTGTACGAGCTCTGGAAGACTGGAAGATACAAGAGCTACCCTCCTAGCACTCTTGTTGATCTCGTGGCCAGAATCCTGGCTCTGGTCCCACCATGGACGCGTGTGTACCGTGTTCAGAGGTAATTTTCTATGGTGGGCTTTGTGTATTGATTTATTGCACTTGGAGGGATTCTTGCTTTAATTACAGCAAGATCTGAGTCAGCCTGTTATTTTTTTTTTTTTTCAGTCGTAATCGTTAATGCACTAAAGATTTTTAAACTGCTTCCTATCTATTCAGAATGGGAAAGGCCATATAGAATGAGAAGCTATTTAATCTGAACTGCCTCTCTAATGCACCCATAAACTTCAAGATTTCTGGAGGCCCCATTTTCACTGCCAGTCAGATGAGCATAGGATGTGGCACATGTAGTACTCTAATGATAGTGATGGATAATTGCCTCTTGGCTGTGGGCGAAGTTTCCTATATTTATTACAGAAGCTACAAGACATTTCATTTTTTTTGGCTCTAAAGACTTCCTGTCTTCCCCCATGGGTGTTGCAGGGTTTTCATAAGTGTATTACAATGGTGCTGTTGTTTCCATTCAGAAGCCTCACTTCCTGAGGTGATAGGTGCTACTTGCTCTTGTGCTGTGTTTTCAGTGTGGGGTCCTTCTTGGATTATTTTTCTTCTGTTACCTCCTACATGTCTAATATTAGGAAGGGAGGCTATAGTGTTCTTACCTGGTTTTGCATGTGCAAACAGTACTGTGTTGGCTTCCAGCTGTATGAGCTGGAGGCAGTGCCAGTGCCTGGCTCTTTGAGAGTCAAACCATAGAACAGTTTGAATTGGAAGGGTCCCTTAAAGGCCATCTGGTCTCACTCTCTTGCAACGAACAGGAGCACCCACAGATCCACCAGGTGCTCAGAGCCCCGTCCAGCCTGACCTTGGGTGTCTCCAGGGATGGGGCATCCACTGCTATCTGGGCAGCCAGAGGAGGAAGTTTCTTGTGTTTTGGTCTGTAATATAAATAAGCCACTGTTGAATACAGCTTGGGAAAGCATTCTTTTAGGATGCCTTTTTAGAGACATAAGTATTAATGCAGACAGACTTTCATAAGACCTTATCTGAAATAATCCCCATCTTCGAGAAAATGAACTGCAGGGGCACGTCAGTTCTTTGTCTGAAGGACAGATGCAAACAGAAAACCTCTGCAAGCCTATAAGAGAAGGAAAATAACACTATAAGAAATGGGAAGATTGATTTGGGCACAGAACAAAATAGGAAATAGCCCTGTATAAGGCAAGGCAGGAAGCTGGGAATTTCTTGTCAACCAAGGAATGAGATTCTGGAGCAGCTTTGCAAAGTTATCAAAGAGGAATAGGACAAAGTATGAATGTAGCAAAGCTTGATTGGGTTGATAAGCATGGTAGTGAATCCAGCAGTCTGTATTAACAGAGACATGAATTAAGCTAGTGGCTGTAGCCAATCTCTAAAAGATGTGGTACTAATGAAGAAGGCAAAACATGTCTTATAGGAAACATCTACTTGTTGTTGCCTCAGGCTTTTCACGTCAGTCACAGAAGCATTATTAAAGACAAACTTCTGTCTTTTTTCTCTCTGCATGTCTGTCTTCCTCTCCCTGGTGGATTCCGGCATAGACAGAGTGTCCCATTTGTTCATGATGCTGTTACCATGCTGTGTGTCTGAAACAAATGGCTTTGTTCATAGAGGGCTGCAGGAGTTTGCTGCCTAGCAGAACTTCCTCTGAAGAACACAAGCTTGGAAGAGTGTCTGCTTGGCATACTGGTTTCCTTGGGCTTGACAGTAGGTCTCTTCAGTCACCAGCAGCAGCCTCCATCCAGCTGTCATCCAGCTGTCAGTTGTTATGCTCCAGCAGAATAACTGTTTCCTTGCTGACTGGCTCATGTTATCTGAAACTTGCTCTTGATGATTACAGATTTGTACACCTCCAGTGCAAAGTCCAAAATCTATTATTTTGATCTAAATTGCTTTCAGGGTCATTGTGTGGCTCTGCAGCACAATAACGAACAAAGCCAGATTTCTGAAACATTTGTGACCTCTTCCCAGCACTGCTTTGCTGAAGGTAGCGATAGGACAAAGGGGAATGGTTTTAAACTAAAAGAGGGGAGATTTGGATTAGTTCTTAAGGGGAAATGTTTCACTCAGAGGGCAGTGAGGTCCTGGCAGTGCTGCCCAGAGGGGTTGGGGATGCTTCATCCCTGGAGGTGCTCAAGGCCGGGTTGGATGGGGCCTTGGGCAGCCTGGTCTAGTGATTGGCAGCCCTGCTTACAGCAGGGGGTTGGAACCAGGTCATCTTTGAGGTCCCTTCCAACCCAAAGCTTCCTATGATTCTATGAAAACACTCTGGAATTCCTTCTGTTTCTGGAAACCAAATTAAAGGTGTACTCAGTGCAAGTGGCTGGTTGGAGGGGGATATTTCTTCATGGCTGCTTCGTAACAATTGGAGATGCTTAACACTGTATTTGTCCTGAATGTTTGTGAAGCTGATTGGCACCTAAGTCCTTTGTGTGGAGAGGTGTGAAATGACAGCAGCAGTGCCACATCTTGAGATATTTCCTTTAGTGGATCTCGGTGTTTTATGCAGATGTTGTTTTCACTGGACCACTGGGGACATGTAGGTATGAAAAAATAAAATACTTCACTGAGATCCTACAACAAGGATAGTAAAAATTTTAGAGTAGTGAAAATATCCCTGTTCGTTGCAGGGGAGTTGGACTAGATGATTTGTAAAGATCTCTTGCAACTCAAATGGTTCTATGATTAAAAAGGGACTTTGACTCCCACTGTCTGTTCCAATCAGCTGGCTAACAAGTGTCTTAAGTGATGCAGAATATTAGAAAAACAGAAGGTGAGATAGGCCTCATTGAGACTTCTGGCAAATGGAACACTAGCGTTAATAAGGTCAGGATGTAATCCCCCATATCCCTCAGTTTGTTTAGCATTTGAACAAGTCCTGAAATTGCTAGGACAACAGTTTGGTGTCTGTTCAAAGTAGGCTGTTATGTGTGTGCTAATGATGCACCCAGGGTATTTATTTAAATGCCCTAACCTGATTTGAATTGGTGATAGAAAACCTCTTTCTTGCTTTCTTTTTCTTAAAAAGCTTATTTCTCACGTTCATATTTTAATTTGGTTTGTTCCCTAGCAGGCAGGTGAGAGATGCTCAGGTTACCTTATCTTGTAATCTTTCATTTATTTACGGTAGATTATTTACTATTTCATATGCCACTCTGGATTTAGCTAAAGACTTGGTTCTAGAAGATGTCAGGGCATTTTATCTGTGTCCCTCCAGGGGAAATGCATACAGTCTGACTTCTTGGAGTCGATCCATAATTAGAAGAAAGGCGTTTTAGTTAGATTATCATTGTAGATCTAACATGCCCTGATGAAAATGCTGTTCTCCTCTGGTGTGTCCTTTAGTCACAATGTGAAGTGCTCATTTCCTCTAATTGAAGCTCTTTGAAGTATGTTGTGTTGGCTCTGTGGTTTCGTATTTACTCAAAGAAACTCACTGAATAAATGGACTGGTTAGTTAATTGTATTTCGCCTCAGCTTTTGGCACACGAGTGTAAGAGGTGAGAAATGTTTCATGTGTCTCTTGCTTCATAGAAAGAATATAGCAAGAAAAAAAGGATGGGGAAGCAGGTCCCAAGACCCCTGGGCTCAGCCTTATGCTGGAGAAAATTGTACTGAAATCAGAGTGTGATGCTGCCCAGGGTCACCATCCCTGGGGAGGTTCCAGAACTGTGGGGATGTGGCACTGAGGGATGTGGGCAGTGGGCATGGTGGGGGTGGGTTGTTGTTGTTGTACTTGGGGATCTCAGAGGTCTCTTTCAGCCTTCGTGGGTGCATGATTCTGTGCTGAAATGAGAGGAGATCCCTGAAGTCTGAAGCACTTCGTTTGCATTCTTGACGGTATTGGAA
Organism: Phasianus colchicus; assembly: GCF_987193195.1. Classification (NCBI taxonomy): domain Eukaryota; kingdom Metazoa; phylum Chordata; class Aves; order Galliformes; family Phasianidae; genus Phasianus; species Phasianus colchicus. The sequence continues at coordinate 105,715,757 of NC_143437.1, read as the reverse complement.
AATTTTCCTTTTCTTGCCCCCTTGCCAAGTGTCTCACACTTCTGCAAAACTAAAGCAGCACAAGGATGAAGCCTTTAGGACCCTTGAAGACCTTTTCATTTTATACAGCTGTTGCCAAAACCAGTAATTGTTAATGATTTGAATGCAAGTCCTCAAGGAACTGAATAGATCAATTAATACGTTTTACAGAGGTCATCAGACAGCTGCTAGATGGTGATGAGTTTCAATCACTACTGAACCAAGATGGATTAAGCTAATTACATTACCAATTCCCTGAACCATCCCATGCTCTGCGTGTTTTTGTGATACTCTGTTCTTTTCTTTGTCTGTGAAAACATTCAAAAGAACAAGAGGAAGAATACTGACCAAGAAATGTATATAAGCCACATTTTAAGACCAACCTGCTGTACGACTTACTGAAAGTCTTTCTCATGTGCACAGCCCTTGTTTCTCTGTGGAGGATCAGAAGGATTTGGAAGTATTTAGTAGTGCAGTTGGGTGGTGTTTCATCAGAAGTGCCATGGTGGAGCTTCAGCAGCAAGGGGGAGAAGAAGGGTTTGGAATTGCTGTGGAATACTGCATTAGACAGAAGAGGAGCGTGGTTGGGATGTCCCACTAATTGTCATGCTTCCTTTTCAGCTTTACTTGGTTGCATAAATCCTCCTCTTCCCAGAGGGACAATCTGACAGTGAAGGCAGTGGAGAAGCCAAATCTGCTCTTCCTTTCCAATTTCATTTTAGAACCTCCCTTGGAGAGCTCGAAGAGGGGGTCTTGCCATTTGCAGACCCACTGATTTACGTTCCCACAGGCAGACTGTAGGTTTTCTGGCTGGACTTTGCTGCCAATCATTGATTCAGAACAGAACTCTCTCTTTTAAGGAGCAAGCTTCCCAATATAAACATGTTGTAATTCTGATGAACTTTGCCTTACAGTCATTGAGCTCAGAAAGACGAGGTCTGGTTCCCAGTTGCTGATCTCCAGCAGAAGGCACCATGAAGAGTGACTGACCTGGAGACCTATGCTAGGCATGGGCTGAAAGATCCTTTTTTTTCTTTTTCCTCTTAGTGAAGAGCTAAAGGCAAATAATGACCTATTTCCCAGGGTTGTAAAAGCCTACTTTTGTCCTCAGTCTTTTTTACTAAGCTTTCTCCCTCCATTTTCCTCCTGCTTTCAGTTGATTTTCCCCTGTGTTATTTCTTGTTCAACCAAAGACTTGAAACAAATGTAATTCAGATAAGTTCTGTGCTCTGCTATTTGAGATCTTGGCCTAGGTGACCATAATGGTGCTTTATGGTGCAAGTCTGCTAATGCAGTTGCTTGAGGTTGTTTTGTTTTCCTTTCATACACAGAGACATCCCAATGCCACTGGTGAGCTCTGGAGTGGAGCATGGGAACCTGAGGGAGCTTGCCTTGGCCAGGATGAAAGATCTTGGGACACAGGTGAGGTGTTTGTCAATCAGTATTTGGGGAGAGCTGCTTGGTGACATCACACAAACATCACTTTTGAGAAGAAGTGATCAGAAGACACAATAGGAGCCAGTTTTATTGCTGAATTAAAACAATCTGCCAGCTTTTTTTAAAAAAAAAACAACCACCTTGATGATATTTCAGTAAAGCTGGACTAAAATTTGCCTATCTCTGAAGGCTCCTGGTAATAGTGTGTAATATTCTATTTTTTTTTTTTTGACAGGAGGAAACCTTTTAAGCTAGAGAGAAGGATTTATTTTTAATTTGTGCTATTAGAATTTCTCCTTCATTTCTTTTTCCCACGCATGCACTTACTTGACTGAACAATTGGAAGAAAAGCTCTTAGTCTGAGGCCAGACAAATCTTCCAAGAGACATTTCAGCACAAACAAATGAGACTTGATATTCCTGATATTTCTAAGGTCAAATAAAAATACAAGCAGGGGTGGGGAGAAGGAGGGGAAGAAGGAAGTGCATTTATCTTTGAAGTCAGAGGCAGATAGGAGGTTGCTGTGGCACTCAGCATTCACAGTGCCCCACATTGCCTGCTCTGACACTGCTTGCTGGTTGAACCTCTCTCCAAAACCCAGTCATCAGCCACAGTTTGCAGGTCCTGTAACTTCCAGTAATGTCCAGGCTCTGCCTTTTCTTGGGACAGCCAACTTGATAGACAGAGCATCATACAAACCCTGTGCTCCCTGTGTCTGTTCCAAAGAGCTTTCATTGCTTTGGTGTCCTGGTGCAGGGGCAGATCCTCATTGCAACAGTTCCATGCATCTGTGATGTGACTGAGTGCTCCCTCCTTCTGTCTCACCTTTCCTTAAAGAGGTTTTTAAGGCATTAATGCATCCATTGGAATGGGAAAGAGGCAAGAATGGGGTGACTTATTCTGTAGAGAGAACCTGGCTTTGCTAGGAGGGAACTGAAAGCCAAATCCAATTGTGTGGCCACGTGTGCTTCTGGGAATACTGAGTGAGTTAGATTTTGTGTAATTCCAATTGGGGCATGGGGGATGGGATGGAGAGGGTTTTGGGGAAAAAAAAAAAACCAACAAAACAAGTAAAGGAGTGGTGTGGGACAGTGCAGTAATGACAGTTTTTGCAGATGTAGCCTTTAATCTTTTTTGCTTAAATACCCAGGATACTGAAGAAGCGACAATAAAAGCTTCATCTCTTAGTAGCTCCACATAAACTTGTGCTGCTGAACCATGTGATTGGTGTTTAACGTGGATAACTCCTTGCTGCCTTTGCCATCTCACTTGATCTTGCAGCTGCAGTGCAAAAGATCAGCAAATAAACTGCAGCGTCTTCCTTCCTGCTGGCCTTTCTTTATCTACTTAATCTCTCCTAACCTGGCGCCCTGGACTTCCTCCTTAAATCATTCCTCACAATCTCTCTCCAGTAGCAAGCCAAGATTTGGCAGAGAGCTTTGCTGGCCACGAAAGCTCCCATCCCTCCTGCTGGCTTTTCACTTCTAAACCAGGCAGGGGAGACAACCTCCCTGCTGCAGCAAAGCCTTTTCAATTGAACTCTTTAGGGCTACTAGTGAACCCTTCCTGGGTTTGGTGCTAAAACCACATCATTTCATCTGAACTTGATCAAGACCAGCTGGAGAAGCAGGAATATCTGATCTATGGCACTGAGGGCTGAGCCCAGTAACGGAGCTGACCCATTAAGGGCTTGTCAAGCTGGCAGTCTTTGCTGTTAGAAGAACCAAATCTGTAAAAAATCGCTGCTGTGCAGATGATTATAGATTTTAATTTAGTGAGGCAGAAACACTGCAGCTGGTGGAATGAGAGAGCGGTCTGCTGCAATACAGCTTGAAATACAAGGTTCTGTTGTGATTTTCTTGTGTTGGGGGAGAAAGCGATAAATATGCTTTGTCCTTTCTTCCCTGAGCTTGGAAAAAGAGAGAAGGCCAAGGCAAGGACCTTCAGGAATTAAATATTTGTAGGCTCCCTAGTGGAGCTGAGCTGGTTGTGGCAGTTCTGGCTTATTCCATCTTTGGGGTATGGCTTAATGAGTTTGTTTAAAGGATGGGGATGTTATGCCAACACCACAACTGGTGTCTGTGAATGCTGGAATGGAGTTACTCATGAGCAGCTTTGCTGGAGGTGCAGGGTGCTCAGCCACTGGGTGCAACTGGAGATACGTGAACGTTGGATTGAGACACTGAGTTTTAGAACATCTTCCCAGAATATGTTGTCCTGAGGTTCCTCATGAAGAGTGGGTGTAGTTCAGCCTTACCGTGCTGCTTGTGTAGTCAAAAGTCATAAAGCAGAGAAGAGTTTGTCTGCTCTAGAATCCTGATACTCCAGTGAATCCCAGTTTCACCGTAGCCCACAATAACAACCCCACTTCTTTTCCTGATATTTGGGAGATTGTTGTTTTCTGTTGACAGTGGAATTCAAAAGCACTCAGAGAAGGACAAGGCATGAGATAGGGCTGTGCTTGTGCTGGGTATCCTGAATTTATGTGGGAACTGGATTTTGACACGTTCTGTTTCTGTCTCAAAGTCTGGCTTTTGGAAGTACGCAGCCAGGTAGGCCTCATTGCTGATAGAACGATTACAGCCCATTGGCCAAGGTTGTCTTCAAGTGCTGCAGCACCCGTGGAGTGAGCAAGCATTTGAAACAGCTGCCTTGAGTAAAAGTACTTCTTGGCTGACAAGAGTTGGATTAACCTTCACTTTGGATGTTAGATAAACCTGCTAAGATGTGCACGCATTTTGGTCTTTGCAGTAGGACTGCTTATACTGTCACAACTGTTCACTGACGTGAGTGGCTGCCAAATTACTCAGCTTCCACTGGTTTTGTTGAGGCATACAGAAGCTTATGCAAGCTATAACCCATCTCAGAAGCACTGAGCTTGGAGGTTTTTTTCCTCTTCTGTCTGACTTCTAAACGAAGAAAGATTTTGGTTGTCTTTGTTTTCTCTTTTATTGGTCCCAAGCATCTGTGATGCACTGTGGAAGCCAGATTAGCATTATACTTGGGCAGGATTTCCACAGCAGTTCCTGTGTGATCATTTAAGAGCAATAATAGGCTTGCTGAAAATCGCAAAAGGATTATTTGAAGACTTTAACACCTTAGCAGAAATTTGCCGCTGTTACACCTTTCAAATGTAGGGTAAAAATGAATTATGCCAAAGCCTTTCTCTGTTCTTTTGTTTGTGTTGACTTCCCCTCCATACCCTGCTAGTTGTGAATCAAAGGGTGCATTTCCTCATGATCCATAATGGTTGCTTAATGGTGAAGTTATTTTTTACCAGCATGTCTTTCCTTTTAGCATTAAGACCTCTTTGCAAGGTGTATTAGGGTCGCATTGGTGAGCATTTTCATTTCAAATTCATCTCTGTAACTACACGCTATTTCAGCTTAGTTTTGAGCCCGATGGGTGGCTGGAAATCTGTGCATTTCAGAGCCTAATGTATTTGTTCTTTGTGTTTCTTTCCCTTTCTCTTCCAAGTGTCGTGATGTAAGGACAAGAGAGGTTGGAATTCAAGAAATTCACCATAAAGTGAGACCATATCAGGTAGGTTTTGTCTCTTTCCTAGGAGCTTGCTTCAGACACAATTTTTTATGTGCATTTATGTGGAGGTGTTGGGACCCATTTGGTGGACATCCATTCCTGTGGTTTGCCTTTGTAGCTGGATCCAATTTTCCATTTATTTTCTCAGCATGTTTGGATGATTTTTCTTTAAGTGCTGTCATGTACTGAAATTTATGGACCACCATGTTCAACAAACTGACTGTAGTCACCAGTTATTTGAGTATTTGCACTACGACTCTTTCTTTTGCTTTTCAACCTTCCCTTTTCTCCCCCCTCATTTAAAAACATTATCAACAACAACAACAACAGATTTAGAATATACCAAAGCCACTCTATATGCATACTGAACAGGAATGAATATTTAGCAAGATTAATTCACAGCCTTTTGTGGGAAGGCTGTGTTTATGTAGGCAAACAGTGCATGTATAAATCCACTTCTGCACGTGTATCTATATATTTCTGAGTAGATGCATTTAGCATATGACACACATGCTGTGTTTTTCCTTCCTAAAATAGTCCACAAAAAGATTACTGTGCTTGTTTTATGGAAAGGAAAATATGTGCTGTTGAATTTCTAATATCCAATTCGGGAAACCAATTCTGTGTCTCTAATTAGAAGAAGGGATCTATCCTTCTGGAAAGTGGTCAGGATGTCCATGGCCATGTTTTGGACTCAAGGGGGTGAGCTTTCTAAGATCACATTGGCTTGGAATCCATATAGTAGAATCATTCAGGTTGGAAAAGGCTTCTAAGATCCCCAAGTCCAACCCCTGCCCAGCCCACCATGCCCACTGCCCACATCCCTCAGTGCCACATCCCCACCGTTCTGGAACACCTCCAGGGATGCTGACCCCACCACCTCCCTGTGCAGCTGTGCCACTGCATCACTGCTCTTTTGGAGAAGAAATCGTTCCTAATATCCAACCTGAACCTCCTGTGGCACAACTTGAGGCCATTACCTAGATGTATGCTGTGGCCAATAAATGCAGCATGGAAGTGTATAGTGATCCCTGATAAATTATCTTGTTCTTACCAACCTTTGTAAGAACTGAGGCTGTGCAGCTCATTTGCACATAGGCCATGCAGCCTTTCTGCTCTCTTCCACTTGTCTGATCTGTGGTCACTTCACAAAATATCTTCCAAAGATGCCCATTTTCAGCAGTGATCTAAATTGTACATTTCTTGAGTAGTTAGCTATTAGCTTATCACAGGGTTTTCAAAGCAAAGTTGTGTTGAATATTCCCTTTGTTAAGCTCATCTATCCGAATGGCAGAAGGATGTCATTATGTAGTTGCAGCAAAATTTATCATGACAACAAGCAAGAGAAATATTCTGAAAATGGTATAATTTTTCATGAGCTATAGACTAATGACAAGGTATGATGTTTTCTTGGCTTTGTAAGTAAACAACACATCTTCTTGATAAGAGAGGCTATCATGCCAGAACAAAAATGAATTAATTGTTTCCTGTAATTAGTTGCACTTTATGCAGCCTCTTTCTGCTAAGGATCAGTAGGCTGTATGTATTTTTGTAACGGCGATGGTGTGCCTGCTTTTAAAAGTCTTTAAAAGAAAAAAATAAATCAATTTGGAGTAGATTACTTGCCCATAGCTGCTTATTTACACAGCTGTCTCTCAGCTCCCTGTTCAATTAGTGGCATTTCTCCATAGCAGTGGAAGGTTGGAAGGTACTTGCTTGCTCTCAGAGTGGTCAAAGCGGTGCAGCTCTGTGTAATAGCCCTAAAAGTGCTCTGGTGAATTGTCACTGTAAAGAGATGTTGGACTGGCAGTTTTTGAAGGGCAAGAGGCAATAACACTTCCTGCTTTAACACTCGTGTAGGTTTGTATCTGTAACAGGTAGAAGCTACTGTTTCTGCAAAATATGGTTTTTTTTTTTCTTTATCAAGATAATGATCTTAATGTAGAGTGAGAGCAAGGCAGATTTTAGAGCTCTTTTAGATTGAGTGTAATCTGCACTTGGGTTTTCCCTTTATTTCTCAAGCTAAGTTTGGCAGTCTACCAATGGATGCCCCATCCCTGGAGGTGTTCAAGGCCAGACTGATGGGGCCCTGGGCAGCCTGGGCTGGTATTAAATGTGGAGGCTGGTGGCCCTGCATGTGGCAGGGGGTTGGAGATTCGTGATCCTTGAGGTCCTTTCCAACCCAACCATTCTGTGATTCTGTGAAAAGCCTGTGTATTGAGTATGGTAGATGTCCATATCTACCAGCCAACCTGGAGGTGACCCAGGCTGACTTTTGCCACGTTTCAACTACTATCTGTCTCAGAAGAAAAAGGCTTTGAGCATCTCATGATCAGTCCAACCTCTTTGAGGGGAATTTTCTTTTAATGCTAGAACCCTCTATTATGCCCAGAAAAGTGGGGAATGCAAAAGATTTTACTGAGTAGGGACTTATTTGAGCAGTTCATGTTGTCTGGTATGTGCTATACAATGCACATAATGCAAAGCCTGCTGGTGAAGGTTCCTGTAGGCTTAGTTCACTTCTGCCTACCAGAGCCTTTTGGATGAGCCAGGGCATGTGGGCACTACTGAAGAGCAAGCAACAGAGCCACATTTTCTGTATTTTTTTTTGAGTTTGCTCTCAGGAGAAATAAAAAGTTTTCCAATCTTGCCATTTTGAACTCTCAACATGACATTTTCTGCTTTGTTTTTGGAAACAGGCATTGAGTTGTTGTGCTTTTCCTCCCCATATGACTTGAACAGCAGAACCTGGTTCTTAAAAACCCTCATGCTCTCCCATCTCCCTGTATGTTTCCATTTTCCTCGTGGCATTAGGTGCACACCAGCAGACCTGGATCAGCCTGTGCCAGCTGTCCTCAAGCTGGAGCGTAGTTGTGCTTGCAGAGAATTTGGCATGTTGGGAGACATCTGTTTGGGCACTTACCCCGTGAGCTGTACGTCAGTGTCGAAATGAGCCTTGCTTCTGTAGTCAGTACAGGATTTAATTGCCAGTTGCCTTCACCCAGGCTTTGTCATGGAGCCGAGCAGGCAGGAGACAGGATCCCTTATGGCTTTTCTGTAAACAAATCTTTAATTCATGGGTTTCTATGTATTAAGGGATTTGTAGAAGAAATACAGGCATCCTTTGCTTGAGGCTTTATAGTAGTACTGGGAAGAGCATGGCAAGGTATACACGGGGATCTTTCACCTCATGAGGTTCAACAAATCCAAATGCAAGGTCTTGCACCTGGGTTGAGGCAACCCCTATTGCCAATACAAGCTGGGGGATGAAAAGGATTGAGTGCAGCCCTGCTGAAAGAGACCTGGGGGTGCTGGTGGATGGGAAGCTGGTTGTAAGCCAGTAGTGTGTCCTCCAGAAGGCCAACTGTGTCTTGGGCTGCATCCAAAGCAGTGTGGCCAGCAGGGTCAGGGAGGTGATCCTGCCCCTCTGCTCTGTGCTGTGAGGCCTCACCTGGAGCACTGCATCCAGGTGTGGAGTCCTCAGCACAGGAGAGACACGGAGCTGTTGGAGGGCATCCAGAGGAGGGCCACAAAAATGATCCCAGGGATGGAACAGCTCTCCTGTGAAGACAGGCTGAGAGAGCTGGGGCTGTGCAGCATGGAGAAGAGAAGGCTATGAGGTGACCTGAGAGCAACCTGTCAGTGTCTAAAGCAAAACTACAGGATTGAAGGGGACAGACTCTTTATCAAGATCTGTGGTGACAGAACAAGAAATAAGGAAAAAGTATTTTACAGTGAGGCTGGTGAGGCACTGGAACAGGTTGCCCAGTGATGTGGTTGATGCCCCATCCCTGGAGACTTTCAGAGTGAAGCTGAATCAGGCCCTGGCCAACCTGATCTAACTCTGGTATCCCTCTTCATCACAGGGGAGTTGGACTAGATGGCCTTCAGAGGTCTCTTCCATCTCTAAGGATTCTGTGATCAATTCTATGTGCACCATCAGGGAGTAACTGTTGGATACACCAGTGTCACATTTGTGCACGGGACATCCACTGGTATTGGTCATTCACATTTGAATTCCTAAAATTAAAGGAGTGTCTCAAAGTGATGGTGGCATAGTGATGTGATGGTTTTAGTTTTGCTCATGGGTTGGTTTTTGAAGCAAACGTTCTGATCATGAAAGCATTGGGAAGCACAAAGCCTTGAGGCCTTTCAGATAAATTTAGAAAGCACCTTCCATGAGCACACCTACTGTACACCATACATTAATGGGTGCTTAGTTCTAGGGGTGAGACTAGAACTGAAAACCCCCAAACACGTACTGTGGGGTCACCAGGTCCTCAGTCCCACAGGCTGGATGGGGGCTGCTACTGCTCATCTGATGGGCAATGTGGGAAAGAATGTTGGTCTGCTTAGCAGCTGGGTGTTGCAGGTGGGCAAGGGAGCCCCTGCAGCAAGGATGGGTATGTATTCCAGCTATAGCAGCTCAATTCAGAGCACGAATAGAGTGACTCATCATGTCACCACAGATGTGCCTTTATTATCATCAGCGACAGGATACATCAAATTAACTGAGTGAGAACTCTACTACAAAGAAATGCAACTACCAGTGTGTGTGAGATTGGATCAGGTCTCACCTTGCTGTAAGTCTGAACCTTTGTAGTTTCTTGGGTCCTGGGGCTGCTCCTTAGTGACAGAAGGTCACAACTATCTGAAAAAGAGGTTTTTTTCCTTCTTTCTGCTCCCTTCTCCATCAGTTATTCTTTATAGCTTCTAGGTGCTCTGCAGAACTAATTTCATCTACCCAAGCATGATCTATATTGTATTCTCCACAGTCAGTCAGCTCTCACCTAGCTTTTCCCTTCCAATTGTTGTGATCTTCACAACTGCCTTTATCTAGATAACTATCAAAACTGGCCAGCTCTTGGGGTACCTGTTGGGGTGGGTTTGGTGTCTCCGGTACCATCTGAAGGAATGAAAAAAACACTTCCTACAGATTCTATAGAAAGTACATGTGTAATTTATGATGTGTTGCAAAGAATTCTGGAACTCAGTAGGTGCTCAACACCTTTTCAGATCCACTCCTGTTGCAGTTTGCACTTGTAGTTACATCCAGTGTGTTTGCTGGAAGGAACCAGTTCATATTTAGTAAAGTTGGCTGCTTCACAGACACCTCAAGTCTTTTCTTTTGCACAGCAGCAAAGACATGGCCCTAAATGCAGGTTTGATGAAGGCAAATGCAACACTACTCACTCTACATTAGCTAATTTGTCTTTAGAATGGAAATTCACTTACAGCAATCCCTTGGATACTGGAAAGAGTTGCAGAAGCTCAGGTATCTTAAAAAATCTGGTTTTAGATTGCTGACTTACCAACAGATAGCCATGTGGGTTACCAGCCTTTCTGGAAAGCATGCAAATAGGCATTGAAGACTAGTTCAGACCCACTGATAAATACATTTCTATTAAAGTAGCCCATGTCTTTAGTTTGACTACAGGAACATCATTTCTTACCCAGTATTGCTAAAATCCATCTAGAATTAAATTGGCCTATAAGAAAGCACTTCATGTTTTCTCTGAATCATAATAGTACACAAAATTGGTTTTTGTCTTTTCAACGCGTTGCTGAAGTATTTTAACAGGTTTATCTTTTTTACTTCATATTCTTCATTACTTCTTCTCTTTGACCAGATTGAATTAATTAGAAGAGATTATGTGGCTAATGGTGGCTGGGAGACCTTCCTGTCCTACGAAGACCCAGAGCAGGACATTCTCATTGGCCTCCTACGACTGCGAAAATGCTCAGAAGAGTCCTTCAGACCTGAGCTGAAGGGGGGTGTTTCCATTGTGAGGGAGCTGCACGTGTATGGGAGTGTGGTCCCAGTGAGCAGTCGGGATCCTTCCAAATTTCAGCACCAGGTACCTCAAACCATCTTTATTTTTCATCTGTACGCCCTGCTCCTTCCACTCCTTCCAGTATAATTGGAGAAGGACCTTCATTCATTGTTTGGATTATAGTCCGCTTCTCCATCTCCAAGCAGTTGGAAGAGAAGGTTATCAGGAGTAGTTAACATGAATTCACCGTGGGGAAGCTGTGCTTGATCAGCCTAGTAGCTCTCTATGATGTCATCACTGACTGGATAGATGGGAGCACAGCAATGGATGTTGTGTATCTTGACTTCAGCAAAGTGTTTGACGCTCTCATAACATCCTTGTTATGAAACTTAGAAAATGTGGGATACATGAGTGGATGATGAGGTGGGTTGAGAACTGGCTGACTGACCGAGCTCAGAGGGTTGTCATCAGCAGTGTGGAGTCTGTTTGGAGGCTGTAACTACTGGTGTTCCCCAGGTCAGTGCTAGTCCTGGTCTTGTTCAGCATCTTCGCTGATGACCTGGGTGAATGGATAGAGTCCACCTTCAGCAGGTTTGCTGCTGATACAAAGCTGGGAGGATTGACTGATACACCTGAAGGCTGTGCTGCCATTCAACAAGACCTGAACAGACAGGAGAGTTGAGCAGGGAGGAGCCTTATGAAGTTTAACAAGAGCAAATGTAGAGTCTTGCATCTGTGGAGAAATAACCACATGCACCAGTAGAGGTTGGGGGGTGACCTGCTGGGGAGGAGCTCTACAGAGAATGACTTGGGGTCCTGGTGGACTACATGTTTGCCGTGAGCCAGCAGTGTGCCCTCATGGCCAAGAAGGCCAATGGGATCCTGGGGTGCATTAAAAAGAGCATGGCCAGCAGGGCAAGGAAGGTGATCCTCCTCTATTCTGCCCTGACAAGGCTGCATCTGGACTATTGCATCCAGTTCTTGGTCCCCAGTTGAAAAAAGACAGGGATCTCCTAGAAGGAGTCCAGCAGAGGCCCACAAAGATAATGAAGGGCCTGGAGCATCTCCCATGTGAGGAAAGGCTGGGTCTGTTCAGCCTGGGGAAAAGAAGACTGAGAGGGGATCTGATCAATGTTTGTAAATGTCTAAAGGGAGGTGGGAGGCAAGTGGATGAGGCCAGGCTCCTCTTGGTGGTGTGTAGCAATAGAACAAGGAGCAATGGCCTGAAACTCGTACGTAGGAAGTACTGTAGGGCACAGGCTGCCCAGAGAGGTAGTGGAGTCTCCTATGGAGTTTTTAAAGACTTGTCTGGACACTGATCTGTGTGAGCTATTGTAGGGAACTGCTTTAGCAGGGGATTGGACTCAATGATCTCTTGAGGTCCCTTCCAACCCCTGCAGTGCTGTGATTCTGTAATAAAAATGCAATTGAATTTGAGCCCCCTTCTTGCATTTCACATGCTGAAATCCTGCTGCTTCTGAGGTTTTGCTGCTGTGATAGTGTTTAGGCAGTTGCTACTGCTCTGAAAAAAAAAAAAAAAAGCATGGCTGAAAACTGTCTGCCTTATTCATGTCTGTACAGTGCGAGAGCCCATCTATGCTGGTGCTCATTTGGCTTTCAGGTGCTAAGCGTCTCTGGTTCTGAAGTGTGTTTCCTTTGATATCCTGTACTGTACATCAGACTTCACCGCAAAAGTAAAACAGAGGGGACGTGTCCACTGTGTGGGTGTATTTCCTTCTAAAATGGATCTTGTTCAGTAGAGAAATTTCACTTCTGAAGCCTGAAGTAGTTGCAGATGGGAAGGTGAGCGGTTTTGAGGCCTACCCAGTTTCCTTTCAAGGAACCATTTATTGAAGAAAAGAATGCCTATAATTCCTATTACCAAAACAGAAGAAACACAGCTTTGGTTCTGAGATGTTTCCTGGTGCAGGTGGTTTGGGGAGGCTTTTGAGTAAAGCCTCTTCGTTATGCCCGATGGTTTATTTTTGCTTCAGAGCCACTTGTGAGGCCATTTCATCTATAGCTTAAAAGCATGTGAAGAATGGACTGGAAAGCTGTGTTTCTAATTCCTCACAGCGAGACGTAAGAAAATTGCACATTATGCCTCTGCAGAGTATAACATGCTGTGGCTTGCAGTGAGCAAAAATGGGAATTACATTTTGCCCTGGTAGATGTTGAACCTTTCGAGTGAGCTTTTAAAAAAGCAATCAGTTTGTCCTCTGTGCCAGAACTGCTCAAGGCTGATGTTTTAAATTAACTTCCTTGTATTTATTAATCATTCCCTGAGTATATGTGCATTAAGATGCAGTTTGGCTAGACGCTGATGACGTTTAGCCGTGAGGCAGAGACTGTTTAAAAACAATAATTAATAAGGGAATAGTGAAGGCATCTACTGTAAAACGGCTAACATTTCAGAATTTTGGAAGGGAAAAGTGGCCATCCACAGTATTAGAGAATAATTTAAAAAGCAGTTGCCAACCACGAACATTAAAATAGGCTGGAAGTTGGAATGTCACGGTGTATGACGCACTGATGTTCATTTGCAATAGTCAGTTGTCGAGACATTAAGCAGAAAGGGTTCTTTGCAGTTATGGGGACAATTTCTGATTAGAGCAGCACTTCAGAAGACTTCACTGTATTACTTAAAAATGCCTGTAAGTGTTAAGTGTTTTTAGAATTAAATCGCATCCGCTTCAGTTTCAACGCAGCCCGAGTCTGTACATTTTGTCAGGAAAACAGATGAACAAAGAGCCAAGCGTAATTCCTGCATCCTAATGTTAGAAGTGAATTAATCCAATCAATTATCCCCAGATATATAGGACAACTAAGTTAAGTTAAATAGAGTGGAAAGGCTATTCCCTTGTTTCGAAGCGTTATTTTGATGGCAGTAGTGCTCATGCTGTGCAAGATTTCCGAATGTAAATAGAGGCATGGATCTGATCCAGAATATTAACGTGGTCTTCTACAATTCCTTTTGCTTTGGCATCTTCCATTCTATGAGCTGAGCCTCGTGGCTGTGCCCTGAGATCCGGAGAGCAGTGTGGGTCTGCAGAAGGCACATGGGTTTTGAGGATGGCCCCAGGTGGGTCCTGTAGATGGTAACAGCTCCTGGAGGGCGGTGCAAATAACAACTGTGAGGCAACAGGGCACTGGTTGTACCAAAAAGCCAGTGGTGTATCAGAAATGCCCATGGTTGTATCAAAAAGTCGGTGGTTATATTGGAAAGACCAATGGTTATGTCGGAAGGGTCAATGATTATATCAGAAAAACCAACGGTTATATTGGAAAGGCCAGTGGTTATATTGGAAAGGCCAGTGGTTATATTGGAAAGGCCACTGGTTATAATGAAAGGCCACTGGTTATATCGGAAAAGCCAACAGCAGCTCTCTGCCTCTGCCACAAGGTGCCATGGTGTAGCCACATCCATTGCAATTGATGGCAGACTTGCAATTCGTGAGCGTATACAACTGCATCCAATGCCTGTGCTCTGGGTTTGTTTAATTCCCAAATATAAACCCAAGTATAGCAAGACAACTGTCAGGATGGGTGATGGCATGATTGTTGTTTGGTAATTTGAGCAGGACAGACCAGCTCAGCGCCAACTTGACTGTCACAGGGTTTAACTTCATTCTTTTCCTGCCCCTGTGAAGCTGTCAGGCACTGGAGCTGCCTGTGAATAATTTCACAATTAGTAAAAAAAACACGAAACCCAACCCAATGGTGAGAAAGCTGCACTGTGAAATTCAGCATTAGCACATCTCTGTACAGTGCTCTTCCTCCACTAAGATTTTGGTCGTTCCTGTGCCTGTACATAAGAAGTCTCCTGGATGTGTTCTGATGCTTACAGTCTGACCTTGCTTATGCATTCTGTTTTTACAGAACTTATATTCTTGTTATTTCTTCTGCTACAGGGATTTGGCATGCTACTCATGGAGGAGGCAGAAAGAATAGCCAAGGAGGAGCACGGGTCATGGAAAATTGCTGTAATTTCAGGTATCTTTGCTTTATCCCCCCCCCTTTTTTTTTTCTCTTAATCTGAAAACAAATCCACTACAGCTAATGCCAACTGCTGTGACCATTGAAATGAGCATCAGCTTAGTAACTGAGTTGAATTCCAGCCTGGCTCCATCCAACGCAGTGCTGCCATGGTGAGCAGCGTGCCAAAGGATGCTGCAGGGAGTCATCCTGCTCTGGCTGCCAAGGAGCCATGGCCATGGGTGCCTTCCTGCTCCCAAGGCTGCTATTTCTGAGCTCACTGCTTTGGCCTCGTCACAGGTTGTTATTGCTGAAGGCTGACTTTCCAGAGCTTGTGAGGATAGAAAATTGCCAGCCTCCATTTTAGAGCCTTTCTGCAAGTGCCATCATTAGGGTGGACAGATGTGCTTTTAGGATACATTAAGCATTATCATGGAGAAGCAAGCTGTATAAGAAAGAGCTGCAGCCCTTTCTCCTGTTTCATTTGCAAGGCGCTGTGACTGAGGAGAGCAATGGCAGCTCACGGTGTGTGTGAAGTCAAGGTCAGAACTGCCTTTGTGCATTAATTTATTCCTATATTAGTGGTTACTGTGGCTATAGAAAGTTGTTGCAGGCATATAGGTAACAGAGGAGGCTGGCCAAGTGGGTGCTAAGGAACTTGGCCAAAAGAGCTTTAATACAGATTTACACAAAAATATAATCCTCTCCCACCAAAATAAACCACCGAAAAGCAAAAAACCACCAGTTTGATCCAAGCTGCTGAGTGCTGAATGAAGAACCTGTGTGTGTGCTTGCTGCTGGGTCCTGTCACGGGCTGTCAGACAACTGGAGGGGGCCATCTCAACAAGTGTCTGCAATGAGGGCCAGCATCTGAGTGAGGGTGAGGTGCAGGTCATAACCTGATGCTTAGCATGGAGATGTGGCCCCGAGGGACGTGGGTAGTATTGATGATGGGACAGCAGGTGGACTTGATGATCTCAGAGCTCTCTTCCAACCTTAATGATTCCATGATTCTACAATTCTGTAAGCTTGCATGGTGATGATGGGTTGGCAGTTGGACTTGATGGTGTTAGAGCTCTCTTCCAACCTTAATGACTCTGCATTCTCTGGGTTCCTTGCTCTTAAGACATAAGGCAATAACGTTTCTCTATTTGCTGCTGCAGACGAGTCAGTTTGAATCTCATGTGGTTGAGAAATGCCCATACCTGGTATTTCCTCAGTAAAACTGAGAAAGTGGAAACGTTTTCTTTTGTACGAACAACATCCTGAGTTGGGATGCGTGGGGGAATGCGTGGTGGTAATCCCTCTGTGATAAAGAACATTTCGACAGGAGCAGAAAATGTACAGCAATTACTAAAAAGAAAAAGAGATCTGTTACTAATTTTACCTGTAGTTTAGCAAACTGATACACAGAATGTTTTCTTTGCGTTGAAATGCAGTGCCAGAAGCCTGCCTTGGCTGCATGTAGTTTGTGTCATCGCAGGAAGATCTCAGCTGTGATTTTTATCTTCTTTTTTCCCCCAGACTGTAAAGTACAATATGGTACAGTTTGTCTTTATAACAGAATACTGCAGCATCTGCAAAGAGCAGTTTTCCAGCTGTTTCCTTGGAGATGTTATCGCTTGAATTTCAACTCTCCTCTAAGTTTTATCTGAAATACAAATGCAGCCAGAAGTTCTTTCTCCATTGGAGGATGAACTTGCTTTTGCTACTTCTGCTTTCGAAATTCATTTTTAATCTGGGAACCCATTGCAACGTCTCCAACATATTGCAAAATTTTCACTGCCATTTGGAGAGAAACACAGAAGAGAAATCTACTTCGAAGATATCTCTCATAGGGCCCTTTCTCTCATTTTTGTACTGCGTATTTTATTAATGCTTTGTTGCAGTGGTTTATTTAATGGTGTCCTTTCTTCAGCAGTGTTTTCCAGTGTGGCATTTAATGGCTACATCAATACTAGTTAATTAAATAGTACCAGAACACACAGTGTGTGGAGTGTGGGAAATGGGTATGTCAGGGGGCTCCTGGAGTCGTAGAACTACAGAATGGTTTGAGTTGGAAGGGGCCCTTAGAGGCCATCTGCCCCACTGCCTGCACTGAACAGGGACACCCGCAGCTCCATCAGTGCTCAGAGCTCCATCCAGCCTGACCTTGGCTGCCTGCAGGGATGGGGCACCCACCACATCACTGGGCAACCTGTGCCAGTGCCTCACCGCCCTTATTGTAAACAACTTCTCTGTATCCAATCTAAATCTCCCCTCTTTGAGTATGAAGCCATTTCACCTTGGAAACGCACTTAATTCCAACAGATTAAGATAACTTTGAAAGAAAGCATTTTCATACAACATCCAAAAGAAGTGAAAAACAGGAAAGGAAGGAAAGAAGAAAGCCCTATGCCTATATAGGAAAGAAGGAAAAAAGAAGTGCCTTTACAAGGAAAGAAGAAATGCCTGTAAAAGAAAGAGGAAAGCCCTATAATGTGCATTCAGTGAGGCTGCAGCAGAAGCACTGCCATCCTGCCCGGGCAGCTTGCAGCCCTTCTGACAGGGGCAGCAGTCACAATCCTGCCCCCTGCACTGAGTCCATCAGATCCTCACTGCTTCCAGACCTCCCTCCTCCACAGCAGCACATGTGAACTGCCACAGCTCATTTTCTTCTGTCCGGATGCCCTGGGGGACTCCAGGCTGCTTTCTTCCCACGTGTAACCCGGTCAGTGTTCTTAATGAAAGGTGATGTCACGTCCCCACAAGTGCGGATGTCCCTTTGCTCAATCAGGTGCTGTGTCTTGCACTTTGCCACATCTTGCTCTGAGGAGGGCTGAGATTCCTCCCCCTGCAGCACATTTTCATCTTCTCTATCAGGCACTGCTATCAAATCACTGATACAAACCTGCAGCTGAGAGACAAGTGAGTAATTTACGATTGCCTCCTGATTAAGATCAGTGGGACTGTGATAATCCACTTGGGGTGACTGATCCCAGCATCTTTCTCCTGAGCCAGGCACCCACAGTCATAAGGCTGTGAATGGAAATGAAACCAATCCCACCCGTTTTCTGCAGTCCCCACAAGAGATGAGGTGGTTCGTGGCTGTTGGTGTGACTCATCCCCCAGTCTGTTGGTGCTGCTCAAGCATACTGCCTCATGCATTTAAGGAAACTGCTACTCCTGCCTTTGCCTTTTGCAGTTACAGATAATAACAGAGGTTAGGAACTTTCTAAAAGTAAATCTGATGCATCATACCGGTGTTAAATTCACCTGCAAGGAGAAACATGAGCAGAGCTGGCGTATAAATCAGAGGGAAAGTTCTAGGGCACATTTGATGGTACTCTAAAGTATCTTAATTTGCTCGTGTAAATAGCCCTCTGGTCTCGCTGGACGTAATAAATCACTCAAGTAATCAGCATCCCATACTTTATCTTGGATGTTGATTTGTGGGCTGCCTCGGAGCTTGCTGACTGGCAGGGTGTGCTCTGGGGGCCATAGGATGGAGCTGTGAAGCACTGCAGGAGGATGGATGGGGTTCAGCAGGGCTCTGCTGCCATTGCGGGATGGTTATTGTTAGAAATGCCAATCTCACTGGATGTTAATAAGAGAAGAAGTGGCCTGAGATAAGAGGAACATGGGAATGGTAATGAATTGGCTCTGTGATGATTGCGTGCTTTAGATGGATAGTCTTTGGAAAGAAATTAATTAGATGAGTTTGGGAGAAGCCAAGGATAAACCCATGCTGGTGGATTGGTGCTATGGAATAGCTGCCGTGTAGTTCTTAATGAACTTCAGTTTAGAAGCTTCAGTAATGTAACAACTTTGAAAATAAACCCGATAGTGTCTTAACTGGGATTTCAGTGTAGGCATGAACAGGAATATTGTTCACAGAATCATATCACAGAATGGCCTGGGTTGAAAAGGACCACAATGCTCATCCAGTTCCAACCCCCTGCTATGTGCAGGTCGCCAACCAGCAGACCAGGCTGCCCAGAGCCACATCCAGCCTGGCCTTGAATGCCTGCAGGGATGGGGCATCCACAGCCTCCTTGGGCAACCTGTTCCAGTGTACATTGTTGTCCTTAAGCAAGAACACGGCTGCAAACCCCAGCATTCTGTGGTTTGGTAGGGAGCTCTTCTGTTTTTATATATGCGTACAGACACATGAAATATCAAAAACCTCTGTTTGTAGCCTGTATTAAAGTCGCATGGCCTAACCTCCATAGTACGAAGCAGAGACTTTCACCTTTCTTTCATCAGCTGTCCCAGCTGAACATATTTTGGAAAATGGGAGCCAGTCTTCGTTTATTATGGCTTTGTACATATGGACGGTCTGCAATCTCTAGGCAATAATGCATTGAGATAAGTTTTAAGTTTTGGAAATCTGATCAGTTCAGGCGTATGGAGCTTTCTGCCTGTTCCTTGCCTGCCTTCCTAGAATCACAGGATCATTCAGGTTGGAAAAGATCTCTAAATTCACCCAGTCCAACCCCAACCCATCCCAACACTGCCCCCATCCCCACAGTTCTGCAACACCTCCAGGGATGGTGACCCCACCACCTCCCTGTTCCAGTCCCATCCAGTTGAATGGATGGAGATACCTTCTTTATGTGCTCCCTTTCCCCATTCTCAACCCAAACGATTCCCTAGCCTACAGAACCCCAATAATAACGATCCCAATGACAGTGATATCAATAGAACACACACAGTGCGTTTGGGTTAGTCAGGATGTATTTAGAAATCAGACTCATGAAGAAATGGAGGTGACTTCCACTTGTAACGCACGGCGGTATAAATAGACCTGAATCAGATCTGTGAGCAAGAGCAGTTCTTAAGGATTTAAAAAGAAATAGTTTTCTTTCATGGGAATCTTCCTCTCTGACCAGCAGTGTTCCCGCACCGCCCACCGGTGCTAATCCTCCTTTTCAAGGCTGCAAGAGGTGAAGGGATTAAAGCTTGTTTTCAGTGAAAGCTTTGAGTGTAGGTTTCCTCAAGTCGTGGGTTTCATGGTTACAACCCGAATTTGATGTGGGCTCACTGTCCAGCTCTCCAACCGCTGCTTTAGGCGAGCATTACGTGTGCCTTCAGGCAGGCTTACCTGCAGCATGCAGTGCTCACTGCTGGAGGCTGATGGGGAATGAGGCCATCCTGCCTGGGGTACCAGCAGAGCAGGGTGAGGACTTCTCCCTTTGTCAAGAGCTGATTGCTCGTGAGAGTTAGCAGATTTTCTTTCTCAATTACATACAAACAAATGCCATCAGTGCCTGCATTCCTTCGGAGTACATTTGCTCGCGCTCCTAGGAGCAAATTTCAGTGCTTCCCAGCGGACTCCTACCAGAGTATTTTGTTCTCCCTGCTGTTCTTGGAATAAGCAGGTTCAGCTGAACCTGTCTTCTCGTAATGCATCTCTTTGCTCTTAGAGGTGTTTAATCTGCAGGCAAAAAGGGAAAAAGACGCAGCAGGGTTTAAGCGGGTTGCCGTCGCTTATTGCAGCGGTGCCTAAAAAGCATGCAAGGTTACTTCCAAACAAAGGAAAATCTGAGGTCCCCGGCGTTGGGAACCCAGGAGCCATGGCAGGCAGTGAGCCGGGGAATGATGCACGGAGCAAGCGGGGCTCTACAGCAGCTGCCTGACAGAGCGTCTCGTTAAATATCACTTCATTTGAAGAGGGCCGGTGGGAACGGCACATTTAATTGACTATGGAATCAATGAGTGCTTTTGTAAGGGAAGATGAGCGTTTGCAAGGCAGGAAGGGCACTTTGGGTTCTGGTACCACGGAGGGAAGTGATGGTAGCGATGTGATGGGGAACGAGAGAAGTCATTGCTTTGGGTGCTGGTGGTGCAGTGTGGTGTCTGAGCGTTTGACCAAGCAAACCAGAATCCAATCTTTGCAATAACGGGGCAGAGCCGGCGCTGCTCTCCCTGCTCCTTCGTGCCCCCCACCACCTAAATCAAAGAGCAAAGTAAAAAAAAAAAAAAAAAGCCAGTGCCTTGTTTATCATGAAGTCGTTGCTCATTTAAGGTAATTTTCTGCATGAGTGGTGCCTTTCTACTCTTCTGATGTGAGTAGTGTATTAGTATGCAGGCTTGGGTAGCTGAATGGTAGACCCTGGAGGCATCACTCCATTATTCAGAGCTCTGGGGAGGTCTGATCTGAAATGTCTGTTTTTCCATTTTCCAGTATTTGTAATTGCATGTGTGTTTTCTTTGCCTTTTGTTGTTGTGGTTTTTTGTTGTTGTTGTTTTTCGGTGTTAGTTTTTTATTTTCTTTTTCCTTCTAGTTGTACCTGCTTTGAATCTACATCTTTGTCCCCTCTAAAAAAGTCCCCTCCCCCCAAACTATACTAAAACACGTGTAAACACATTGCTTCTCTGATGTCCACAAGTCCTTTAGGCATTTTAGTTTGGAAACATCCAAACGTGGTGCTTGAGCCCAGTGGCTGGGCCTGGGAGCTCGCTGTGCTTGTCATCACTTCTCCCTTTCTAGCAGCAGTCAGTGCTTGAGCTCTGAGTTTGGTGCTTGAGTTCTGCAGTCAGCATTTCCTCTCCTGTTGGAAGGATGCTGCTCTTCCAATCCCTTCTGCTCCTGTTCCACCATCCGAGCGGCAGGTGGGATCCGGGTAAGTTCAGTGTGGAGGCTCTGTCTCCTGTTCTGCACTCTGCAGGTCTCAGCACTTTCCTTTGGGAGTCAGTGAAGAGCAGTTGCATGCAGTGACTCAACCGATTTTTTTTCGGTCAGAACGATGGGGGATGATTTAGAACAAACAAGCAAACTGAGCCCTTGTTACCCGTGTTCCTCCCAGCCCGCAGCGTAAGCATCGCACAGCCCTTGCACCTGTTGTTCCTCTGTCCCATGTGCAGCACGTGTGCTCCAGATCGTGGCTTTGCAGTGGGCCACATCAGTGTCATTTCTGACACTGCAGTACCGGGTGTCTGGGGAAGGGAAGAAATAGCAGGTAGGGATATGACATCTTCTTGCCCTCCGGCCGTTTGCTGCCCAAGGACTTCTGGAGTTGCAGAGTGCCTTTGTATTTGATAGCCCCCGGGGACTTGCTGCCTTGCCAGTCTGTCTGCCTGCAGCAGCTGATAAACTTCTCTCCTCATCTCTTTCCATTCTCCGTCCCTTTCTGTGAGCTTTCTGGTGTTGGTTGGAACGCTCGTGTTGTATCTTGATCTTGGGAGAGGTCATCCTTCAGACTAAGTCGAGGTGGACAAAGGACAGCCCTCTTTGTAGGTTTTCCTAGTGTCTCCTTGAGCATTTCCATTAGCATAATTTTGACTTTGCTGCTTGCATTCCATAAGTAGCCCCATGGATCCCTAGTCCTGTAAGCAGTTGTATGGGATGTGCATACCAGTGACTAAGGTAAGACGTGAGTTAGTGGGCATGGTGGGGATGGGTTGGGGTTGGACTTAGTGATCTCAGAGGTGTTTAACAATCTTAATCATTTTGTGGCTCTATGACAGTGAGACTGGAGTTTCTACACTGCAGTGCTTTGGTTTCAGGAGAATTTCATGTTTAAAGAATTACACCATTTCTTTCACACAGCACCAGCCATGAGCTCATGGAAAGCACTGTGTAACAAATTCTGAAATACCAGAAGTCCCAAGGGGCAAACGTGAAGGAGATCAAGGTTGGATGGGGCCCTGGGCAGCATGCTGTAGTGCCTATGGCTGGGGTTGGAACTGGGTAATCTTTGAGGTTCCTTCTGACCCAAGCCATGCTATGAGTCCTCCCCCTCCTAAACAGTAGAAGCGTACAGCTCTTGTCTTAGTGTGCTTGAGCAAATCCATCCACTACGGATCCTTCGTTTTCCCTTTAAGCACCAGCATGATGACTCTGTTGTCACACTCTCATTTTGGAGGCTGCCTTTTACAGTAACGATGACCAAAGAGATTGAAGCTGGTGCTTTACAACTACTTGAAACATCCGAGCAATAAAATTTCAAGAGCGGTACTCTTCTCTTTACAATACAGTAGTTACGCATCGTGCTGCAAAACAGGCAGCAGAAATGTTTCCCTACTTCCTTTTAAAAGGAAAAGAGACAGCCATGTGTTACAGGCTGCACGGGCAGCCTGGCTTTGTGCCACGCTTCTCTAGGCTCCTCCAAGCTCTGTGCTGTTGAGCTTTGCCATCTTGCCAAGCCCTTCATCTCACACTCTTCTTTGTGAGAAGGGTCGGGGCAGTGCCAAACCCACAGCCTGCCCTGACACTGTAGCACCTTGCTTTGACTCTGGGTGTAACATTGCTGCATGCTGTGGGCTTTTTGTTTTGTTTTAAAGGATGTGTCCCTTCCAGCCTCAGGGATAACTGCTGATACATGTGTGGTTTTCCAGTGGGATCATCTCAAAACACTAATTGCACCATCCAGCACTGCCTCTCTGTGCCCTTCACATATTCACACCCGTCTGCTCTGTGTGACAGCCACTGAACTTCACAGCAGTGGCACATGCAGAGCTCTGCAGCCACCAGCTGTGTGTCAGCACAAGCAACTGCCCCCACCCAACCCTGGACACGGCAGGGGCTGGGTGCCATTCAGTTGTGACAGCACTTGGCTTGTTGGTTTTACCTTCGCAATCCAAATTTCACCTGCTGAGATGAGGCTGTGACTGAGGATTCCTTTCATTCCCAGCAGAGGAACCAAAGGTATCCAGCTTCCTAATAGCTGTCTCCGTCCCCATCCACCTATCCTAAAGCAGCTGCTAAAAGGAGTCAGACAACATTATGCTCCTGTTTCATCCTTATGGGACTGGTGTCTTTCTGGCTGACCCTGGGGGCACGCAGTTTGCAGCAGGTGCCTGGCGTGGTGAACCTGGAAGCCATGATGCCGTAAGTGAGGCCAAGGGCAAGGGCCAGGAATGCACAGGCAAAGCAGTTATGTGTTGTGAGGACTGTAAATGACTTTTTCCTACGCTAAAAGCCAGCTCTATAAATACAGTGCTCCTGCACGGAAGAGCTTTTTCAACTGCAGCAGTTGCTGTGACGTCTGTCAGCGTTATCTGTTTATGCTGGCATCAGGAAAGCAGGCTGGCTTGGCTTGTACCAACAGGATTGTCTCCTTATCTCTGCACAGAAGATGCTTGTTTGGGAGGGGTGAGGGATGAGATTGAATTCCCCCACCGCAGGTGCTTGCCCTGTTAAAACCGAACACGCCGAGCTCCATTAACAACCACCCTTTCCTTTCTCCTTTCAGTGCAGGCATTTTGTCACCTGTACCTACGCCGTCTCCGCTCGCCTTTAAGCAAAACTCATCGATAATTTGCTCCCAGGCTGGGAGAGGCGTCTGGAACCACAGCCAAATCCGCAGCGGCACACCCCGGCTTCAGAAGCAGCTCTTTAATGTCTCCCTGCAGGGAGATTGCTCCGTAGCCCCGCTCGGTCCCGGTGATGTAGCAGCCTTATCGCGGCGTGGAGGTCTGGCACCGCCGCCGCTCCCCGCCGTAAGCTAATTACTATGCGGCAAGATGATCAGTTTTCCCCCAGACCAGGTTTCTATTTGTGTGCTGTCAAGTAGAAAATTAACATGGACACAGGCCAGGAATGTTTCACGCCCGAGTGCTCCGGGGCCGGAGGTGGCGAGGGGAAGTCAGGCTGGATTTCTGAATGGCGGCGGTGTGGGATCAGGTGGTGCCGGGTGCTTCTTTATGGGAGCAGCAGAGGAGCTGAGGAGATGGGGAAGAACCAGAGCAAAACGCACACAGCCCTCCTGAGCTGCCCGGCTCTGTCTGCTTTGTTCAGAACAAAGCCGGTCGGTGTTTCGTAGAACCATAGCATCGTTTGAGTTGGAAGAGACCTTAAAAGCTGTCTGATCCCACTCCTTGCACGAACAGGGTCACTCACAGCTCCATCAGTGCTCAGAGCCCCATCCAGCCTGACCTTGGCTGTCTGCAGGGACATCACCACCTCTCTGGGCGACCTGTGCCAGTGCCTCACCACCCTTAGCGTAAAAATCTCTCCTTACGTTTCCGCAGAGCAGCTGAGGGCTGAGGGCTGCACAGTGTTCATTCATCAGCTGTCACACAGACACTCCTCACATTGCAGAGGTGGGAGCAAGGCTGGGGTCTGGGCGAGCACCCCACTTTAAGGACTGGTATTGGGGAATTTGCAAGAAGTGCCCAAGAAATGAAGTTCAATCATAATGGAGTTTTCCTTTCCCAGTGTTTCTCACTTCTTGTTCATCAGAAGCGGTGTGTTTTGGAGGGTCTTGGTGCTTTTTGGGAAGAAGATGTCAGGTGGTAACCGGCAGGCAGAGCCACCACAGCTGCTCCCTGTGCCTGTTGCTTACGGGAGCCCATCGCAGGGATCCCTGCTGGCTGTGGGCTTGTCTGCTCTTTTCTCCCACTGGTTTTAGTCACCAGAGGTCATTAGTGTCTGATTGAGCTATTCAGCTG
The DNA here is from genome assembly GCF_987193195.1 of Phasianus colchicus. Classification (NCBI taxonomy): domain Eukaryota; kingdom Metazoa; phylum Chordata; class Aves; order Galliformes; family Phasianidae; genus Phasianus; species Phasianus colchicus. Next base: position 105,690,639 of record NC_143437.1, on the reverse strand, counting down.
CAGCTCTGCGGCACCTTTTAGTTGTTCCTCAGACATTTGTGTACAACGTCCTCCTCCTGGCTCTGATGAGCAAGAAAGGGAGCTGATTTTCAGCCATTGCCTTCCTGAGCTGGGGCGGCTGCTGGAACTGAGTTTCAGCAGAGAGCTCCTTAGAGGTTCCATGGGGGAGGTGGGGGCACAGGTAGGCTGCAGTGCTAATAACTGGGCGCCTCGCTCTCGAGATTGCCAAGCATTCTTCCTCGGCTCTGAAAGCCTCCCAGGCCTTTGGAGAGAAAATTGATCGTGAATTCCTCCGGTGCTTGGTGAGTCATCCCAAATCCCCCGTCTCTCAGTAATACTTTGCCAGATGGGTTGAATATTTCAGTCAACCATCTCTGGAAGGAGCCTCAAGACATGACGCAGCCAGTGCATCTAACATCTCACAGACCTTGAACTTGACAAACTTGGGGTTGAGCGACAGAAACATTTCTCTGTCTGCATCTCTCTCAAAGCCTGGTGGCAGAGCTTTGCTCAAGTGTAAGAGAAGGGGTTGCATGTAAATATTTAATTGCGTGTGGTTTAAAGTCAGGAGATCCATGAGCTCTGGGCTTCATCTGTCACCAAAAAGGCAGTGCTGGCGTGGTGGCTGCAGACAGGGGATGCTGCCAGTGCAGCTGGGCCGGGCCAGGCCTGTGTAGTCATTAATGAAATGTTGCTTCTGCAATAAAGAGATCAATGAGATGGAAGCTCACCATCTGGAAGCTCCGTGATGGTTCTTAACTGATTTTTAAATGGCGAGTCTGCAGCAATAACCATAACCAGGGCATCTCCCATGTGCTGAGAGGCACCCCAGAAGTTGGATGCTGCAAAACCAGTGTTTTAGTTCTACCTTCTAGTATTGGTGACAGTCTTGGGTTTGAGATTTGCCTTAAGAACAAATAAGAGAGATCCATTTGGTAATATCAGAAAGCTGTAGTTTTCCTTGTAGAGACCTCTAAGACCAAGTCCAACCCCAGCCCATCCCACCATGCCCACATCCCTCAATGCCACATCCTCACAGTTCTGGAACACCTCCAGGGATGGTGACCCCACCACTTCCCTGGGCAGCTGTGCCACTGCATCACTGCTCTTTTTGGAGAAGAAATGTTTCCTGATAGCCAACCTGATGTCCCCATGCCATCCTCAGGGTCTTCCCACAGAGATGTGGAATGCAGAGCAGATAAGGGTCCTGCCTTAACAGAAGTCCACCCCTCAACCTCAGCTTTCAGAAGAAAAGCCTAAGACCTACAGGTTGAGTAGGTGGCTGATCCCAGGGAAACCTTTAACACTAGTTAAATGGTGAGACCAGAAATACTTCAGAAGAACTGCTCTTTAAAAGCAAACATTAAAAAGTTTCTTCAAACCCATCAGAAGTAAGGATGTTGATGCAACACTTTGCTTTGCTAAAACGTAATAAGCAGTTCACTGAGTTATTCTATCAAGATACCAAAATGCCCTTCCAGAGCAGCACTGCTGCATTTGCACCATGCAAGCACATGGGCATGCAGGGCTGTCAGGCTCCTTGCTGCAGCCCCTGTTGTCCCTCCAGGAGTTAAATACAGGGATTTGAAGGATGCAAAAGATGAGAAGCTTTTCAAATTAGCCAGATCCTAGACCAGGTGAAGGTCTTGTAAAGTTAAATTGGCTTCCATTAAATTAAAGGTGTGGTGCATGAAGAGCAGGCTGCAAAGGGGAGAACAGAGGTCTGCCTGTATGTTACCTGGAGGTGTTTCTCCCATCAGTTCTGTTTATTGAGCAGGAGGGCTGACCATGAGCTGGAGCTCTGTCAGAAGGGGGCTGATCTCTTTGCATTTGCGTCAGATCGGCAGCGCTCCTTCTGACGTGGGCTCTCCTGGCAGAGGCTGGATGTGACTGCAGGGAAGTCAGGGGGTGCTCAGGGCTTTGGGTTGTGCCTTCAGGAATAATCCAGTCTCTGATCTGAATGCGTTCTGTAGTAGAGAAGTGATTTGGGGAGCTGATGAAGGGAGACCCTGGGCTTCAAAGTGCTTCTTATCACAGCCGTGATTTGAGATCTCAGACAAATTACCCATCTGCCTGGGATCTCGGCTCTTCTTGTGGGACGTGGCAGTGACAGTACCTCCCTGCTAGGCAGAGGTGTTGTGAAAACAGCAATTTAACAATGCTGGGAAGCAATCTGTGCGAGAAGGAAGCGAGACTCATTTGACAGAAGAAACAGAGGCTTTCATGTGTGGGTTTCTCATCCAGGCCCCCAAAACAGCAGCACATGCACTAAACACAGGTTGGGGACAATTGCTGCTAGCGGGTTTGGTGCTGTTAATCACTTAGCCCTGACCAGAGAAAGGATTACGAAGTGCTTTGCATAATCATGTAAGTACATAAAGATGTATCTAAATCACAAGTCTAACTGCGCCGCTAATTAGCTCTTTGTGGCTGCTGCGGCAGGAGGAGGTCACGAAGTGCTGAACTCTCCCATCCTGTGCTGGGTCCCTCCAGAGACTGCTGAAACATATGGGAAGGATGGCTCTGTAGGAGCTCTTCCTATTTTCCCTTTGCATTTCTCGGAGCGTGCTTTCCAATGGCTGCCAGAGCGTTAGGAGTTCTCTGTAGTTCTCTACAGAATCTGCTGTTCTAAAAGAATTGAGCATGACTGTGCTTCCTCTCTCTGTTAATCTGAAAATGGAGAGTATCACATTTGTGAGATGCTGGGTAACGTTTCCAAACGCCCCTACTTGTAATTTCCAGAGGTTTTTATCTCCTAGATCGTTAGGAGCTTTTGAGAAATAAGTTGCCAATTGTCTAATCCAAAAAATCATATCTTTGCTGCGGGGAGTGATGTAAGGATTGTGCATTGGCTTCTTAAATTAATAATGTTTCTGATTGCTTTGAAGCGCTCAGGTTTCCTCAGCAATGTTCATGGTGTTGGTTCTTATCCATTTCCTTGGTGCTGATAAGGCATTGTGGTTATTTCACATCCTTTGCTTTTTCCCCATTGTTACCATTTGCAGCACTTGGTTGGTAGCCATTCACATGAGGCGGCCTCGTGTTTTCCCTGAAGATAAAAATCCAGCATTGTGGAAACTGTAAATGCCAAAGCAAACTGATCAGAGGTCGTGGATGGATGTTCTGTGCATTCTTAACTCATGTATCATTTTGGAAATGCGATGTGGTTTTCTTGGTTAGCATCCAGTACTTGAGAGAGAAGAAAAAGTTCTCTCATCTCTGCCTTCTGCAAGGTATTTGAAACCATGGGTTTGGCCCTTCCTCATTTAAGTAGGTCCTACTGATGTGAGGAAGTCCCTTTGCTGGGCTCTGGATGGTCACTGGGTGGCTGCCAAGTGCCATTAAATGCTGGCTGTCAAGCTTTGAAGTCAAGACTGAACAGCAGCAGATTTCACAATGAGGCATTTTCTTACACCCAGCCAAGTTTCTTCTTGGGTTTGGTGGAGGTCAAGGCAAGAAGTATAAAGAAAAACCTAAAACTTCTCTCTTAGAAGCAATCTTGAGTCTCCACCAATGGCCACAGGAAAGAAGGGGGTTGTGTTGGCTTGCACACCGCTCACATCACTCTCCAAGTCACCCGACCACGCGTCTTAAGAGTTCCAAAATGTGAGCATTGTGATCCCTGAATGATGGCCTTTGAATGCCCCTCATGTCTGGCAGCATCAGTCTGGTCACGGGAGATGTGCCTGGAGAACAAAGGAGGTTCTCAGAGCTTTGGCTGCCCCAAGTCCCAGAGGCTGGCTTGGGATTCACTGCTAGTCTGGATAAAGTTCATGACACTTCAGCAAGTACCATTTCCTGCCCCTCTGCCTGCAGGAACCAATAATCCTTTGCTCCATAGCCTTGAAGGACAAGCCTACCCAACAGAGATCCTGCAACCAATTCAGGTGCCACGATGTCCCTACCCAGCAGAGAACCTACAGCCAATTCAAGTGCCATGATGCCCTACCCAACTGAGATCATACGGTGATTCAGGTGCCATGATGCCCTACCCAACTGAGATTCCACAGCAATTTGGATGTCATGGTGTCCCTACCCAACTGAGATCCTACAGCAATTTGGATGCCGTGATGTCCCTACCCAACTGAGATCCTATGGTGATTTGGGTGCCATGATGTCCCTACCCAACTGAGATTCTACAGCAATTTGGATGCTATGATGTCCCTATCCAGCTGAGATCCTACGGTGATTTGGGTGCCCATGCAGTGAACCCGGAGCTCAAAGCAAAGCATGAAGCAAGGCAGTCAGTTCCATAAAACTTGGCAGAGCTCTCACTGCCAGCAAAACAGCAGTTGGCACATGGGTGGTTGGAGGCAATTTGGAAGGTTCAGCTGATGTGGTTTCATGCTGCCTGGCACGCAGGGCTCTGGTAACTGCTTCTAAGATATGGATTGAGGGGGAAGGAAGCTGTGAGATGCTACATGCCCTGACTGCACAGCTTCGGGATGGATTTCAGTGGTTGCCAAAAGATGTGGAGGCCTGTGTAGAGATAATTCTCTCGTGTGCCTCGGTAAGTCTCTGCTATGGAAATTTTATGAACTATTAGTTGCTCTTTAATGAGCCTGAAAACAATCTCATTTTCACTTAGTTCTGTGCCCAGCGAGCCATGCTGAAGGAATCTTTGAGGATACTCGGGCTCTGGTGTTGCACTGCAATATTTCTGTGTGGCAGAGCTGAGTCAGACGGGTGTATTTATGGGCTTTGCATAGCAAGGTCACGGGCAGGGGGCTGCATGTGGGCAGTGAAAGCTGATTTCCTCCATCCTCCTTCAGGGCCAGAAATGTTTAACCCTGACACCGCGCTCACCTTCCGCCGTCCTCTGTTTGTTTGTTTGTTTTTAATTTCTTTTTGCAGTTTAACTGTTACGGTAAAAAGATTCGGGGGGTTTTGTCAGTCTTCATAACTTCACTGTTATTCAGCCACCACCAAAAGGAGAGAGCAAAAGGCTCTGAAATGAACGGGCAGGCGGTGCCAGAAGATGTGTCATCAAAGATTGCAGCGAGGGATGCTTCCAAAAAGCCTCAGCTGGCCGTGGTTCTGCCCAGCAGGTGTGATCTGAGCCCCTGTGCTCCCAGATTGTTCAAACTGAACTCATTGCTAAGTTTGGTGTGGAATGTTGAATGTTTAAAGGGCCATTTGAAAGGCAACTGATGATGGCTTTGAAAGTCGAAAAGCTTCTTGTGACAGCTTGTGGCTGTACTCTTCCGTTCCTGTGTGTGACTTTGAGCTGTAGATACACGTGCTGTAAGTCAGAGCAGCAAGGTATCCCTGGGGGTGTTCAGGGATGGGGCCCTGCGCTGCTGCCTGATTTAGTGGTTGGCAACCCTGCCTGCAGCAGGAGGGTTGGAACTGGACGATCTTTGAGGTCCCATCCAACCCAAGTCATTCTATGATGATGCTATGATTGGGAAGAGAACTGGTGCCTTCCTTTCAGTATTGTTAGACATTATGGATTGTTTCTCCAGCCCTTACCCTGGCGTGACTTGTGAGCAGATGAAACGGCATGTTAGTTTAATAGCTCTCATTCCCTTACTTCTTGCACATTGATGCTGTCCTGACAGAAGCCAGCAGCATCGCCCTGCTCCTTTGTCTATTGTTTGGGCTTTGCGTTCATACAAAGTTGTGATAATCTCACAATGGAAATGACTTCTTCATGATTTATGGGCAGTCATTCGTGCCCCACGGATCTTTTATTCCATTCAGCAGTGCCTTCTGACTTCTGCTTCTCTCATGGGTGAAGGCAGCGTGGCTGCTGGCTGTCAGCCTGCTTTTAATTCCACGTTTCAACACCCCGTTTCTTTCCCAGTTGTGTCACACTGATTGTAAAACATCCTTCCTTCACCCTGGCTGTGATTTCTTGATATTCTCTGACTACAGAGAAGTGCCTTTATATTCATAGCATCCCAGTGAATTCTGTAGGCTGGGTCTGTTGCTGTTTGGGTTCTGAGCAGCTGAAGTGAATCCTGAGCTCGCTCCCAATTGCTGCGCATCGTTTTGCTTCACAGGGCTCTTGCTGCATTTCAGCACAGTTCCTTTCAGAGAAAACTAAGCTACAGGCTGTGTTCCAGAGGCAGATCCAACCCAGACACCAAAGTCTGAATGCACGGCGCTTTGCCCAGCTTCAAACCAAGCATGCAGTGGGGAAGAAGAGCCCAGGGAACCAAAAGTCAGCACAATGCAGATGCATGGGCTGAGCACCAAGGGATCCCATCTGCTGCTCTGCTCCTGCCTCACCAGGTTGGACTCTAAGAAATCTTTGTGCAGCAGCTCGTAGCTCCCACCAGCCTGCCTTCCCCCTTCCAAATGCAGATCCCGATTCTGCAGCACGATGGAGCCTCATGGATGGGCTCTGCCCTCTGTCCTGTAAGCAGCACGTCGCTGCCTTTCTCTCCCTGCTTTTTTTGCATCCATGTGTTGAATTTCCAGCTCTGCTAGGAACTGATGGTCTAATGGTCATAATCCCAGCTGCTTGGCTTCCACACTTCTGTACCTGAACCCAGTGGCTGTTTCTTGGGATATCTTCACGAGAGCTTTTCCCTTCAAAAAAAGCTTCTTGCCTTGAAAACGTTCCTGCAGTGCTGGAGCTAGCTGGATGCCTCCAAGATCTCATTGAGGCACCTCCTGCTTCATCTTTCTGAAACTGTGGATGCCCCTGGAGGTGCCCAGGGTTGGATGGGGTCCTGAGGAGCCTGATCTGGTGGGTGGCAGCTCTACCCATGATGGGAGTGGGTAGAATGTAAGGTCCCTTCCAACCCAACCATTCTATAGTTCAACTGAAGGACGGTGATTCTGTGCAAGAAGTTTTGCTATGAGCATGGCTTGATGACGACAGAGGTGCTTCAAGAGGCAGCACTGCGTGGGACCCCAGGAGCACGGGGCTGCCAACTGCATCATCACTCTTGTTAATGGCTCGAACCCATCGCCCTCAAACGAGGAGGAGCTGGCACTTCACTAAGGCCACTTAATAGCTCTGAGATTAATGGAGGCAGCACACAATGCTCCGCTGCAACCTCAGCTGCCTTCTTTTAAAATCCACACATTTCCCAAGAGCTTGAGGGGGGGAAAAAAGGAGGGGGCTGTTTAACCGCTTCTAATCGAGGTGGTTTTAAAACCATAATCTGAATTGCTATGTTGTCTTTAGCTCTAAGAGATTCTTCTTCAGCTTTGATTTCACTTTCACTTGAGTTCTGGGCTGCAGTTGGAGTGGCTCTGCTGTTTTATTGCCATTGTCTGTATGTCACATCCCAGTGTCTCTGCTAATGAGCCCTGGAGATTTGGGGGCAAGGTGTTGATGCAAGTGATGGTTTGCTGCAGGTCAGAGATCCGGCTCGCCTGGACAGGAGTCACAGAACTGTTTGAGTTGGAAGGGACCCTTAAAGGCTGTCTGATCCCACTCCCTGCACTGAACAGGGACACCCACAGCTCCATCAGTGCTCAGAGCCCCATCCAGCCTGACCTCGGCATGGTCATCCAGCACCTTTCTGGGCAACCTGTGCCAGTGCCTCACCACTCTGAGCATAAAAATCCTTCTCCTTATATCCAGTGTAAGGATCAGGAAGAGGAATTGACTGGAGCTGTGGTGCTCAAGCATCTTGTAAGTACTGCAGCGTGCACTGGGGAACGCATCACAGCTCTCCAACACGCTCCTGGTGGTGAGGTGGCCTCAGGTGCACGGGCAGGAAGGAGTTATGCCAGGCAGTGCATGGTGTGGACATGGCCATTCCTGGAGTGCCGTTTCCAAGTGCCACAGTTTCCAGGAACTGGCTGGAGGCTCTGAGATTAATCATAGAAGCATAGAGTGGCGTAGGGTGGAAGGGACCTCAAAGATCAGCCTGTCCCACCCCCTGAAGAGTGGGGAAGAGGAGGAGAGGGCTGCAGGGTCTGTCCTGCTATCCCTGCCCACCAGCTGCAGGGACAGCAGCGCCGTGATGCTGAGTCCTTCCTCTGCTGATGACTAATGTCTGCATATGTGAGTAATTAGATAAGGTGAGGGGGGAGGCTGCTGGCACAGACCTGTCCTGCTGCAGGATGCAGTGGGGTTCATTAGGAGAGGAAGACGAGGACCAGAGGCACACAGAGCTTCCATTCAATGAGGAAATTGGATTGCGGCTGCAGAGCCCACTTGTCGAGCTGGAGTGGAGCTGAGCTCATTTCTAGGAGCGCCGGGACACAGCCTGCTGGGCTCTAGAGCCCTTCAGTTCCTGGTAGAGGTGCTTGCAGCTGGGCTGCCTGCTCCTGGAAGCCCAACTTTGGTTTTCATCTGAGCTCCCAGATGTGGTTCACTGCCGTTTCCTTTTTCTCTCCCTTGCAGTTTTTCTCAGCACTGAGGACAGGACAGATAAAACACTGCATTAAAGCTCTATTGTTCTTCTCACAGGCGTTGGCACGAGGAACTACTACAGGAAGATTGGCTACGAGCTGGAGGGGCCATACATGGTGAAAAGGCTGCAGTGAACCCAGCAGGTCCTCATCCCACCTGCTGCAAGGAGAGGACGTGGCTGATCCAGGAGGAAAGCGCACAGTGCTGCCTGGAAGCTGAAAACCAAAGCCTGCCAGCTGCAAAGGATTTGTTTGTGCCCATGGCAGCAAATGGGGAGCACGGTTCTCCTGAGGTGTGCTTTGCCCCTGGAGGGGTGGTGGACATCACACACACATCCAGGGCTGGCTTTGCTGCTTTGCAATGTGGGACTGAATCACAGGTGAACTGAAGGGCACCCTATAAGGCAGCCTAGTGCAGAAAAGTGTCCATTATTTCTAGAATGCTGCCATTGGACTTTTAACATGCATTGAAATTGTGTGGGTTATTGTGCAACATAAGTGAATTTCTGATCTGTGCCTACTTACTTATTTACACTGCCACGGCTGCTTTTTGTCCATCCCAAGCAGTGCACTTTGATCAGGGTTGGAAGCCACTGCCCACCTTGCTGCCACCTTGCTGATGGTAGGGTTTGAGATAGAAACTTATCCTAAACCTCTGTGGGGTCACAGTCACATTCATTTCTCTGAGGCTCCAGTCCAACCTTCCTTAAAGCAGGTTCAAGCAGGTGAGGTTGCTCAGCATCCTGTTCAGCCAATTCTTAATACCTCTGTGGTGGAAAGCCTACAACATCTAGGTCCCTGTTTCAGTATTTGACCCCTTGTATGGTGAAAAGATTGGGAAAATAGCTTACAGGAGTTTGGCACTTTGAAACTTGTGCCACTGCCCTGTGACCTGTCACTGTGCACCTCTGGTCCCCCTTCTTCTCTTTTCACATTCTCCTCACCCATACCCTACACCATAACTGGCCTCTGTTGGCCTCCCTCCACTTCTGTTCATGTCCACACTCAATGTTCTGTTTCTCCATCCTGTAACTTAGTGACCTGGGCACAAGAATGCTGTGCAGCAGCAGGGGCAGAGGCCTTGTTCAGGGCAAGGTGTCCAGTACCCCTTGTTCTCCCTTATCCATGCTGCTTTGGGACAGGATTAATTCATCAGGAGATGATGAAAGGTGACTGGTAACTGGGGCACGTTAAGCTTCTCCTACCACAAAGCACAGGAGATGAAAACAGATGCACTGCAATTTCTGTGCTGAATCCTCAATGTTCTCCCCAGAACGGGGCTGTTCTGGTGCTGCCGTGCATTGTGAATCACGCTGACGTGCTCAGCTCCACCAGCCTTCATTTCCAGGTAAGCAAAGCTCAGCAACTCGGTATCTGAAAGCTCAGCCCTCTGGCAAAGCCAGGACATGCCTGGAGAGTGCAGTGGGGCTGTGGGCACCGAGTGGGGCTCAGCAGTGCCGAGCTGCTGGCACCAACCTCATTGCAAGGAGCTTTCTGTGCTCATGTTTTCAGCCAGGCCATTCCCTCTGAGGCATTAGTGCTGTCTGGTGACAAATTTCACACATTGAGGTGAAGTGCAGCTGTTTGGGACCCGTAATTTGCACTTTGCTGCCTGCCTGTCATGTGGGCTTCACCGCCGGAGGGCTCAGAGGAGATTGAAGGCTGCTTCAACACACATTGAAGCCTTTATGTTGGTATTAAAAGAAGCAAGCCTCACAGAAGCCTTTTTTCTGCAAAACAATGTCGTAAGATTTTGATTATGAATTGTAAATTTAATAAGCATGCACTGAATATAACAACACATCAGGTCTTTGCTAGCAGACAGCAGCACTGTGCAATAAAACTGGTGCTTAACGATGGCTGTGCTGAGGAGTGCTCAGTGCACAGGGACAAAGCATAGAGCAGGGAGCAGCACCCGAGGGTGGCAGTGTCCCCATCTCCCCCCAGTGAGGATTCTTTGAGTTGGCCAAAACATTCTCTTTCACATTACCCTGAAAGGTTGGGTCATTACATCACTTTGTTTACCCTTCGTTTGAGCAGTATCTGCGGCAGAACAGGTAGCTCCTTCCAGTCGGGGAAGAAATCAGCTAATTGCATCCTGCAATTAATTGCAAAAGGGAGCGATGCTTTCAAAGCCAGGAGCAGTCACACTTTGCTGTGTGACTGTTGTGGGCAGCCCTGCCTTGTCCTGTGGTGTCCCAGCACGGCACCTTCTGCATGGGACTCAGTGTAAGAATGCAGGGATGCCTGGAGGAAACAAAACGCATCGAGGTGAGTGGGGTGGACAGGCTGCAGCTCCCTCTCCCTCCAAAGTTAGAAGCAAAAGCATTAGGTTAAGCAAACAGAAGCTTAAGCAAACCAGTCATAAGTTGAGCAAAGTCAAGTAAATGGGATTTGCCTGTAAAATCAAAGGATACAGGCTGCTCCCACAGCTGTGGCAATGCAGCCCAGGGTAAGAAGGCTCCGAGTTGGATTTCTGCATGTTGAAAGGTAAAATCTCATCAACCCGTTGCAGCCTGGGTCAGGCAGAAGGGTTTCTGGGCTGATGCTGTCCAAGAGGAAAGCACCAGGAAGGGCTGTACCTCCCTACCTGCACCCATCACAGCCGATGGGAAAAGCAAGCAAGAAGCCATAAGGAAAGCAAGTTGTTAATGGTGCTGCTGGAGCAGCAATCATGTCCTGGGGTGCACGCACTGCTTCCCTGACTGCAGCTCTGTGCTTTCTCATCTGCAAAGCGGCCCTGCCAGCTTCAATATTTCTCTTGCTTCTATTTATATGCCTTTCTTCGTTGCTTGAAAATTACCTCCTGCCCTACCTGGGTAGCGCTGGAGCGCTTCACAAGTGCCTGCTAAGTGCACCTCTTTGCACAAGGGCTGCACAGTGGGTTCCTTTCCTGCTGCCCCCAGCTTTTGCCCCTGCTGTGAGCAAGCTCTGAATAAGCAGCACAGGGACAGGCAGGGATGTGCCTGTGTTTCTGCAGCAGCTCCAGGCCCCTCTGCTTTCTCCCTGTGTCACCATCACACTGAGCCACCCTGATGCTGCTGCTCTGCACTGCTCCAGTGCCCAGCCTGAAAAAACCCACAGGCATCACTGCAGCAAAGAAGCATGTGCAACTGCATAAGCCCTCGTGCTGTATCCCCGGAGCAGTGCTGTGAGCAGCAGGTTGTCTTGTTGGCTGTCATGGTGCAATACCCCTGCTCTGGAACAGGTTGCCCAAGGAGGCTGTGGATGCCCCATCCCTGCAGGCATTCAAGGCCAGGCTGGATGTGGCTCTGGGCAGCCTGGGCTGCTGGTTGGAGACCCTGCACACAGCAGGGGGCTGGAACTGGATGAGCATTGTGGTCTTTTTCAACCCAGGCCATTCTATGATTTTATGATTCTGTGATTCTCTCTGCCTGCAGCTTTGTTGGCTGAAGTGGTTTCTGCCCCCAGCTGCTCCCTCCAGCTATCTGCCAGGTGAGGCATGGGGAATGAGGTGAACACAGTGATCCAGCAAGCCTTTCATGTAAAGAGAGAGAGCAGCTCCAGGAGGAGGGTGTCTGATTGCACCCTGAGTAACACAAAACATAAGAGCAGCTGGGAGATTGCACCCGCCCCCCCCCAAAAAAAAAAACCAATTAAAACAATGGGATGTTCAAGCCTCAGGTGGCCAAGATGAAGAACCTCTTATAGAACATCCACAGCTTGAATAGCACAGCAGCACCAGAGAGCTGTGGGTGCCCCATCCCTTGAGGTGCCCAAGGCCATGGATGGTCCCTGGGCAGCCTGAGCTGGTGAGGGGCACGCAGCCCACAGCAGGGGTTAGGGCTGGAGGGGCTTTAAGGTCCCTTCCAACCCAGCCATTCAGTGGCTCTATGAAACAAAACACCATGTCTAAGGAGGTGACCACAGGAAGGCAGCTGAGCTGCTCTGCTGTCATTCACATTAAAGGCAATCTATACATGCAGCAGGCCCATCTATATTCGAAAGGGTTGAATTTAGCAGAACAAATGTTGTTCAGCTTGGGGGGAAATGAAGAATATCCATTTTTGGCTTCAAGTTGGCACCTCCTGTGTCCAGCTGGTCACCCAAAGCCACACTTAGCTGCACTGCTTCCTGGAACCCCAGCAGCTCTATCCATTAAGAAAAAAAGTGAACTGGAAACAAACAAATAGAAAAAAAAAAAAAAAAAAAAAAGACAACCCAGAAATACCTAAAGCCACCAGGCAGTGGGAAATCTTCTGCCCTAAAAGCAGCAGGCACTGAGTGCAGTATGAGCAGTGATGCAGGGCAGCACCTGACCTGTGCCCAAGGAGCGATGCCCTCCTGCCAGCGTGGGATTTGTTCTTTGTTGGCATCTTTGGTTTGGCAGCAGGAGGGGCTGCCTCCTGCCTTTGGTGCAATAAGCCGTCGCATCAGGGGCTCAGGGAATGTGCCACGACTCTGTAAGGAAAGAGAATTAAATGAAGAGGAGCAGGAGACAGAAAGGAGCTTGATTTAAAAAAAAAATACAGCAGTCACAATCAGCTCTGTTTAATGAGAATAGGAAGCAAGCAGTTTGAAAAAAAAAAAAAAGCAACAAAAACAAAGCCAGACCTGAGGTAAGCAGCAGCACAAAGTCCTTGGACTCCTCGAGTCCTTTCCCAGGCGGAGGAAGTGGTTTGCCATCGATTTATTGACACTGCTGCCTGTCTCCCCTGCCCTGTCTCAGGGGTGTGGGTTTGCTCAGGGTGATTCTAACAAATGCTGTAACACCCACTGATGTTTCTTGGGTGCCAAAGCCAGATCCCAGCCCCATCTGCAGCCCTGTGAGGGCTCAGTGCCTTCCACAGCCCTTTCAGATCTCCTCCTGGCTGGGGAAATTCGAGGTCTCACATCCTTCTGCAGGAGCATCTGTAGGAGATTCTTCCTCCTCCCCTTACACTGGGACCTCCAAGCCCCCCATCACTGCGTGTAGCAAAGCAATTGAAGGATTTTTTTTCCCATGGGTTTATTTTCTTGAAGTAAGTCCTGATGCTGTCTGGGTTGGCAGCTTCTCTAGGTTTGCTGGGATGAGGAGAGGTTGTAAAGAGGAGGTGGTAAGGGCACAAAACCAGGCCTGATCCCAGCATGGGGTGTCTGTGTCACCTGTTATGCAGGGCTGGAATCCATATCATAGCTCAGCTTACATGAGGCATCCACAAACCTAGTAGGAAAACTGCTGTCTCACTGATTTAAAAGATGCAAGAGGGAAAACACTGACAGCTGTGGGTATTAAACCCATGTCCTATTGCTACCACAACAGTACATGCCCAAATGGAGGCTCTCACCTCCCTCTGGCCTGGCCTGCCAGGCAGTAGGGCTACTAGGAGGTGTGAATAGTGCCACAGACTACACATTGTTTCCATTTAAAACCAATTTAATCTAAATTCTCTGATCCTGCAGCTCTGTGAGAATAAAGGAGAGCTTAAAGGGAGAAAACCGCTGCTTCCAACTTCAAAAAGCCTCAGCAAAATCAATTAAGAGTGTATGAAGAATCCTGAAAGAACAACAGGGACTGACAGATCGAACTATGCAGGCTCATTACCTTTTCACATCCAACTCTTGATGATGTTCCTGCACAACATCAGCCAGGGCACGTGGGTGTCTTTACATTTTGGCTGCAAGTACCTGTATCGTGCTTTGCAAATAGAATGCAAATACACTGGTTGTGTTTTATGTGCTACAGAAACAGACTCCTTTGAGGAGAAGGCAGTAGCTATTTAGTGAAACAAAGGAGAAACGTATTCAAAGTTGGGGAGGAGAGAGGAGTAACAACATAGCTCGTCTAAGAATGTGAACTGAGTGCCAAAGGCACGACTGCCTGATGAGGCTGCCACAAACACTGGCTTTCTGAGTAGGAAATTGCCTTTATCCTTCAGTGGATGAAGCAGCAAGGGTGGGCTTTGTTCCTGTGGTAGGTTAGGCCATACCCATAGCTAGCTGCCACTGCAAAACTATTTTTTCAGGTTCAGTTTGTGTACCACACACCTGGGTCACTGCACACACATTTGAATGCTTTCCTCTTACCTCTCCATCCCAAAGAAATTCAGTTGCTCACCTGAGCCCTCTGTTCAAGCAGCATTTCTGGCCGATGAATCAGGATCACACAGGGATGGGCACTTTGTGAAACAGATCCCAACAGCAGATGCTGGAGAATTGGCTTCGGCTCATCGCTCCCTCCTGCCCCGACTCCACGCATGGGTTGGCAGATCTGCTCTCCTTATCTCATCTGCAGCCCCTGCTGAGATGAGGCACTTAATCCAACCCACTCTCATGCCCTCTTCAGATGATGCATCTCTCAAGCTGCCCCATCTGCATGTTGGTTGCCTTAGATAACTGCTTGGCGACAGGCATCCAGAGCGCCTTCATTATTCTCTGTGATAAACAGACCTGGGCATTTATTTCCCCAGAATCTTCCCAGAAACTGTAATAGTAGCAGCTACTATGCTGTATTTAACAAGCACAGAAAAAAGACCTTCTGCTTCTGCTGGCTGCTGAGATGAGCTGGAATTTGTGATTAATGGAGGGTGCTGCTGATGAATAATTTGGATGTGGCATTTAATTTGAGAGAAAAACAGAATAGCATCAAACCAACTTCATCCTGACTGGGACAGTAGCAAGTATTTAATTCTTCCCTTGACAAATTCAGCCCCTAGATACCTTCTGTCTCTGTGAGTGGTGATTTTTGTCCTATTGAAAGTTAACTAGTCTGAAGCGTCCTTAACCCAAAGCAATCAATTTAAGCGGCTGCCTCTGATGGACAAATGGCATTCAGAGGCTGTTCTAACCAACTGCTCTGATGCACACCAGGCTTGTCACAGTAGAGAAAACTGAGGAACAACTCACCCATTTCTCCCAGTCACAGCAGAAGAACGAAGCTTCACCCTCACTGCCTGTTCTCCTGAAACACAATGCTGAATCATAGGTCCACATTCCTCTCCATTCTTTTTTCTTCAAGAGAGATTGACTGCAGATGATAAATGGTGCAACCTTAGTCACCAGCATCTGTGCTCTGACCTAGGGAAGAAACAACAGCACCAAAGCACACAAGCAGGGTGCTGAGCACCCACTGCAGCTCCATTACCCAGCAATACACTGGGCAGCACTGCTCTCCTGAGCGCACTTAGAGTCGTTCCAGCAGCTATCACCACCACCAAAGCAGCACCTTTCATACAGCCACAGCTACTCAGCCACAAGAGGAGGGATACATAAAAATATTTGGGGTTTGATGTTTTCTTGGGCTCCCCCAAAGTGCCTTGAGCAGGAAGAAGAGCTGTTTAGGAGCAGGGCACCTCAGAGATAGCAGCAGTGTAGGAACCATCTGAATGCGAGGGATTCACACAGTCCCATTTTATTTTGTTCCCTTCTGGTTACAGACATCGCACTTACCCTTCAGATCACTACTGAATAGCAAGCTTATTTCCAAAGAGCTACACCCAGCAGCTCTAAGATTCTCCCCCACCATCCCCAAGCAGTCATTTAAATTAGAGGTTGTCATTGCAGATGTTCATTTAGCAATTCACGAGGTGTGAGACCCACTAAATTGTCATCGCATATGACACTTTCTTTTTAAGAAGAGGCACTAAGTATTACTGTGTACTAATGCATTAGTAAGAAAACCACAACAAAAACAAGCACAAAACACACAGCATTTTATTAATTTATAAGGTACAGAGACTCAAGTGGTGTACACGTAGCTAAAAAAAACATCAACAGCCACGAGGATGATATCCTAGCATGGCAAAACAAGGAGGAAAAGGAGTAAATAACCATTCTCACACCCCACATTTTCTCCACATGGGGAAAGGGCACACAAACCTATCCACATTGCAAAGGGCCTGGAATCAAATTATCCTGTAAGGCCAGCAGCACTCACCTGCTCTGACAACAGGGAGCAGAGAACAGGCAATGGGTGCAGCAGTTATGGGACTGGCAAGAAAGAGAGGAAGAATTCATGCTTCAGAACAGCAGCTCTGCAGAGCAGGACAAGTGAAGGCTGCATCTAGGAAAACCCCACATACAGTTCTGACTTCACAGAGAGCAAAGATGAGTTGCAGATCAAGGCAACACCTAGAATTAAGGCAGCCTGGGTTGTTGTGTGGGTGCAGAACAAGGCAGATTTGGCTCCAAAGCAGCTGTCTCATAGCAGTGCTGGGACAGAAGCTCTCTCCTGAAGAGGGTCAACCAGCTCTTGGACAAGAGATACAGACCTCCACCTACAGGTCGCTTCCAGCCTCCAGCAGATGCCTCAAGAGCCAAACAAGCTTCAGAACACCCAGTCTTTCCTTGCTGCACACCCCTCACCCAGCAGCACCTCTGCATTAGGGATTCTCTAAATCCAAAAGTCAAGCAGAGTTTAATGGTTTAACTTAATTCTCATGTTCTCATAACAGCTGTTCTCAGGGAACACCATAGAGCCACCCATCAGTGATCTGTTACAGGGGTAGAGGTCAACAGCTGCTTGTCTGAGCAGGACAACTAAAGGCTGTATTTTGCAGTCTGGGGGAACAAGTGAGAAAACATTGCAAAGTCAGTCCTCACAGAAGGGCAGCACAGCCTCTGGACAAAGACATTGCAGGAGGAAAGATCCTCTCCATGAATTAGGCTTCTGACACTGCTTACAAGAAGCCTTCTCTACTGCAGTCACAATCTCACATGAGGGAGAAATATACAGCTAGCCAAGGTCTGCTACGTTGCAAAGAGGCTCACCAAGTCACCTCTCTTTGGGCAGTTTGGTCCTTTCCTAGAGGGGGAAGCTGTCCCTGAAGGACACTATTTCAGCTTCGCACAACAGAGGAGTACAGAAGGAAGCATTCAGGGGCTCCCAGCTTCTTAAGAAAAGAAAAGATCAGCAGTGGTTTACAGACTCATAAAAATACTTTTCAAACAGGGTACAAATTAGAGTCCCCATTTACCTGCCAAGATTCCAGTTCAGTCCTTTTCATTTCTCTTGTAAGAACAGCTGGCACAAGCAGCTAACACAGCAGGAAGCATGATTCCTTAAACTACTTTAAGTGTTAGTGACGCATACGTTCTAATCAAGAGTTGGCATCTTTAACATTCTTTGTATTTATTTTAAGAAAGCATTTTAGTTAATCTAAGCAAGAATATTCAAAAGTGAGGAAAATACATTTTTGTTTCTGTTCAAACTTTTCAGAGCAGACACCAAGCGCTGTGCCAGCTCATCCCACAGCCATCACTCAGTTACGTGGCCCAGCAACATGAGGAATCACACACACAGCTCCAATTAAATCTTGCAAAGACAACTCCTGTCTTCTGTGCCAAGGACAAGCAACGTAGCATTATCAGCACGAAGCCAGGGCTGAGAGCTAGTCAACACGCAGCAGGGCAGAGGTGACAGTCTTGAGACCATTTGTGCCCGTTTCCTTGGGTCCTCCAACAGGGCAGGCACAGAGTGGCAGCAGAAGGATGGATGAGGGTTCTCTTAAAGGAAACCACTTCAGAAACCCCTGTGCCATGTGTAGCCAAACAGGTAAGATCATCCCAGATCTTACCAGAGTTTCACCTATGCCACTTGCTGCATTAAAGAACACGTGTTAAAAAAGGAAAGCTTGCATAGAAATAAAAATTTTGTAGTTCTCTTAAAATTACTGTACAAATAAATAAAGTTACTGTCCATTTAAATAAAACCGTCTGGGGGAAACTGGAAGGCAGCAAGGTTTCTGTATCCATCTCTCACCATCATTCCAAAGGATATCAATTGTTCACCATCTATGAGGCCTCCAGAGCACAGTGGGACACAACACCTACAAATGAAACAAGCCAAAGTTGCAAACACCCCCCTTGGCAGGAAGAGCAGCCCAGCCCAAAGGTCCCCAGGTCCACCATCCTGCCTCAGTAGCGATAGCACACGTTCAGGGAGCAGCACAGGGCAGGTACACAACACCAGTTCTCAGCATTATTTAAGATAAAGACTCCTCAGATGATGGGCCATACCCATTTCCTTGTCTTTAAATTCATAGAACAAGACTCATGTAGAGTTTCAGGTTATTCACATCACTCTGAGATGCCCTACACCTTCCCATGGCCCTTTGGAAAAGTCAGGCCTAATTTGATCCATGCTTCCCCATGTGAGAGTTTATTCAGAAGCAACTAGATTTTGCAATATGAAAAACCCCACTGCAGCTTCTGTGCTAAGTTAAGGGAAGGAGGATATGAAACATGAAATAGATCTGTTTTCTGGACTGATGCACCCATGAGCTAGTGTCTAAGAACATTTAGGACAGCTCCATTTTTGGGAAGCAAGTTGGTTTTAACTTCCAGTCCATACTAACATAGCAACCAAAAGCATTTCAATGGCTTAAGAATGGTGTTGTGTGGCATAACACTATGCCACTGCTGCATTAACTCAGAATCCATGCCCAGAGCTATGGTAGGTAATCAGGTAACTTCCTGCCTAGTCAGAAAATTCCATCAGAAGAGGGGTGGCCAGCAGGGACAGGGAGGTGATTGTCCCTCTCTATTCTGTCTTCATGAGGCCCCATCTGCAGTACTGTGTCCAGATCTGGGGCCCCCAGTTCAAGAAAGACAGGGAGCTGTTGGAGAGGGTCCAGAGGAGGGCCACGAAGATGATCAGGGGACTGGAGCACCTCCCCTACAAAGACAGGCTGAGGGAGCTGGGCTTGTTCAGCCTGGAGAAAAGAAGGCTGTGGGGTGACCTCATTGCAGCCTTTCAGTACCTAAAGGGAGCCTACAAACAGGAGGGGAATCAACTCTTTGAAAGGGTAGATAACTGCAGGACAAAGGGAAATGGTTATAAATTGAAGGATGGAAGATTTAGGTTAGATGTCAGGGGGAAGTTCTTTACTGTGTGAGTGGTGAGGTACTGGAACAGCTGCCCAGAAAGGTTGTGAAGCCTCATCCCTAGAGGTGTTCAAGGCCAGGTTGGATGGGGCCCTGGGCAACCTGGGCTGGTATTAAATGGGGAGGTTGGTGGCCCTGCATGTGGCAGGGGGGTTGGGGATTCATGATCCTCAAGGTCCCTTCCAACCCTGGCCATTCTATGATTCTATGAAAATAAACTAAGAGCTTTGAGCAAACTGATATGGCTTTTCAGTTACACCTCCTGACTGTGCAGCCCATTTTCTTCTGAACCATGCCTACCTATGAAACTGGAAAGATCAGAGGAGAATGAACAGCAGGAAACCTGACGCTGTGCTGCTGGAACCACTTTGATTTGTTCTTACATATTCGTCTTTAGCAGCCTAACCACTTCAGGGCTGCCCTGCCAACTAGTGGCTCCACTGCTGTGGCAGTGCCAGGCCTCCTGGTGCAGGTGGGACTCCCCAGAACTGGAGATTAATTAAGTGGTTTTCAGCAACAAAACCTATCTCCTTAGGTACCAAGTAGTGCTGGTCTTGTCCTCAGAGATTTCAGCGAAGCATTTGCTGTAGCACCACAAGGCAGCATTAGATAAACAGGAGAGGACTGCAATTAGTAAAGAGGAAAACGTAAGGCAGTTAACCAGGCCCAAGGGAAAACTGAAATGGATAATTCAGAAATGAAGAGGCTAGAGCAGAGCTTTATCAAGATTGGCACTGGCAACAAACTTGTTAATGAAGTGCTTTCACAACCATCCTCAGCACAATAGGAAGTGAACCAATGACACAAAGCTGGAGGTATTCTGACTGTAAGAAAGGACAGAGAAATATTTGGGGTCATTCACTGTTTCTTCTAACTGAGAGGGGATGAAAGTGGGTAATCGAAAATATAGGTCATGCAGCCATGAACAAAGATCACTGCTGTAACCCAAACCGTTATTGATTTGAAACAACTCAAGTCAGAAAGGGCTTCAGGATACAAAGTAATTATAAGAAGATGAATACAGATATGAAAGAAGTGATTCTGGAACACATCAGGAGGAAGACTTCCAAATTAGATAGTAAAAGCTGATGTGCTTTACAAGGACCTGAGAGATTCATCTGCAGGTAGTGCAGAAGATAATTGCACGTAGCAGAGATGGAGGAGCCAGCCTTGTTGGAACCAACAAACCTTGGATGGGAAGTCTGCCTGCCATAGAAAACGCTACTGAGGTTACCACCGTTCCCTGTAAAGTTGTTCAGAATGGGTAAACACCTGGGAAGGAAAAAACACTTTGTGCTGGAGGACAAGTCTGGCATGTGGTCAAGAGCACAAAAATGATCAGAAACATTTCACTGGAACAGGTTGCTAAGGAGGTTGTGGATGCCCCATCCCTGGAGGTATTCAGGGCCAGGCTGGATGTGGCTCTGGGCAGCCTGGTCTGCTGGTTGATGACCCTGCACATAGCAGGGGGTTGGAACCAGATGAGCATTGTGGTCCTTTTCAACCCAGGCCACTCTAGGATTCTACAATATCCGTATTGCAAAGGGCCATGTCAATTGCAAAATGCCTTTAATCTGACAATTGCTATTATACTTGAACATACATAAGCTGCACAGCTACAAATGTGCTGCAACTCTGACCTTTTGCTCACTTTGGATTTTATTTAGTTACCAAATGTATTGAGAAATGAACCAGCACAGGTAAATGCTGGACTGATAACAAATCATTTATGGAAACTGTTGGGATTTAGGGTAAAAGACAGGCTGGCTCAGACACAGCTCAGTGCAGCCAATTCCCTGAACACACACCACTAAAGAGGCAAAAGTTTCTTTGTTAGAAGTAATTCAACCAAACATTTTTTTCTCCTAGTTGGACCACATCTATCTAGTGCCAAGTTTTCCCAACTGCTGCAGGTCACGTTCGATTTAGAAGGGCTTTGACCATAAGGCCAATGACAAGTCCCCTGTCTGCTCACACCAGGCAGAGAGGAGCTTGGCAGAGACACTAACCTGAGTGCCCTTTGTCTCTATGAGAGGGAGCGTTGGCACTTCTTGCCGTAGGAGATTTGCCTGATTCGGACTTCCAGCTGGAAGGAGTCCAATCTTTTCTTTGGGTTAAAAGCCAGCATATCGTGCAGGAGCTTGCAGAGATCATCTGGCATGGACTTCTTGTTCTTCAGAGGAATCTGTAACTTCAGGTTGGGATTCTCCAGCAATGCTTCCCCAAGAGGAATAAGCTCCTTGCCTTGGCAGATGTAAGTTCCTGAATACAGGTGAGGAGGAGTCAGCTTATACAGGAAAAGCCTACACAAAGCACTGCCTTGTACAGTACAGACAGACAGCCTGGGAAACAAAACATCTGAAAGATTACCAAAAAGATCACTTATTAGAAATGACTGCCAAGGCAAACACAGCAAGAGGCTGTTATTGGAACAAGCTTTAACTGTCCAAAAGTAATCAAGACGTTACTGTGTGCTGTGTGCATAACCACGGGTGGAAACAAATCTCAGCATGGCACGCTTGCCAAGCATTTACCAAAATGAACCTCCTCTATTTTCTGCTCTTTCATCCCCATAGCAGACCTGGAAGCTGTAGGAGAGGGAAGGAAGCAGGCTGTGCTTGGCTCGGGTGATTTGAAAGAGTTAAACATGAAACTTATTTGCTCAGTAAGTCAAATAATTTTCAATTAAAATGACAGCATATGCCATTTACCGTTAGCCAACTTCTCCTCAGCAAGATTAAGGAAGGGAAATGTAAATTTACTCCCGGTAATCTAAATAATTTCACCGGTTGTTGAAAATGATTAACCGACTTCCAAAACAGACAGCAAAAACAGCTTTGCTCACTCAAGCTGTTCTGCCCCTGCACCAAGCAAAGAATAAATGTTTCAAAGGCGGTGACCTGTCTGTGTATAGAAAAAGGTTGGCCACACAAACTCCTTATCTCAGGTTGGCGGGTTGCTATTTTAATGAAATCTGTTCGTGCTTCGGTCTCAGCTGCAACCATTTGCTTGTTTTTGTAGGCAGGAACTAAAACATTTATCAGTGTTTGGCATTTTGAAAAGAAATAAATAGTACAATTAGAATTGAGCCCATTAAAAAAAAATGTAAAGGAGCAGCACAAAAATCTTCTCAAAGATTCTGCACAGAAATTCCTTTCACGTTAAGAATTTAAGCACTTAAAAGACAGAGAGGTATTCTATGATCTCAGGGACTGGATAGATGTCTTGAATTATTATGCTAATGTGCATGACTGGCATCCTCTCCTCTCGAGATGGATTTTCCACTGCAATATACTTCTCTGAAATCATTTGGTACAAAGTATTTCAAGCGTGCATATATGTGGGGATTTGGAAGGAGGTGGATAGAGGAGGGCCATTGGACGAGTCATCCCTGTGAGATTTTGCATCTCTAAGCACAAGAAACTCAGGCAGAGAGCAGCAAAGCTCATCTAAACATCCTTTCCAAGTTTACAACTTGAAGCACTGGAAGGATGTTCCAAGGAGCCAAGTGATCCTGTCGCCTTGAGGAAAGGGAGACTGCTCTGCACTTGTGGGAAATTAATGCAAGATTTGTGCAAATCCCTGACAAGAGCCACGTGCTAAAGTGTGACTGGTAGAAACCTCCCAGAGGATCCCTACAGAACATCTACGAGCAACAGGACAGCACTGATTCTTACCAAGCAATTCCTTCTCAGTATCTCCATCTCGGAAGGTGATTCTCTCCACCATAGCCCAAAAAATGATCCCAAGGGCAAACACATCAGCCTTGGCTGTGTAGTGACCCTCCCACACTTCTGGAGCCATGTAGAAGTTTGACCCACACGCAGAGGAGAAGCGGTGCTGGTTCACATTCCCTTTCCCCCGACACACCTTGCTGAGGCCAAAATCTGCCACCTGCAACACAGGATGAGAAGAAATAGCAGCTACTCGCAAACACCAACTTCATAAAAGCACTTACAAACAGCAGCTCAATAAAATTCCACTCCGAAATCCACC